>NC_141073.1:7687867-7790367 GCF_041138505.1 Cibotium barometz
ATTTAGCCACAACCATTCCTTGATATATATTTGCACAAATCTATATACATACATACACCACTCCTATTGGGCATTTGCCTAATTCTCCTCCTACTAGAACCATTCAGTAAATATTTGGACAATTGTCTAAATCTATATAACATTTATAGCTCACTCATATTAGTAGCTAATACTCTTCTCAGAAGATTTGACTAACCATTCAATACACAGATTCGGACAATTGTCCTAATCTATCTACAGTTCATAGCTCACTCCTAATGGGAATTGGCCTAATGCTAAGCTTAGCCATGGACATGACTAATGCTTCTCTCACTAGATTTGGCGGCCAACCGCTAAATGTAGATTTGGACAATTTTCCAAATCTATATTTAATTCATAGTTCACTCCTATTAGGGACTTGCCTACCTAATGCTCTTCTCACCACATTTTACTAACCAATTAAATAAGGATTTGGCAAACCATGAAACACTTGCCTAATGCTATTTAGCCAACCATTCAATACAGATTTGGATAATCCAAATCTATCTATAATTCATAGCTCACTTCTATTAGGGACTTGCCTAATGCTCAAATCTCTATAACTAACATCCCTATTTTTGGGGGCTTGCGTAATACTAACCCTCTAAAGCTTCTCTCACTATTTTTGATTCATAGCTCACCCCAATTGGGGAGGATAATTGTCCAGATCTAACTACAATTCATAGCTCACTCCAAATGGGAACTTCTAAAATGCTCCTCTCACTAGAGCTCATTCCTATTTGAGACTTATCTAAGGCTAACCCTTATTGGGGATTTGTCTAATTCTCCTCTCACTAGATTTGAACACCCATTAAATATAGTTTTGGACAATTGTCCAAATCTATATAGGTCACTCCATTGGGGACTCACATAATCCTCTTTTACCAACCATTCAATATAGATTTAGACAATTCTCCAAATCTATAACAATTCATATCTCACTCCTATTAAGGACTTACCTAACGCTCTTCTCAATAGATTTAGCCAACCATACAATATAGATTTAGACACTTATCCAAATCTATTTATAATTCATAGGTTACTCCTATTGGAGACTTGCCTAATGATCCTTTGAGTAGACCTCACCCCCATTAAAGGATTTCCTAATACTAACCCTAACCAACAAACTTGGTTAATGCTCATCTCTCACTATATTTGACTAACCACTCCATGTAGATTTGGACAATTGTCCAAATATACCTACAATCCATACCTTTCTCCTTTTGGGGATTCGCCTAATGCTCCGATCAGTATATTTGGCCAACCATTCAATATATATTTGGACAATCCAAATCTATCTATAATTTATAGCTCAATCCTATTGGAGACTCTCCTAATGGTCATCTCACTAGACCCCATGTCCCTATTGGGGCCTTGCCTAATAGTAACCCTTATTAGGCATTTTCCTAATTCATCTCTCATTATTTTTAATCAATATCTCACCCCAATTGGGGACTTGCCTAATACTAACCCTTTTTAGGAATTGTCCTAATGCTTCTCTCACTATTTTCAATCCATAGCTCACCCCAATTGGGGACTTGCCTAATACGTTTCTCACTAGATGTGTCCAATCATTCAATATAGATTTAGACAATTGTCTAAATCTATCTAAAATTCATAGCAGCTCACTTCTATTGTGGGGACTTCCATAATGCTCCTCTCACTACACATCACCCCTATTGGACTTGCCTAAGGCTAGCCCTTTTTGGGGACTTTCCTAATGCCCATATCACTAGATTTGGCCAACCATTCAAAATATATTCTAACAACTATCCAAATCTAACTACAATGCATAGCTCACTTCTATTTGGGAATTCCAAAATGCTACTCTCACTAGACCTCACCCATATTGCAGACCTACCTACTAAGGCTAACCCTTATTGGGGATTTATCTAATGCTCCTCTCACTGGATTTGACCAACCATTTAATATAGATTTGGACAATTGTCCAAATCTATATACAATTCATATCTTCCTCTTATTGGGGACTCATCTAATGCTCCTCTTACATATTTGACCAACCATTTAATGTAAATTTAGACAATTCTCCAAATATATAAATAATTCATATCTCACTCCTATTAAGGACTTGCCTAATGCTCTTCACAATAGATTTTGCCAACCATTCAATACAATTATCCAAATATATATACACTTCATAGCTCACTCCCTCTCATATCCCTTTAAAGTATTTAACTAAGTTTAATATTTTAACTTCAATCATGATCTGATTAATAGATTGTTTTTTCTATGTAAATGTTAAATGATTTAAAAATTTAAAGATCTACAAAATTTATGAAACTAAGTAATTTGATAACATCAAACTTTGAATAGGTTCAAAATGTCAGAGGAAGAAATCATCCACTGCTACTAAAAGTTCCAAGGGAAGCTCAAGGATTAAGATTTTTGATGGCATTAATGATGACAAGGTATGGACTTGGTACCTTGACTTCTAGAATGAAGAGGGGAAGCCAATGAAACATGTACAATTGTTTACATTACAACCCAAGAAAGAGGCATACAAAAGGCTTGGTGTAGTACAGGCACTATCTGAGGGGACTACAGGAAAAGGAGTTCCATGCATTTGTGTCGATATTAGAGACTCTGATAAATCATACTTGTTGGATGCATTTTCTTATGATGATGCAAATATAAAGACTGATGGTGCTCAGTCTATGTTAACAATGGGTTGGTGTATAGAGGAGGAGGATGATGAGCCTATGATAAAACAATACATAGATGGATTTTACAAGGTTCAAGCCAATATTTCAAAGGATAAGGCTAGAGGTAAAACCAAAATAGTGAATAAAAAACAATAAACATCATCTACTTTGGCAACAAACATCAACTACCATTGTTCCATTTGGTGATACTGCTATTGTGGTGGAATATGATCAAACAAAGAGGAAGCTTGCAAAAAAGAGTAGTGAAGGTTGTTCTGGGTTGGTCACTTTATGAGCAATACTACCCATTTGGACTACAAGAGACTTTCCACATCCCAGTGAAAAATTGTGTAAAAGTTCCTACAATATATGTCTATAGAAAATTGAGCAAGAAGCATGTCAAAAAATTAGCTCTTGACTTTGGATTGAATTCTAGACCACCTGCATCATGCGTGCTGATCTAATGCCGTTTGATGAGGCCACTGGCAAACCTTTGGAGATAGTGAGCAGAGATCATCTTCATAAATACAAGTATTGGATACTTTCTACTCAACACTCCATTTACGCAGCCAGAGTTTTCACAGAGAGTGTGACTGATGAAGCCATGAATCAAAGAAAGAAGTATTATATAGAAAGGGTGGCGAGGATAGTGCAAAATTTCCCTCCAAAGGAGAGTGTGGAATTATCTCGAATGGGAAACTTAGAATCTCAAAATATAATGCGACAATATCCATATCATGATAATTTAAAACAAGTAAGGGATCAATGGATTGCATTCAATAGACTTGCAAAGCCTCACCACCCAAGAATTTGCAAAAGGAAGTGAACAACGTGCAGAATGGGATGTTAGTAATTATCAACCTTCAATATTTGGTGTTTTTAGAAATACCTTAATATATTATTGGTTATCATAGTTTGTAACATTGCCTAATTTTGAGAATGTTGTGCAATAATTTATCGAGCTGACACGAGTTGCATTTGCTGATACTGCTGCAACAAAGGATGCACACATGATAATATGCCCAGATGACATGTTTGAGACATGGATGAGGATTATGGATGCATAGATGAATAACTGCCCTATCGTGCTGAGCATAGTAATGATACCAATAAGGGTGGGAGACAACCGACTGCTAGCATGTTTAGGTGTTTACAAGGTTTAGATGAGGATAATATTAAGATCATTCAAGAAGAAATATTGGATTCCAAGATTGTTCTAGTTAGGGGAAAGCATGATATAGACAAGATGGATATGGGCAGAAAGATCATGCCAAATGAAGGAGGATAAGGTGGTGTAGGAAGAGCTTGTGAAGGAGTTCAAGGAAAAGTCAAGTGTGACAAGGTTGACAGTCCATGGGATCAGTGTGTGACTTACTACAACATCCAACCACAATACTATGAAAAGATAGTTGGATCAAGTCAAATATGGCTGAAAAAGAAGCTTG
Source organism: Cibotium barometz (assembly GCF_041138505.1). Classification (NCBI taxonomy): domain Eukaryota; kingdom Viridiplantae; phylum Streptophyta; class Polypodiopsida; order Cyatheales; family Cibotiaceae; genus Cibotium; species Cibotium barometz. Next base: position 7,691,994 of record NC_141073.1, read on the forward strand.
CTCGTAGAGATCATAAAGATACATTACCTCCATTGGCACAAGCATACATTTAATGGATTATAAATCAAAAGGAGGGAGCTAGTTTGCATCCTGATAAGTATCCTTGCATTCTGATAAGTATCCTTGGAGTGTATATACCAGGTTGGACCAAACATGGAAGGGATGGAGTTCATGTGCAACACATTCAAGGAACCAATTACCATTGGATAATGTTTTTAGCATCTACACGTACAAAAGGAACATAGTTTAGATCTCGATTCCCATCTTTTAAAAAAAAATGCATATAATGATTATTACACTAAAAAGCTTGTATGTGTCCTTAATCCATGTTTTCGCATCATCTCTTTTGTTTTGGACGTCAATACAACTTATAATCTTTTCAGCATCTGCACGTATAAAAAGGAACACAATTTAGAGCTTGGTTCCCATCTTTAAACAAAATATACATATAATGGACATTATACTAAAAATAAGACTAAGAGTCAAAGAATATGCAACTTGTAAAATGTGTTACCTTATATCTCTTTAAAGGGGATATTGGTAGATAAAGCAAATCCTTAAACATGTAGCAGCTACTCAAAGATAAAACATCATGAAGATTACTAAAATTGTAGAACCTATAGACTAAAAGACAAACATTCATTGAAGATTACTGAAGTAGTAGAAAACATACACAAAAAAAAAACCTAAAGATTATTTTATTACCTAGTTCAAAAAAATCTACAAACATGATGGAAGATTAACTTCCAAATCTAAAGCTTAAACTTAATTAAAAACCTAAAGAGTGCTTATTACCTACTCCGAAAAACTTATGAGCACCCAAACTTCAAAATAGAAAGCTTAAACCTACAACATAACATGCATTATCAATAAATTTAAACCTAAAAAATGAATTAATTAATAACATAAACATTGAAAAGGTTCGATAAAAGATTAGAATCATAAAGACTTGAAGGAAATGTACCTATAAATGTTTTAGGTAACAAAAGAAGAAGATAAGCAAAAGCTATGGTGGAGTTGAATTAGTATTAGGAAAATGCACCGAGGGGGACGTAGAAAGGGGAGAAATGAAAATTAGGAAGATAGAAATTTTTTGAATTATGGTCAAATCACCTTGCTGTCAGGAGTACAAGGTACATTTGCCACTTCCCAATATTTTAATGAAAGCCTCTCAATATACATGTGGCGTGCATCTCTGAACCGCTCAATATCTTGCCAAAATTGATGATGTCTCAAAGCGTGTTTCACACATTCACCCGCACCATCATGCTCATGCTTCTTATCTCGAAGAAGCTCTAAATCACTAGGGTATTGGACAACACATGCCACCTAAAAACCCATAAACACGTCATCGTTATTGTTTTCTTTAAGATATTATAATGAATTTAGGTTATTTACGGATCTTTAAGAAATTTAAGTACCACTTACTGAGTTAATAAAATTGTCATGCTGACTTGAATTATACACCATAACCATCTGACCAAATTGATCGTTGTCATGTGATCCCATGATCTTGTAAAAAATCATCATGGAGATGGAAATAGTGTTGCACAAAATGTGCATCATGTGAGCGATCATCATCGCTGATGTAAAAATGATACTCTTAAACAATGGCACGGGCGTCGGGGGTGCTCGCTACCCTATTTACATGTACCTCTGCATGCTGATAGCTAATGTGGACCATAATAACAATGTGGTGAGCTCAGTTAGGGGGACAGGTGATTAGTTCAAATATAAAATAAATAATTTAAAATACAACCATTACTTGCTCTGAGAGAATTAATACTTGGATTCTGTCTCCTACTAATGCTAAATCTAATAGATTAGTCCTTTTTTAGATACTTGTGTTATTATTATGTAATAATAATAACTAATAAATTAGTTCTTTCTAAGATACTTATGTTATTTAGTTGCGTAATAGCTATTATTATGTATTAATTTAGCCAATAATTTGGATACTAGATACTTGTTATTTATGTGACCAAATTGGTAAGTCTTATGCATGATACGATTCTCCTAATGTACTTCTTGGTTTAGTACGCAATGACTTTGCGATGAGGAGTATGGTAATCTATGATGATTATGTGACGCATGCTATGAAAAGTAAACTAATCTTTATTATTTTAAGTTTAGTACATAATTATGCTAATGTCTGGTTTTTAAAGTTCTTCTTGATCAATCATCCTGATAAACTTAGATAGTCTATCATTGGGAATAATCTAATTAATGCAAAGACACACTTAATGGAGATTCCTTTCCACCCTTTCCCACGTAACTTACCTAAATTCTCCTCTCAAGCTATATTTATCTAAGAAAGGTTCGAGATTGAATCCCACGAGTCATTATATTTTAGTATATTCTTAGTTATTCTCTTGTAGTGTCTTGAAAAGGTGTGTCTCAACTTAACCTCTAACTGATTAAAAAGGTGTGCATTAGCTTAACCTATGACTAATCAAAAATTCAAAATGGTTGTTTGAATTCTTTCATCAAAGAAATTTAATCGATTGAAATAATAAATGTAATCGATTGAAATAATAAATGTAATCGATTGAAATAACTGCAATATTAGTGATATTTTAAAGAAAGTATGCCTTTTTTTTCAAAAAAATTGGATTGGTGGAAAAAGAAGAGAGAAATTACCATGAGCATATCAACTTACCCTCATTCCTTTTATTGGACAACTTGGTCTTACATTTAATATATTTTGTTAAGTGGGAAGCTCTACTTCTACTCTTGTACCCTCAAATTGTTTTATTGACAAAATGATCGTTCGTGTACTTGTCTTTGGCCTTTCCTCATAATAAAGGTTGGTCATTAGCCATTTTATTGATAAATTTTTTTAGTTTGACATGATTAGGACTACCATGCATATGGGAGATTTTGAAGAAGTTCCCTCCCTTTTGCTCCATATAAAATTATGCAAATTTTGCAACATCACTTTTGCTACATTTTTATCAAATCATTTACTCAAAATGCTTGTATCACCACACTAGCACTTATAGGACTTATAGTGTTACTTAGGGCTCTAGCACAAAAACATTTTGTTATAAGCCATGCTACTATTAAATAATCATCCTATTATAGTGTTGGCCTACTCATTTTGTTGTAAGTCATGCTACTATTAAACGATCATCCTATGATAGTATTGGCCTACTCATTTTCTCCTCACAAAACCATTATACCTTTATGTGGAAAAAATAGGATCCATCTCTCTTCACCTTGGTCACAGGTCCTAACTCACATTACATTTCTAAAGGAGAATCATGTATTTTAATTTTGGGAGAAAACATATTCATATTTTTAAATCATGTACAAAAGTAGTATAATAGTCAAGGCTTTATTATAAAATGATACCAAGGAATTGTGAAAGTATATTTATCAAAATAATAAAAATTAATAAATTAAAAGTATATTTAAACTTACCTTGAAATTAAAATTATATTCAAACCTTCCTCGAAATTGAGCCACGTAAGTGGCTTTGGCAACCAAAAAAATGACTCTATAAGACTATAAACAAGAGTCTTTTTAAGTCGACGAAAGGTACTTGAAATGGCTTGAATACATGTTTTTAAGTTGATGAAAGGTACATGCCAATGGCTTGAGTACATATTTATAAACTCCATTTTTTAAATGTTAAAACTTTTTCTTTAGCAAAAAAGCGTGAAAGTGACGACCATGGAAAACTATGTTTAATAACTTTTTGAGAGTATTTCACTAGAAGTATTTTATTTGAGGCATTATAACTATAGAGAAGTAGATTCTCTAACTAAGTGATGGCCATGGAAAACTATGTTTAATAAACTTTTTGAGATTATTTCACTAGAAGAACTTTATTTGAGACATAACTATAGAGAACTAGATTCTCTAAAGGCCACAAAAAAATAGTTTATTTTTGTCGCAAGGCTACTGTGTTATGCATACACCATATGATTGAAGAAGTCAATGAGAATTTCAAGGTATCATGTAATAAGCGGGAGATATCTTGATGTAGCTATTTTTGAAGCACAAGTAGCAAGCCCATCATATGGATAGAGGTAGGAGCGACTCATGACAGTTTGGTTGAAGATTTGAAAGTTGAGACTACCAGTGTAATGTAGTCCATCCCAATTAAGGTAAGTGTTCGGGTCACTACATACAAACAATTCTTTGGTTTGGTTGGCACAAGGGATGGATAGACTGTATCCGTATGGAGAGCGAGGTCCAGCTCCGCAACAAGCATCAAAGGCATTATTGAACCCTGCCAATGATTAATCATAAATTTTTAGAACCTTATACACAATACATTCCCACCGATATAAAAATAAAACTTCAAACTCTCAACAGAACTCGAATTTTTCGTAACTTCATAAATTTGTCGAAACATGTGTATATTCTTACCAATGCAAGTACAAAACTTCTATAGTGTCATAACAAGATTTGAATTTTTTGTAGCTTTATAAAGTTTCTTTAGGTACATTATGTACCGCTTGAATATGTTGTGTGGTTCCCCTTTTTTTTTTTAAAGGATGTGATATGATATTAAAGTCAATTGCCTTTAACATGGTACCTTAGCTTTTGACGTATAACCCTATAGGCATAAACCTAGTATCTTCGCTTTTGACTTATAACCCTATAGTCATAAATCATTGCTATTTTGAGCAATTTATTGATTATACCTTCAAATCATAAATATTTTATCCCGTTTGAGTAATTATTCATTTAATCCATTAAAAGCTATAAATATCGATATATTTTTTTCTATCGCACCCCTCTTATAAATATAGAGCATGTTAAGGAAGAAGAAGAGCATTACCGAATGATTCCATATTTTCTAAGACATGAATGTAGGCACCATAGTAGTCAGCAAAAGTAAAGGTGCCATCACGATGTGAATCACGAAGTCTTTGTAATTCTGTAAGGAGTTGTGCACGATGTTTTATAGAGACTTCATTATACTCCAATAGGCAGCCATGATTATCCAAGGGAGCTCCACTGAAATTTGCCAAAGCTGCTGGGGTGCAGCCTGCAGGCACGACGCCATAAATCAAGAAATTCCTAGCCCCATTTAAGTAGAGTCTCTGCATGCACAACATAAGAAAAAATTAAAATTTTAAAAAAAAAATCAAAAGAGAAAAAAGTAACTACTATACATAATGTACATGTGCAACATTTTGTAAGATGTGATGCACGCACGACCACTGCTATAACCACCAAGTCTAAAATACCTTCAATTTGAAGGCCATATACTGGGTTGACCCTTCAAATTATGTATGTTTGCCTAAAATTTAAAGAAATTTTTCAAAAAAAGGTAATCCTTCTTTGACAATCCTAATTTTTTAAGAAGCCTTGTGTGAGAGGTTTGATGCCTAGTGAAGGCTTAAAAGTTCTTCACCACTGGTTAGCACACATGTAAACTGAAAGGGTGGTGGCCCTTTGCTAGGGTCAGCTCGCGCTATTCATTTTGCTAGGCCACACCACCCTCGACCACAAGTGGCCAATGAGGCCTTCATGTGAACAGCCTCTAAACCATAGAAACGATAGAAGAAAGGATTTATGTGCAACTAACTTTGGGATGGTTGATGGATCATCTCTCACCTCCACGGCAGCCCGAAGCTCTTGAACCACTTGAGGCACTATGGTCACAAGGACATACTGAGGAGAGTACCTCCTCCAAAAATAATGAAAATAGTCATTCCCGCCCATCTGCAGCACGTACAGCCCCGCCTCAAACATAGCTCGACTCGGCCTACCTGCGGAAAATTTGAGTGAAAATAATATCACACCGATTTTTTATAATTTAGAGATTGTATTTATATTTGATAGAATTACTACTATTTATAAATGAAGGGATCATAGTTTACTCACCAGGTGTATCACCGGCTGCAATCACCTCTTCTCGTAGGGCAACATGCCACCCTATCTGAGTCTCGAGAGCGTAAGGCATAAGGGGAAGTGCGGTTGCACCCGGTACAGCATAGTTCACACCTTGGCTGAAATCCAGGGTTGTGTTGAGGGAAGGGTTTAGTGGTGGAAGACCCCAGTACATAGCTGTTTTTTTTGGACATAAATCAGACCAAACAATCAATTCTTCATTAAAAAGTGTGTGTGTGTGTGTGTGTGTGAGAGAGAGACAGAGACAGAGACACAGAGAGAGAGGGAGGGGGTACAGAGAGCGTGACGAACCTAAGTAGTCCGCCATGACCCGGCCGTCGGTGAAGCGGCGGTCAGCCCAGCCAGGGAAGGTCTCGCCGTAAGGCAACATGGTGGCGAGGGTGCTGTTAATGAAAGGCCCATTCCCAGTGTCCTCCAAGGAGTCCCCAAAAAAAAACATCGCAGGGTAGCTGCAAGGCGCAGCTCTCACCGCACACACTAGTGTGGCCGTCAACAGCCAAATGAAAACCGCCGCCCCGCTCTCCATCGTTGTGTGCCTGAAGGGTCTCAGGAGTTCCCCGCTCTCCATCGTTGTGTGCCTGAAGGGTCTCAGGAGTTCCTCCCCCTTTTAGCGTTTCAGCAATTCATTGCTCGCACCTACCTGCACGCGAACCCTCATGTTCTAATCTAACATTCACTACTTTACGTCGGCATATGCATTTGCGCCACACGAGAAAAATGCGCGTAGTTAGTCCATCGTTCATCAAAACCGCAACAAGCATGATGTTGCCCCGGTCTGACATTTCGAATCCCATGTGCTAATTTTTTTAATTTAAAAAAAACGGGTCGAGTGCCAATCGCGTGTTACTCCACACTGCAACGAAGAAGTTCTCAGAAGAAGTTTGAGAGTCCCTATCTGATCTGATCGGTTCAAATCTCCAAGGAGTTTGAGAATCCCTAAGTGATAGGTTCGAACTTCAAGTCCCTGAGTAATGGGCTCAAATCTCCCAACCGCAGCCCCCCCCCCCAAAAAAAAAAGAAAGAATATATTAATGATCTCCTCTTCAATTTTGATTCTATTCATTGTAAAAGATTGTCAATGTTTCATAACAATGATAATATATCTTAAAAATTAAATTCATTTAGACTAAGGGTTAAATCCCTAAGGTTGAGAAACCATGGTTCAATTGCTCATGAAAATAGAAGTCATACACTCTATTTTAGTTCAAAAAAGATAAAGTGCATGCTTAGGAATTGAAAGTGAATTTTAGCCCCAAAAATCTATGGTTTGCATTACAAATGAACTAACAACCACACCCATCTAACTCATGCATATGTAGAGGCTCTCATTCACCCCATTCAAACATAAATACACCCCTAAACAAGTAAAAAAAAGATCGATAATAGATTGAGTCCCTAAAAGTAATTTTAGATTGTCAAGAGTATTTCAATTATGTTCAAATTCTCTCAAAGGAAGCATAATTTTATAGAGAGAGAAAGTTTTAGTTGACCTTTAATTAAGAATTTAAAGTGGCTTGTTTAAAAAGTAGAGTTGTATCTACGAAATAAGTTTAGGCAACCTTGAAAGAATATAATTTAATGAATTTAGGAGTGGCTTGTTTAATTAAGAATTTAAAGTGGCTTGTTTAAAAAGTAGAGTTATATCTACGAAATAAGTTTAGGCAACCTTGAAAGAATATAATTTAATGAATTTAGGAGTATAGTTCTAGAGAAAAAAAAAGATGAGAAAACTCTCTCTCTCTCTCTCTCTCTCTCTCTCTCTCTCTCTCTCTCTCTCTAGATTTCTAAGGCATGAAATTCGACAAATGAAGGTACAAATCGTATTTTGAACTTTAAAGATCAAAATTAGAAAAGTTACTTGAATTATTAGAAATATTCTTTCTTTACAAGTCACAGAATCAATTATTAAAGCTATGTATAAGACCTTTGATTATAATGACTTTAGAAAAAAATTGAGGTAAATGATGATTTGTGTATTTTTTAACTTTACTGGGTGATTGAGATCCTTAATTTAATCAAGACCTTAGAAAGAGTAACAAATAGAGGACTACACTTAGCTCCAGTGGGAGGACATGAAATCGTACTTGTGGGAGGACATGAAATCGTACTTTCATCAAAGATTTTGTCTGCTAGGTTACTTATCAAGAAGATCAAATGAATGAGTTCCTAGAGTTCTCACAAGAAGGAAAACCTATAGAGAATTACCATCAGGCTTATATAAATCTTGTCTTTCGCCCCACCAAAGGATGAAGCAATTCTTCTTCATAGATTTATCAATAGAAAGCTAGATCCCCGAATGGAGACCTTGAAGCGGTTAGAGTGGCTAAAGACTTCGCCAAAGCTTTTCCCAAGGAGACTTCTCATTCGAGAAATCTACCATCGCGGTCTCAAGAGATCTTTAACTCCGCGAGCGACAAGTAATCTAAACTTACCTAAAGCAAAGAGGAGTAGAGGTTAGGACCAGAATCAAAGGTCTAAAAGTTTGTTGGAGCACCATCTTCATCGACTCGACATTGGACTAAAGAGGTAGTTCACCTATAGGTGGACATTAAGGGGGGTGGTCAAAAAGCATTTTCTTAATGCTCACTCTTGTGTTGTCACTATGGGTGATGGATGTGCTCTTTTTTGTAAGGCTCTCCATTATGGTGAGTGCCTGAGTGACTCAACCGTTCTTAGTTTAGACACTAGATGGTGGATGTGGACATATGGTTAAGAGATGACTTATATAGACTTAACACTCTACCAAGTAGTATGTGTGCTTGTGTGGGCTATGTGACCACATTTGTGAGTATTGGAAAACAAATCGAGGACACACTTGATGATGGATGTGGCCAGAAGATTAAGAGATAGCTTACGCAGACTTAGCTACCAAAGTAACATGCATGCTTGTGTAGGATATGTAACCACATTTATGTGAGGACACGTTCTTCTCAGGTTATGAGGCTTGTTTTGAGGGTCCGCGGATGGTCTCATATGGTCATGGAAGCTATGCAATATCCATAGGGGATGACTTTATTGTGGTCTAATATAGTCCTAGAGTCTAGACAGTTGTTCATTTTTTACCAAGTCCTGGGATCACTAGTTTGGTCATCATCAAGTTCATTGTGTTCAAAAACTCTTGTAAGCAAGACATCCTCCATCCACATACTCTGCCTAGAGGTTGTGATCGAAGCTCTTTATATAAGGGCAAAGATATCTATTAGTTTATAATCAAAGTTTGTAAGTAAGATATCCTCCATCCATACTCCGTCTAGAGATGTTGATCAAAGCTCCTTATAGGTGGACAGAGACAACCATGAGTTTGTAAAATCAAAGTTTGTAAAAGCAATAATATTGTTTACTCTCCACTTCTTTCTATAATTTAGTGCTTTGTGTTATGAAGATTCTACTTCCCCTATTGTGTTAGAGCTCCCATTGTGATGATTTCAGAGGTGATACTTGAGAAATAGCACGATGTTGCCAGATAAACCTTTTGAAAATGCAAGCCTAGTATGTTGACTTATAGTGACACCATGAATCTCATTTTTTGCTTTGATGGAAACACTAAAAACATAAGCATACTACCTAGGGATTTAATATTTTAATATTTCCCAGGCGAGAGGGACTTGGGATTTATAAAATTTTAGTAAGGCCTTAAATTGACCTTACACCCTTAGGCTAATTTAATTCTACACATATCATTATAAAGACCTTAATAAATTGAAGAAACTTCTTGTTACATAGAAGCATAGAAAAATCAAGGATTAGGATAGGCTAACTTAAGACCTAAGAAAAATTAATATTTAAATAATTTATGAGTAGCCAAAGGTTAAATAGTTCCTAGAGAGAGAAGATTAACCTAGGTGCTCTAGTTATGATGCATCCAAGTTTAGGTTAAATTTTGGATTAGTATGTGGATGTTGAGTTTAATTAGGAATATTAGATTCATATTATCAATTAGGGATACCCCATATGTCGAGAGAGAAAGTAGAGTTAAAAAGTGTAGAGAGAGAAAGGTAGAAGAAAAATGAATTATCACCCAAGTTTATTGAAAGAAATTAAGGATTATTAGAATTGAAAAATTAGATTTTCTCTTTAGGAAAAATTTAAGGTGTAAGGGTATGTTAGAATTCTAGAGAGAGAATTCTAGTTGTGTTCTTGAGATTGTGTAGAGACTAATAGTCTACTAATCTAATTTACTTGAAACTTAAATTATCATGGAATAGATCATTAAAATATAAGAGAATAAAGGAAAATACAAATTTTGAGTAAAGGGTCTATTTGTACCTTGGAAATTAGCTTATAAGGGAGACGATGTACCTTATGTGTAGACTAATGAAGCTTCCTCCTCCATAAAAGTTCATGCGTTTTTCTAAGGATCTCAATGTGCTTGTACAATCCCTAATTATCACCCCTTTAAGCCCAAATAAGTACTTATACCCTAGGTAATGTAAACATATAACCAAGGGACAAGTGCAACACTGAAAACTATGCTTGCAAAAAGTACTCTCCTCCTTCAAGAGAAAAATTCATGGATTTCTCAGTTGAAAATCATGGCTAGCCATTATATATTCTCACCTAGTTAACTCAAGGTTAATAGCTAATAATATCTCATGCAACTCATCCTTAGATTCCACTCATTTTCCATGCGCTCAACTCTACTACAAGCATCTAGCCATATATCAAGTTAACTCCCACATTTATACATGGATAGAGTTATCTATTAATAATTATCCTTATCTCCACATTTATTTATTTTTTATTAAAATACTCCTTAGGTTTTGCACTCCACCTTCCAACCTTAGACTTTAGATTTTTACCCATTCTAATTTAAATGTACACTCTTCTCTATTTTTATCATTTTTAAAAGGCTATTTCTCACACATCCTAGCATATTTTATGAATAATTATTATTATTAACTTTATTAAAAATAAATGATTTATATCTTTTAAAAGAATTCCAACTTTTTTTCTAACTCCAATCACAAGAGGTTGCACATTGGAAAATCCCATTTTTTTAATGCACATGGTGACGGCCATTAATCTTAAAATTTATTTTTCTTATTTTTTTATTTCTCAGACTTCCAAGTCTCTCCCATCAAATGCACATCTTATTTAAAACTTTGCATTCTCTCCCTAGAAAGTACACATCTTAGTTATATATTTGGATAAAGGAAGAGGGATCTTACATTCTGTCCCACTTGAAGATCTGAGGAAAAAATAATATCTCAGATACATTCACATGAGGGAAGAGGAATCTTACATTGTCCTCCACTTGAAGATCCAAGGAAAAAATAATATCTCAGCTACATTCGGATAAGGGAAGAGGGATCTTACATTTTTCCCCATTTGAAAATCTGAGATGTCCTCATCTTCCAAAGTGGGGATAATCTGTTCTTAAATCTTCCTCTCTCTTGCTAGTAGCATCCTCAGTTGAGAAAATATTCTTTAAAAGATCCTATTTCTAAGGATATTTTTTCTAACGTCCAAACCTACCTTTGGTTCCATATCTACTTGTCCTAGGTTTAACATCCAATACATGACTAGGATTTGGGATATATTTCTTTATTAGATTAACATGAAAAATGTTATGAATTTTCAAGTATGAAGGATGAAAAATAAAAAAATCTTGATTTCCGACTATGTAACCACATATGGTCCACAATATCTAGGTGAGAGTTTCTTGTACTTACCCAAGGAGAGTGAACTTCTCTTAGGTCGTACATGAAGAAAAGCCATATCAACTTCATCAAAATCCTTGGTAGTTTTCTTTTGGATTGGCCTATTGCTTTTATCTTTCTTGGGCAGTTTTGATGTCTTTTTTTAGAGTCCGCATTTGATGATCCATTTTATCTAGCATCTGCTTTGACACTTCCACTCTAATAGGTGAATCATATCAATTTAATGGTGTTATGCGATCTTGACACTTCCACTCTAATAGGTGAATCATATCAATTTAATGGTGTTATGCGATCTTGTCTATAAAGTTCCTTAAACGGACTCATCCTAATGGAGATGTGTTATAAGGAAATTTTATCAAATTCAAATAATTCATCCATCTCCTAGGTTCTCATCCACTGAATGCTCAAATAATATCTTTGATCACTTGGTTTACCCTCTCTAGGTTGTTGCAAGATCAGGGTGTCCAGTTTTATCCAGTTTATGCTGGACTGGGACAATGCTTGGAGAGCAAATTTTGGGGTGCAAGGTACTTAAAATGAGATCAAGCAAATAATAGAAAATATGTCTGCCCTTAAATTAACCCAATATAACTTAAATTAATATAAATTAGTCTAGTTAATTAAAATTAATCAAAAATACGATGAAATGATAAACAAGTGATCTTTCCATACTTAGAGTGATCCAATTTATTTTTCCATAGATGCGCCATTACAAGTACACTAGTCCCTATAGGTTTTAGATGATTCACATCAAAAATATAATTTTACTAATTAGATTATTAATATTTACAAGCCTTCTGATAGTCTGGAAGAATTTTGAAAAAGAGATCATTAAAAATCCAACCATTGGATTTGTAATTTTTACTAACCACCACATTCTATTAATGTCTTAGTATCTACCCACTCTTTTGATCTACATATTGAGGATTTTAAGTGGTAGCTATTATGGGTACAAAAAGTGGCATATATTATCACTTTAAAGACCTTGAAATATTTAAAAAAAATAGACAAATATCTTAAAATTTTCTTGAAAAATTAAGTTAAGCTCCATATTATGTGAAGATCTAAGGTACAAAGTGGGAATCTCAAATGAGTTTATATGTAAAAGATATTAGCATTTTATGGAATCAGTTCAAATTTGGGACAGGGTGTATACATTGACTTTGTACCTAAGAAAATGAGGACTTTTGACTATCTAATGCTTAATCAAATTATGCAACTATATTTCCAACTTTGAATATGATGTTCCAACAAAAGAACTTAAAACAAAATTCCTTCATTTACTAGGAGAGATTAGCCACTAAAGGTAAACAAATGCCTGTTTTTTTACTGTTTACAGGGTGCCTGAGTGGACAAAACTGGGCACCCTGATCTTGCAACCACTCCTCTGTTTAGCCATCGATTTTTGAATAATAGGCAGTACTAAGATCCAAAAGCGGTTTCCACAGCTTCAAAGATAGTAGTCCAAAATCAAGATGTAAATTTAACATCCTTCTAGTAAATTTATGGAGCTTTAATATTTCCTTCAAAAAGACTTTAGCAACATCAAGTGTAGTATAGGTTTTTTTTTCAATGGAATCATATGAGCAACTTTCGTTAAATGACCTTCCATGGCCATAATGGAATCAATCCTACATTAAACGTAACCAACCAATGATGAAATCCATGCTAATGCACTCCCATTTCATCTACAAGATGTCTAAAGGATGCAACTTTCCTAGCATTTTTATTCTTTTGGCCTTAATCTTTTGGTAGATTAAGCATTAACGGGATGAACATGTTGTAGTACATCCTTATTAAGTTTGAGCTAAATAAACTCTTCTTTACAACCATGAAGGTCTTCACATAACTAGGGTGTCCCACTGTAAGGCTATTATAAGCCTCATTTAGAATCCTCCTCTTAATATCTCCCTCTTCAAGAATACACAACTGATTATTAGAGTAGTACATGTAGCCATCCTCTAACTTGAATCCCTGAGCTTTCTTTATTTCTTTAGTCATCTTACTTTCTTACTTAAGCAAGGTAATAACACTAGTGAAGAATTTATTTGATCCAACTTTCTCCTTGATCTCAGTGGGTAAGGGAGTTGAAATTATAGTTATTAGCACTGAGTAAGGAGCCTTTCCTACTACTAAGTGCATCGATAAATGACATTCTCTTTTCTAACCTATAGTTGATCTCAAAATCAAACTCTTGAAGAGTTTGCGTCCAACTTCTTTGTCTCATGTTAAGATCATTTTGAGCGAAAATCCACCTTACGCTCTTAATCAATTATTAAGTGAACTTTTGCCTAACAAGATAGTGTCGCTAAATCTTCAAGGCATGCACTTTTGCAAGTAACTCTGAATCATGAACAATATAGCTCCTTTCATATGGCCTAAATTTCCAAGATTTGTATGCTATGGGGGGTCCTTCTTGCATTAGGATTCCACCAATTCGACGAATCCACTAGTATCAGTGATGACTTTAAAGGGCTTCCCAAATTTTGGTAGCTTTAGCACAAGATTTGTCATTAATGTAAAGGCACTCTGACACATAGGATAACACTATGTCAAACCTAGAAATCCTCTGACTTCCTCTACTATCTTTGGTTCTTGCTAAGCTTACACCTTTGCAAGGTCAGTTGATATTCTATCTTTTAACACTATGTACCTTAGATATTCAATTTGATCAGTAAAGAAGATACACTTACTTCCCTTAACAAAATGTTTATGATTCCTAAGGTTTTACAAGAATTTATGCCATATGCTTCTCATGATCTATAGCATTCTTGGAGTAGAATAGAATATAATTAAAAAAGACTAAGATGAAATCATCAAGATAATCTTTGAAGATTTCTTGCCTTAGTTAATTGAAGGTAGTAGGGATAGTAGTAATTAATCTAAATAACATTACTGAGAATTCATAATGCTCATACTGGGTATTAAACATCATCTTAGGAATATCATGCTCCTTAACCCTAATCTCATAGTACCATTGGAAATATCTGGGCAGTACTGTGCAATCAGTCTAAAAGCTCATCTATCCTAGGAATATTGTTACCATATTATAGTAGTGATGTGTGTGAACACACTTAGGACCGCCGGGGCACTTTTTCCCTCACTAGGAGGTTTTTTCCCCCGTGCATTGTATATACGCCCATTATCTTCTAGGGCTTGTTATCTTTCATTTTTGGCACTCATAATACACTACTGTGTTGTGCTCAAGCTTCCTCATCTTCTTGAAGTTGTGTGTGCATTCCTGCAACCCTAATTCCAACAATTGGTATCAGAGCAGGCTTCCTCCTCCCGGGCAGCATCACCGGCACCTGCCGCTTCATCTCCTCCGATTGCAACGAGGTTTCACGAGCGTCTGCAGGTTAGTATATGCCGTGGGCGAGCCCGTAGGGCTCGTTCGTTTAAGAATTTTGATCTGAAGTCATTTCGCCCTCCGTTTTTGCATTCCAAGTACTGCGCAGGCAAAATCGTCCTACTGTGCAGATTTTCTGTCAAGATTAAAATCTGCAGGACAGGTGCCCATTCGTCTGTTTTGGGCTGTGCTACATAGCACAGGTCGATTTTATACAGGTTTACCTCTTACAGACAGCATTTACATCTAGTAGTACAGTCATTGGCCATGGCTGACAACAATGATGTATTCCGCATGTTGGCTGCTGAGGATAAGTTGGATGGCACCAACTATCCATTGTGGGCATATATGATGCGACATGTATTGGTAGCAAAGGGGTTATGGAACATTGTGCAGGGTATTGATGCACGTCCTATTGTGGCTGGGAATGCTGCAAACACATCAGAAACAGGTACTGTTGATGATGGTGCAGGCACAAGTGCTGTAGCAGCTGTTCGAGAACCACCACTTTCAGCAGAGCAGATTCGTTGGGATGGTAGAGATGCGCAGGCTCATGCCTTGATTGCGCTGTCTGTCAAACGTACCATTATCCCACATATTCGCTCCTGCAGGACTTCTAAGGATGCTTGGGATGTACTTGCCACATTGTATCAGGCAAGAAATGAGGCTCGTGTTGCTTATCTCCGAAAACAGTTGGAGAGTGAGCATATGAACGAAGGTGATTCTATGGATAGCTTTTTGACAAAGATCAAGGATTTCAAAGAGCAGCTCATTTCTGCAGATGAAATCCTGTCAGACAGTTCACTTGTGCAGACTGTTTTGAATGGTCTACCAGATTCTTATCAGGGTTTTGCTTCCACTCTTCGCTTGATGATGAAAGGCAATCCCAATGCCTTATCATTTAAGGAGTTAGTTTCTGTTTTGCTGCAAGAAGACCAATCAAGGCAAAACAGGAATATTATGCGTGTCGCAGATCAAGCTTTCGTTGCTAGTCAGAGAAGCGTGAAAGGTAAAGCTGGCTTTTCTTCTAGTAAGCAGAAATCTGCAAATGCTGCGCAACCAAAGAAGGAAGACAAAGATGAGAAGAAGGGTGACAAACAGAAGACATTTTGCAAGTACTGTAAGGGAAATGATCATGTCATCAAAGCGTGTCCTAAGCTGGCTGCGAAAGAGGCTAAGAAGAAAGAGGCTGGTATGGCTGTTGCAGATGCCTCTCCTTCTAACAATGAATCTGCTAATGTTGTGCTAGATACAGAATGGGCATTCAATGCGTAGTGCAGTTATGACCCATCTTTGCATGACACATGTATGTCTGCAGTAGATTCAGATGTATGGTACTTTGACAATGGTGCCACTAAGCATATCACCTCGCAGCGCAGTTTATTCACTTTCCTTGAGTCTGCTCCCACAGGGAATACTGTCACTTGTGCCAATAACTCCTCTTATCCCGTTGAAGGAGTTGGACAGATTGTGCTGAATGTTGCAAATGGCAACACCTTTACACTTTTTGATGCATTGTATGTGCCAGGGATCAAAAAGAATCTGCTGTCAGTCTCCGCATTTGCCAAAACAGGTTTGGTTGTAAAATTTGTGGATGACAGATGTACTATTCATGATCTCTCTTGTGGTGACATCATTGTAGCATCTGGTTCACTATGTCGAGGGCTGTATAAGCTCAATATGGATGGCAAATGTGTAGAGGATTCAGCATGTGCTATTATGGATACGTAGGCTATTTCAGATGCAAAACTGTGGCATGCACGTTTTGGTCATCTGAATTTTGCAAGTTTGCTGCGCCTGCAGAAATCTGAAATGGTGTCTTCTTTGCCTAAGCTTGAGGCACCTGTCAAGCATGTTTGTGAGGGCTGCATATTGGGTAAAATGCAGCGTGCTTCCTTTCCCAAAGATGGATCAGTGAGAGCTGAACGCAGATTGCAGCTTGTTCACAGTGATGTTTGTGGTCCCATGCAAACTCCATCATTTGGAAACTACCTTTACTTCGTGACTTTCATTGATGATTTTACCAGGCATGCATGGGTATATCCTTTGAAGGCAAAGTCCGAAGTGTTTTTGTGCTTCAAACAGTTTTTGGTTATGGCTGAAAATGTGTCAGAAAGTAAGATGGGCACCCTCCGTTCAGATCGAGGGGGGGAGTATATGTCTTCAGAATTTAATGCATTTCTGGCTGAGCGTGGGATAAAACACCAATGTACAGTGCCGTATACACCACAGCAAAATGGTGTGGCTGAGAGAAAAAACAGGTCTCTCATGGAAATGGCAAGATGTATGGTTAAGAGTCAAAGTCTACCACATGGTTTTTGGCTTGAGGCTGTCATGTGTGCCACTTATGTACTAAACAGGTGTCCCACCAAAGCATTACAGGTTGTCACTCCATATGAGGCTTGGCATAGCCGCAAGCCATCTGTTGGCCATTTACGTGTTTTTGGTTGCCTGGCATATGCATTAGTGCCTGTGCAACATCGCAGAAAATTGGATGACAAAGTTGTCAAATGTATTTTTGTTGGATATAGTGCTGAGAGCAAAGGCTATCGTTTGTATCATCCACAGACAAAGCGCATTTTGGTTAGCCGTGATGTTGTATTTGTGGAAGATGCAGTTCAGCCCTTGGTTTCATGTACTAAGGAGACAGATATCAGCTCACGTGATGTCTATGATACATTATTGCCTCTTTTCAGTGGTGCACAGTCAAGTGCAATACCTCATGAGGCAGTTTTTCAGCCTATGCAGGTTTTAAATGATGGCACAGATCAGCCTATATCTGATGCAGATGTGCATGATGCACTTGAGGATGAGAGACAAGAGATTGAGGGCTCTAGGAATATGCCTAGATGGCTGGTGCAGACTTTGCGTGACAGCAAGTTGGATGCCCCTTTGTCTAGTCGCACTCGTTCTGGCTCTCATGGTGCCTCTTATGCGTCAGATTGTTATGCATTGGCTGTTTCTAGTATGTGCGATGAAAGTGAGCCTGTTTCATTTGATGAGGCACAAAGTTCAGAAAATTGGATGGCTGCTATGCAAGCAGAATACGATGCTATTATGAAGAATGGTACATGGTCTTTATGTGACTTGCCCCCTGGCAAGAAGGCCATTGGCACTAAGTGGGTATACAAATTGAAGCGTAAGCCTGATGGCACAGTGGATCGCCATAAGGCTAGGCTTGTTGCAAAAGGTTATGCTCAAGAGAAGGGCATTGATTTTGATGAGACTTTTGCTCCCACATGTCGTATGACCACTGTTCGTAGCATCTGTGCATTAGCAGCTCATAATGGTTGGAATGTACATCAACTGGACATAAAGACTGCGTTCTTAAATGGAGATTTGCATGAGGAGGTGTATGTATCGCAGCCTCGTGGTTTTGTTCAAAGAGGGCAGGAAAACAAAGTGTGCAGGTTAAAAAAGGCTTTATATGGTTTAAAGCAAGCTCCACGAGCTTGGTATGAAAAAATACATGCATATTTGACTGCACATGGGTTTCAGAATAGTCCAACAGAAAGCACTTTGTATGTTAAACGTGTGGATGGTGTACATCTAATCATTGCTCTCTATGTCGATGACATGCTGCTCACAGGACCAAATGAGAGTCATATTGCTGATTTTAAGGCTGATTTGAATGCCTCTTTTGAGATGTCAGATTTGGGGCATTTGCATCATTATTTGGGGATACAATTTAAGCAGTGTGATGGAGGTATTGCTTTGTGTCAGACAAAGTATATTGAAACATTGTTGCGGAGATTTGGCCTTGAAGACTGCAAGCCTATTGCTACTCCAATGGAGACAGGTTTGAAGTTGAGTCTTCATGATGCTGGAGATCACTTTGATGTCACACTCTATCAGACAGCTGTTGGTTGCCTCATTTATGTATGCATTACGAGGCCAGACATTCAGTTTGCAGTCTCACAGGTGAGCAGATTTATGCATAGCCCAGGCATTAAGCATTGGCAGGCAGTGAAGCGTATCTTTCGCTATTTGAGTGGTACTCGGCATCTTGGGTTGTTTTATCCCAAGGGGGGATCATTGCCGCCAGATTTACATGTTTTTTCAGATTCTGACTGGGCTGGTTGTTATGACACACGCGTGTCCACGAGTGGTTTTTGCTTCATGCTTGGAAGCTCATGCATATCATGGTTGAGCAAGAAGCAGCCTACTGTGGCCACTTCTAGTTGTGAAGCTGAGTACAGGGCAGCTTTCACAGCTACGGTTGAGTGTGTGTGGCTCAGACGCCTTATGGCTGATTTGGGTGTTGGGCAGCCATCTGCCACCACCATCTTCACTGACAGTCAGAGCGCATTGGCAGTTGCACGGAACCCAGTGTTCCATGCTCGTACGAAGCACATTGAGGTGCACTACCATTATGTCAGGGAGAGACTCTCTGCAGGAGAGATCAGTTTGGCTTATGTGCCAACACAGGATAACCTTGCAGACCTTTTCACAAAGGCTCTGCCTCGTGAGAAGTTCGAAGCTTTTCGCAAAGCTTTGGGCTTACTCCCTTTTGTGGATTCGTCCACATAGCTAGACACTTCCCTATACATGAGTGCTAGCTCTTGTTCACCGCATCACTCCAGGGGGGATTTGTTACCATATTATAGTAGTGATGTGTGTGAACACACTTAGGACCGCCGGGGCACTTTTTCCCTCACTAGGAGGTTTTTTCCCCCGTGCATTGTATATACGCCCATTATCTTCTAGGGCTTGTTATCTTTCATTTTTGGCACTCATAATACACTACTGTGTTGTGCTCAAGCTTCCTCATATTCTTGAAGTTGTGTGTGCATTCCTGCAACCCTAATTCCAACAAATATGATATTTATTCTTAAAGGTGAGATGATTCAATGCTCAATAAGCAATGCACAATCTAATAGTCCCATCCTTCTTTTTTTGAGAAATATCACGCATATCCCAAGGTGATAGACATTGAGTTGAACAAAGCCTTGCTCCAAAAAATGCCTCAACTTCTCCTTGAGTTCAATAGCTAAGGTTAGTTGCTTTTATGTAAAACAATGCTAAGCACTTCATGTAAACGATATGGGATGACCGAGCTTACAACATGTGTAATGCCAGCCAACAAGCTAGAAAGCTTGAGTGTACATAGAGCTAGATAATTAGTTTTAGGCCCCCAATCACCAAATGGGCGGCCGGCCATTATAAAATGTGAGCTCTTGTATATAAGTAACTTGAAGAAATATGAAAGGATACAATCCCATTATCACGTTTTAGTTTTCTCTTCTCTCTTTCTCTCTTGTGTGGTGATGGTGGGTGAGCTTGTTTGCTTATGCATGTTGCTTGTGCTGATTGATTGTGTGTGTGCTTGTCGGTTATTCTCTCCATCACCTCTCCATTACCTTCTACACTATCTCTGTCTCTCACCCTCCTTGCACATATGAAGGTATTAAGGTAGAGATTGAGCTTTCCATACCTCCTTTCCTCTTTGCTCTCTACCTAGCACATGGAAGATCTACTTGAGTGACATAAGTGGTGGTGGAGTGAGACCCTAGCAGCTTCACATCGAGGAGTTAACCCTCATAGGGTAGGCTAAGTGTATGCCCCCGCCGAAGATTGACCCTTGCATCTTCACTTCTTCTCTTCTCATGCAAGGTGAGTGTTTAATTTGATTAACAGTGTCAGTTTCCCATTCACTTCTGATGGAGGCATTGAGTCGTCATTTCCCATTCACTTTTGATGGAGGCATTGAGTCGTCATTTCCCAATCTATTCCCAAAAAGTTGGTCTAAAGCATACTCTTTCTCATTTTGACTCTCTGCATTATCAAGAGTATCCAATGTGGTGCTCAATGTAAACAATGACATTGAAGGACCCCTTACCATGTTTATTAGGACTTGTGTAGAATCATGTTCATGAAGTCCTTGGAGGTTCATGTGAGGCATTGGAAAATCACTTACTTCTATTAATCTCATCCTCATTTATATACTAACTTGCAGTATCATATGTTGATTCTTTTGTTGATTTATCCTCACCCTGGTTTAATGGATTTATTTTGGTGCACAATGTCTCTTCCCCTTGAAAAGGGAAATGGTACTCCTCTTTGTGTGGGTTTTGGAGATTTCTCTTCAGTTTAACAAGATGTGTTTCAATGTCAACTGGTGACCTAGTCAACAGTTTAACAAGATGTGTTTCAATGTTAGTTGGTGACCTAGTCAACACCTCCACTAGTTGGTGACCTAGTCAACACCTCGACAAGTTGGAGCATGGTGTTTACTAAGGCTCTTGCTCTTACCTTAGGGTGGTGGGTTGGGTCCTAGTGCTTTGATTTGACTTTCACTTACACTAGATGAGATGCTATTTCCTGAATCACTATAACAGGTTTCCATTGTTCTTTCCCATGTGAACTGGAGAAAATTTTCTTTTGAACACTTGTAGAAAATGACTCATACATTGGGCCCTTAGAGTCAATGCTTGTGCATAGTAAATTTTTTTCCTCCCTTAGGCTTATACTCTCTTCATGCATCTTTCCCTTGTCTCGAGGTTTAGTCCTAACCTCTTTATACTGTGTAGCTTTGGCCTTCTTGGGTTTAGGAGGTTATGCATCTTTTTTTAGTACTTGTTTCAAGACACTCTCCTCTTTTGCAAACTTTTTGGTTTTTTTTGGCACCTTATCTTGTAAGCATGTGAGCACATTTAGTGGAACCGTGGACGAATTTCTATTCTACACACTTAAGATATTGTGTTGGATATTGTAAGGTAGCTTGTAACAAGACATCTCTCCTCGGGTAGTCTATGAACATGTGATCGATAGCACATCACACACATGCATTGGGTGGTGTCAAAAAATTGTAGATGCATTTCACACTGGATAGTCTCCCACCTTGTATGGTCCATGATAATAGAAGCAGTACACTATATGCCTAAGTGCTTCCTTAGCAGTTTCTATCCTTTGTTTTTGTTTTTGTTTGAGTCATGTTGGACAGTAAATGTGTGCATGGGGCTTCTCGAAATTGAAGTGATTTTTATGCACTTGTTGGTATGTGAATATACACATTATGACGTTATGACCAAAATCCTTGCAATGGTTGCATTACAAAAAGACTGGCTTAGGACACATGCAATGTGAATTGGGATGGTGGTGCCCACAATGTGCACAATGCATTAGGTCTATAAGTTGTAAAGGTTATTGACAATATAGATCACCCTTTACCCCTTTCTTGTAGTGACTTCTAAAGTGTTTAAGCAAAGCGTTATAGAATTCTACTATGGACATATCAAAGATCAATGTCTCTTTGCTTCCTGCTTCCACTGACTTAGACAAGGATCATCTCAATGGTATCCTCCATCATGTTAATGTCTAAAGTGATTGCTTCTTTGTAACATTGATTAAAAGAATCTGGATTTAAGACTATGATTAAATTATGCAAAGTGTTTTACTTTAATCCCATGAGGAAACAACGCTTTATTTGTACATCATTGAGTTTCTCCCAATTATCACATTGTGAGCTCAGGCATATGATAAGCTAAAGAAAGCACTGGCTAGTGCATCGAATTTGCGACCACCCAACTGGCACCTCGTATTCCATGTACACATTGATGCATCAAATTTTTCTATGGGTTGCGTATTGGCACAACCTAGGGAATTCAAGTTGGATTACCCAATTTGATTTGCCAATCGACAGCTCAATGATGTAGAAATATACCATAACTAGCGTGAAGGGTTGGCGATGGTTTATGCTATTAAGAAATATAGACATTACTTATTGGCCCCAACAAGTTTGTATTCTTTGTTGAACACCATGCCTTATTATATCGTGTATTGCCATGCACCACGGGGATGATTGATGAAAAACAGGTAGAGGGAGAGGAATGTATTATCAAACCCTAACCATAGAGGGGAGCCATCTCCCTTCTCACACAATGCATAAAGCCAAAATCCATAATCTACAACACACTACATGTGTTGTGTCCACACACTGCTAACCCTAGCTAATGTCCACACCCTGACCAGCTGGACGTGGTTATTTATGTCTCACACATGTTACTACCTAACATGCCAGCACATAGTGCAACTGGCATAAGCTGACATCGAGCTTGAATCTCAACAATGATCACATGATGATTGCCTCTACTCCTGGAATTTTACTTTTTTACAATCACAATGAGAAAAGGAATGCAACGTGTTTTTAATGGAGGGATACATCAATGGAAGTAAGCTCAAAAAATATTATGGACCCCTGACCCAGGAAATGCTTGAACAAGAGCCTATTCCGAAACACAAGAAAGAGCTAACTAAGGAAAAAATCAGATAAGATCAAGAGGAAGCCAAGGCAAGGGAAGCCAAAGCAAAACAGAGACTCCAAGGGAGAACGCTATATGTAAACATGGCTTCACTCACCTTGCTTGAAGAGGACGACCTAGATATTGAGCCAGCATGCCTCAATGTAAATGTCGCTACAAAGGGTAATCACACAAAGAGCATTGCATTGATTGATATGGGATCAAATCATAACTTGATTTCCATTGAAACATGGGTATCTCTAAACAAATCCCACATAGAAGCAACTAGTGTATAGGTTCGCATTGTGTATTTATCAATTATGCAAACGATGGGATTTTTGAAAGGAAAAATAGAAGAATCAAGAGATCAAGCCTCCACCTCAACCCAACATCGCCATTCAAGGGTACCACAGAACATGCAGCGAATATATATAGTCAGACAACAGTGGGTTCTTAAATCCCAGCTTCAAGCCCAAGGATACTATGATGGTGACAAAACCTCTTCGGTATCAGAACAACAACACAAAGCCAAATGCAAGAACCAAAGGGATCAAACCAGGGAGAGGAAGCCACAACCCAAGCATGCCCAAACACCAATGGGAATTCAAAAGAGGTGGGTAGGAAAAGACTTACTAACAGCACATGGCTACTATCAAGCACGTGCGAACACCAACGAGCATTCAAAAGAGGTGGGTAAGAAAAGACTTACTAATAGCATAGGGCCTCAAGGAAATGCAAAAGTAGGGGTACCAAAAACCAACACAAGATCAATGTGGCATTTACCTCCAAAGTTACAAAACAAATCCATCAACGCAAGTAGAATCAAGGCCCAGATAACTCAAGTGTCAAGGCAGCACCAAAATGGGTCTAGAAGAAGAAAAACAATTAACCAAGTAAACAAAGGAGTATGACACCTCCAATGTCACCCACTAAAGATATCAACTTGAGCTAAGCTATGGACCAAAGTAATGTAGATGTGCACTCACATGAACATGAAACAAAACATGTTCACCAGAATTTGATAAACTGGATGGAAGGAAAAATCAGAAGTTCTCACTTAGAATGTGAGATTCCTCCCTCCATCTTTTGAGGTGTAAAGGAGAGAGAAAATGTATAGAGACAGATAATCCAAAATTGAGATACTTTTGGATATTAAAATCCTCCTAGTGTCTAAAATGGATTCCCCTGAAACAGAAGTTCAAAATGAACTTTCCAATGTGCATTAGGAACTAACTGAAAATGGTATACTGAAAATGGTATAAGGGACCTTAGCCTAAGGGTCTACATTTTCAGAAATTTTTGGATTATGGTCCAATTAAGGTTCCAATGGACCAATTGGATTAATCCAAGTGCTGGGATGAGATAAATCCAAAAGAATAAAAGAAAATACCCAAAAATGAGTAAATTCTCACATAAGATGAAGAGTTGACTGAGTACAAGGTTTATTAGTTAACAATTATGAGATATTACTAAAAAAAAATGAGATATTTTAGAATAATGATGTATTTTTGACACCTTGGTAAGGAAAGGGAGACTCTTGAGGTAGGCACCTCTTTCACATGTGTGGAAGGGTTTTTAATTCAAAAAAATTGTGATGTTTTTATCTCTCCTCTCTCCTGGATCAAACCAAATAAAAAAGGGAGCCAAACTGGTCCAAATCTTGTCCAAATTGAGTCAAACTGAACCTGGAAAACTCTAGAACCCAGTTGGACTTGGTTAGTGGCCTCCCTCACCTATAAATAGGCCCTCGGTCATTTGTAATTGAATATTGGAGCTATACTATGCTAGTGTTATATTAAAATAATCATATTTTCTATTATCCTTTAAATTTTTCTCTCTCTTGGGAGCTTGGAGCTCTCTCTCTCTACAACAACTCTTGGAGTTGCTCTTCTCCTCTTGGTGGACTAATTGATTGGTCGAGGACTTCATTACAATTAGAGAATCAAGCCAAACTTGGAAGTAAAAATAAATTTTATGATTTTTTTCAATTTTTCTCAATAACTTTCTTCTTCTCAATCCCTCTTAAGCTAGAGAAGCCTTCTAAATGATTGTTTTAATTCAAATCAAGCTTTCCCTTAAAGTCTTAATGTTTAATTAAGAGAAAGTTAATCTTTATGCTTATTTGTAATGCTTTCTTTAAGTAAATCTCTCTCTCCAAAAGAATGGCCATCTTTATGGCTAAATTCCTTGAAAAAGGATGCTTCTCAATGATAGTCTCTTAATTCAAAGCTAAACTCTAGGCTTGATAAGCTAGAGATTAAGAAAATGATATTTTCATGATTTTGTGCTATTAAAATAATGGTAAATTCTTTTAGATTATTTATGAGTAGTTAAAAACTACTCTAATTCATTCTAAATGAGAAATGGATTATCCTAATAAATTGAGAAAAGAGGAATGTTGAAATTAGATCAATCTAGTAGGATAATCATAGTTATGTTTAATTTTATGGTTAAAATTATGATTTAAATTCACAGTTTGATTTTAAGCATAAAAGAGGAACTACTATCATATTTTCATTACAAGCTTTTATTCTTTAGAAAAAAATTGAGAATTATCAGTAATCGCAGAGCGAAGCTATGGTAAAATTTTCAAAAAATAATACATATCTTATTTTTATGCATAATGCTAAAAGAGGACTTTCTACCATATTCTAGGATTGAACATCCTATGCAAAAAGAATGATTTTCATCATATTCATGAGAAATAATTTTTTGTAATTATGCATAATTAATTGACTATGAGAAAAGAGTAATTTTTGATAAATTTATTTTTATGCAAAAAGAGGAATTCCCATGATATTTGAGATCCAAGCAATTAAATGGTAAAAGAGAAAATTTTGGCATAATTCAAATTATGAGTATTTATCAAAAGTGAAATTTTGGACATTATTAACTTTATTGGGAAATATGTGTAGAATTGATTTTTGTAAATCCCATGAATCTTTTACTCCAAAAGAAGAATATTGAATATAGTTTACTTGAGAAATTTGAGAAAGAATATGAAAATATCCATCGAGAAAACTTGGATAATTCTTATTCACAGAATAGAGAATCTAGAATACCTGGGAGGATCGAGGATCCAATGAGAATGGAAGTTTAGAATTAATTCTCATTAATGAAGCTTAAGGAATGAAAATACAATAGTTAAATGTCCTTTCTGAATTTTTACTATTCAATTCTGATAAGGTTTATTTTTCCCTTTTAAACCTTTAACAACACTCTGATACGTAGATTCAGTGGGATCGAGAAAAAGTACCTTTAACTAGGCCAAACAATTGGCAGAAACTTAGAAAAGTCCTATCAGTATCGAAAGAAAGTGGTAGAGTCTTAAACAACACTTGGTTTGGAGGATCTAAAAGGGCTTCTCACACACCCACTGCATGCAGTGGAGCTGAGACCATTAAATCTAAAGAAGTTGGATTGAGAACAAGATTGCCTGAGGAATCAAGCAGTGAATTAGACCACATATCAATTGAGAGTGGAGACTCTTGGTTTCAAGAAGTTCAAAGTGATCTTGCTAATCAACATAAAACATATTTCATTACTGAGTGGGGCACTTTTGCCTACGAGGTTATGCCTTTTGGTTTTACCAATTCTCCACAGCAACCTTCCAAAGGCTAATGTTTATAGTTTTCCAGGACTATCTAAGATAATTTCTTGAAATCTTTATGGATGATTTGGCTATAGCATCACTTTGGAATGAACACTTAAGCTGCTTAAGGAAGGTGTTTCTCAGATGTAGACTCTATAGAATCTCTTTGAATCCAGAGAAATGCCAATTCATGGTAAAGCAGGGAGTAATCTTGGTACACATAGTCTCTAAAAATGGTATTGCCATGGATGATGGTAAAATCAGAGTGATCCTTGAATTACCTCTACCAACAAATCCTAAGGAAGTGCAAAGGTTTATGGGTCATGTTAGTATTACAGGAGATTTATCATGTATGCAAAAATTGCAAGACCTTAATACAAACTTTTGATTATATTTGTATGGACAGAGGAATGTCAAGAGTTTGTATTTGCTATTGGATGTATACTAGCTCAACCCAGAGAACATAATATGGATTTTCCTATTAGTTTTGCTAGTAGATAGCTCAATGATGCTAAGAAAAATTACACAACTACTGAGAGGGAAGGACTGGTCTATGCAGTAAAAAAGTTACAACACTATTTGTTGGAAAACAAATTTGTGTTCTTTGTTGACCACCAAGCTCTTCTTTACTTGGTAAATAAACCATGTGCTATTGGATGCATAACAAGATGGTTACTCATCTTGATGGAGTTTGACTTTACGATTACAGTACGTAAGCGTTCAAACCATGTGCATGCTGATCATTTATCCAAAATTACCAATGGAGAACCTCCTATGGGGGTAGATGATGATCTCCCTCATGCTCCCTTGTTCTAAGTGGATATAATTCCTGAGTGGAGCATTGATATAGTAAACTTCTTTAACAAACAGATTACCTGTAGTCAAGGCTATTCCCAAAGATAGAGTCAAAAAATTGATATGATTAGCAACACCTTTCCAACAATATCATCTTTGCCTAGCGGCCGATCAAGTTGTCCAAAGAATATCAAATTTCCAAGGGAGGCCTTCCAACCGCCACTATGTGTACTAGCCAGATCGAATGGTAGCTTCCATTGCTTGTCACCAACAATGTCGATAGATAGACCAAGGACAACTCCCTCTCACAGCAAGAAGCTATGGAGATAGAAAAGAAAGCCCTCAAGCTCACACACTCTCTCTCACTCACACACAAGAGATAGAGGAAAGAAGAAGAAGCAAGAGCTCTCTATTCTCACACAAGGGAAGTGTCCATTCTCATTAGATGAGTTATCCTTTATACAAACTTATTAAGTTGCTAGGCACCCAGGCCATTAAGTAAAACTATCAAGCTTGACAAGAACAACTTCCATGCTTGGAGGTTCAGGTTGACAAATTTCCTGATGGGAAAGGGTTACTGGGACTACATAGAAGGTGAGCATGAAGAGGCATTGGAGATACCAGAGATCAATCCGACTGCTACAAATGTGAAAGAGTTCAAGGATTGGAACCAAGGAGCCAGAAAAGTTATGTATCGGCTCTCTATCAATATACAAGACACCATGATTGGGCACATACAGGATGCCACGTCCCCCAAGGAGGCATGGGACACCTTGGTAAAACTCTATGAAACGAATACCAAGGCATGAAAGATACAGTTGAAGAATGAACTTCATACTGTGGAGAAAAAGAGTATGTCTGTGAATGACTATGCATTGAAGATCAAGGGTATTGTGGAATCCCTTGCATCTATTGGCGTTTCAGTAGATGATGATGATAAGGTGGAAGTCTGTCTACGTGGTCTCGGGCCACAATACAAGGCATTCGAGATGTCTATTTAGACTCGGGAAAACATTCCCAATTTCATAGATTTGGTGTCTATGTTGATTATAGAAGAGAAGAGCTTGGGTGAAGACCAACAGTCTTCACAAAACAAAAACAGTTCAGAGCAACAAGCCTTCTACACAAGTTCAGGAAGAGGACGAGGTAGAGGAGGCCGTGGATGTGGCCAAGGAGGTGGCCGAACAGGTAATCAGAATTATGGCCAGCAGCAGCAATAACAATAGTCCCAGAATTCACAAAACAACAACAACACGCAAGTGGAAGAGGCTAATTCAGAGGCAGGGGGAGTCAAAGAGGTCGTGAAAATTGGCAAAGGTAGTATAATGATACACGTGGATGCTTTTATTGTGGTAAGCCTGGGACATGTGCAGGCAGATTGTTATAAGAAGTAGGCTGACATGCAAAATGGGAAATTGCAGCAAAACAACTATGCATCCTCGAGCAGAAATAATGAGGATAATGAAAGGTTGTTTGTTATGCAGCATGTCGTTAATGCCATGTCTGAAAATGTTGAAGTAGCACATAAAGATGATGTATGGTACGTTGATTCAGGTGCTTCGAACCACATGACATCATGGGGAGTGGTTCAAGGAGATGAAAATCCTTGAAAGACCAGGTTTTGTGGAAACAGGGGATGACACTGCTCATCCAATTGCCCCATGTTGGAGATGTGCCATTGTCTATGCAGGATGGCAAAGTGAAGTACCTTACAAATGTACTTTATGTTCCGAACATAACAAAGAATCTGGTTTCAGTTGGCCAGATGATTGAGCAGGGTTTACAGGTTCGGTTTAACCTTGATAGTTGTTATGTTGAAGACTTTAAAGACAAGTGCAGGTTGGTTGCAAAAGGCAACAGAGTGGGCAGCAAAATATTTACATTGAATATAAACATGCCTGAAGTGAGTGCTGCGATGTTTGCAAATGGTTCAGGAATTGTTGCAGACACAGACATTCGGCATAAAAGAATTGGACATGTGAATGTGCAGAGAATGAAGTCTATGCAGACTAAAGAAATTGTGACAGGGCTGCCAAAGTTTAAAGTTGAAGGTATGCAGAAAATATGTGAAGCATGCCAATTTGGAAAGCAAACAAAGCATGTATTTCCATGTGACAGAAATGTGAGCAGAAATGCACTAGATGTTGTGCATTCAGATGTATGGGGTCCTACGAAGACCATGTCTATGGGAGGCTACAGGTATTATGTGACATTTATTGATGAACCACACAAGGAAAGTGTGGGTACTTCATGAAAGTGTGGGTATACTTCATGAAGGAGAAGAGTGAGGTGCTTACTCATTTTTAGAAATTTAGAGTTATGGTTGAAAAGCAAACAGGGAAACATGTAAAGTGCCTAAGGTCAGATGGAGGGGGAGAGTACTTCTAATGAGTTCTCTGAATTTTTGAAGAAAAATGGTATTTAGAGACAGTTTACATGCAGATACACTCTGCAGCAAAATGGAGTTGTTGAGCAGACAAACAGGCACATTGCTGAGATTGCGCGAGCATTGATGGGAGAGAAGAATATGTTGCATAGCTATTGGGCTGAGGCTGTTTCTATAGCAGTTTACATCATGAACAGGACTCCAACTGCAAACATAATGATGTAACTCTAGAGGAGAGGTTTCCTGGCAAAAAACCAGATTTGTCTCATCTGAAAGTCTTTGGATGCATTGCATATGTGCATGTGCCAGATGAGCTGAGAACTAAGCTAGATCCAAAAGCTGAAAAATGTGTGTTTATTGGGTATTCCCTTGAGCAAAAGGGATACAGGTGTTATACCCCTGCGACACGTGAGTTGAGGGTAAGCAGGGATGTTGTTTTTTATGAGATGAGCAACTGGTATGCTGCTGAAAAAGAAGCTCTTGGGGCTGATGTGAGTGGAAATGTGGTTGCACAGAATGCAAGCCAACAATCACAATCTTTGAGTGGACCAGGAGAGTCCTCATCTAGTTGTTCAGTTGATAGACCATGGAGTGGCAGGCTACGTCATAATACCAGTCCTACAAATGTGATTAGTACATCACATAAAGGCGAAGAGAAAGTGGTTGAGCCTCTTAGTATGCCTGACATTTCTGCAGGGCATTCTCATGTTGAAGGAGATTCTAGTGGCTCAGAGATGAGCCTTGATGAGGATCTTGGGATACCAGCTATGAGAACACCTGGTAGAAGCCCATGAATGCAAAGCTGCAAAGATCTGGGAGGGTGAAGAATCCTGTGCAGAGGTTTACCTATGATGGTTATGTGGCACGTCACTATGCATACATGGCAAAAGTTGTACAGGTTGTAGAGCCCACATGCATTGATGAGGCTATTGGAAATGTGTGTTGGGAGAAAGCTATGGATGAGGAGATGGATGCACTATATGGAAATGAGACTTGAGATTTAGTGCAATTGCCTAAAGGCAAGAAAGCCATTGGATGCAAGTGGGTGTACAAAGTAAAACATAACATCCAATGGCTTTCTTGCCTAAAGGCAAGAAAGCCATTGGATGCAAGTGGGTGTACAAAGTAAAACATAACAGTGATGGAAGCATAAGCAGGTACAAGGCTAGATTGGTAGCCAAAGGATATACGCAGACATATGGCATTGATTATGAGGAAACTTTCAGCCTAGTTGCCAAGATGGCAACAGTGAGAGTTGTGATAGCAGTGGCTACGTCAAAGCAATGGTCTTTACATCAGATGGATGTAAAGAATGCATTCTTGCATGGGGATTTGCAGGAAGAGGTGTATATGTTGCAGCCACCTGGTTATGAGGATGTGAGTCACCCCAAGCATGTTTGTAGGTTGAAGAAAGCCTTGTATGGCTTAAAACAAGCACCAAGAGCATGGTCTGACAAGATTTTTGAATATCTTGTCACTGTTGGCTTTCATCTTGAGCTTAGCAACTTCAAATGTTTGAGAGTTTGAAATTATAAGATCTACTTTTCATGATCTTTCTAATGATGTCATGTGATGGGGTTTTAACATAAGGTAAGAAATGTTTACCGTGGCCCCCATATTCAAGGCAAAGATGGCAAAAAATCCCTTAGAGGGCCCAAAAATGAGCGCAAATTTCCCCTAAAGACTTTCTTGTCATTTTGCACCCATAGACCCAACCGTTCTTGATTAGTCTCCATGTTCTCCATAGAACCAACCTTTCCTCATTAGCAGCCTCCCACATCTCTTACTCCAATCTTTCAATCAAGGATTCATTCCCGTCTTGGTGTTTTCTATGTTGGAGGTGCAACTCTTGCATGGGTACTAGAAGATGAAAGTGTATATATAGTCCTAAAAGTAATCTCACATGTAAATAAAGCCATAAAAGTGTGGTTTATTTTAGCCTTTTATTTGTAAGATGAATCTACATAGCCATTCAAAGTTCCCCAAAAAAATAAGGCTTACATTGGGTTGTGCTGGGTGTGGTAGAACTATGTTGGCGCTCACCCCTGTGCCTCACCCTAGCTCAGTCTCAACTTTCTTGCCATTTTGCATCCATAGACCCAACAGTTCTTGATTAGCCTCCATGTTCTCCATAGAACCAATCTTTCCTCTCATTAGTAGCCTCCCACATCTCTTACTCCAATCCTTTAATTAATGATTCACTCCCTTCTTGGTGTTTTCTTTGTTGGAGGTGAAAATCTCGCATGGGTACTAGAAGATGAAAGGGTATTTATAGTCCTAAAAGTAATCCCATATGTAAATACAATGTGGAAGATGAAAGGGTATATATAGTCCAAAGGGACTATATTCAACTCCCCCAAGCTTATCTTTTATATAGTCCAAAGGGACTATATTCAACTCCCCCAAGCTTATCTTTTATTCAATGTGGAAGATGAAAGGGTATATATAGTCCAAAGGGACTATATTCAACTCCTCCAAGCTTATCTTTTATAGAAGAATGTAGGTCGGGTTAGGTGATGTGGGGGCCTATCGTAACATGCCAAAGCCTCCCTAGGCCCATGCTAATGTATGTGCCTCTAGGGGTGCTAGTGGCCCCCCTTAATGTGGAGGGGCACACTAGGCACATATGTTGTGGTGGGAACTGGCACATCATGGGTAGCATGACGAATCTTGGTTTTTGATACTTGCACCATCTTTGTTTTTTTCCCATTTACTTTTTTATTTTTAGGGTCAAGGAAGATTCAGAGCTTTCTTCTTCAAGCTCTTATCCATAGCCCCTAATGTCTTATGTAGGCTCCATATAAGATGCATGTATTTAGTGTTTGTAAATAACATCAAAGATGGCAATGGACATTGGAAGGGGGAAACATTCAAGGAAGACTTATAGGTGCTCATGCAGCCTAGTTGAAAAGATGCAAGGGAGAAGAGGGCTTGAGCTCTTGCAAGCACACACACACTTCCAAAACCCTAAAAGAGAACACACAAGGTACGGGTGATTCCACCAGGATAACTTTTCCCTAACGTAGTCAAAAGCTTTAACTAACTGAGCTCATCTGACCGAACCCGTAAGTCCCATAGTCAGATCAGGGAAAAAGACTGTACTTGGATCATAGAGACCAACGCTTTTTTCCTCATTGAGAGGCACAACCGTTGATTCTTTTCCATAGAACAATTTTTGTTCGGATTTACTTCATCTATCAAACTAAACAGAAATTGAGTCTCGATTTACGGATCCATCAGTCCAGCCTAACCCAATCCAGTCCCATGGGTTAGCCAACCGCCCAACCACTGTAGTGATGGGATCCAATTAGGAATTTGGTTAGGTTTTGTCCCGGGTACCAGGGAAAAGAGTTCCCAGGCCCCCTAGCCGGATGTTCATGCAAACATAAAACTAGTCACACCCCTTACACACCCAATATGAAATTGCCTTTTTCTCAGCATCAGCTATCTTAAAACAATCCTTTAATGAAACCATTGTCACTGATCATAACCCTCAAAATCTTTGGTTGAATCCTTATTTCCAATCATTCCTTCATCGGAGTATCTATGGCATCATTGGCAACCAGAACGCTCACCACCTGTTCACTCAGGGGCCTTTTCGATAGTTCCTAGCTCATAGTACCCAGCAAATATTCACTTATAATAATCAAGATGGAATCCTCGTTGAAGATCAGCAAGATCAACCAACAGATCCATATAAGAGAGCTACGGACTCATCAGTTGAGGACCAGCAAGGTCAATCAACCAGATCCATACTCGGTTCCAGAAAACAACTCTTACTCCTTGTTCCAATATCTTCCACGATGCACGTGTGGGTATCTTCGGCGACCCAGAGCCCCAGCACCATATGGTCAACACCCTCTAGCATCCTTCGAGGTCACCTAGCGCTTCACTCAAAGGCCGCTTCCTTGGTCCCTCATCCACCGTACCGGAAGCTCACCATTTAAATCGAACCGAGGCTGGTCAAGACCTCGGCCGACCTTGCTACGCGAGACGTCCTCCATTGACTCTCCGTCAGCAGTTGCAACGTTATCAGTTAGGTCTCCACGACCTTAATCACAAGACGGTCAAAATGCTTCCCCAGCATTCTTGACATAAAATAGTCATTTACAAACAGGTCACAAATACAGTTTCTATATTGAACTCTCGTCTTTCCACATTATCCCTCATCAGTCCACATTACTTATTCCACATTCCATTCATATGTGTACTCATTCTTATCCAATCACTTCATTTTCCATCTCATCACATCAGATTCATTCACATCTCATATCATTTATTCACATCCTAATTCACATGTCATCACATCTCATCCATTCACTCATATCAACGTCACATCATTTCACATCCCAATTCACATGTCATCACATCTCATCCATTCACTCATATCAACGTCACATCATTTCACATACACATTCGCATTCATTAATCCACATACACATCCACATCCATACATCCACTTCCACATCGGTATTCATACATACGCATCCATATCCACATCCACATTCATACATCCACATCCACATCCACATCCACATCCATGCATCCATTTCCACATCCACATCCACATCCACATCCATACATCCATTTTCACCTCCACATTCATACATCCATATCCACGTCCATATTTATACATCCACATCCACATTTATACATCCATATCCACGTCCACATTTATACATCCACATCCACATTCATACATCTACATCCACATCCATACATCCATTTCCACATCCACATCCACATCCATACATCCATTTTCACATCCACATTCATACATCCATATCCACATCCACATCCACATTCATACATCCACATCCACATCCATACATCCATTTTCACATCCACATCCGCATCCATACATCCATATCCACGTCCACATTCATACATCCACAACCACATCCACATCCACATCCACATCCATACATCCATTTTCACATCCACATTCATACATCCATTTTCACATCCACATCCATACATCCATTTTCACATCCACATTCATACATCCATATCCATATCCACATCCACATTCATACATCCACATCCACATCCACATCCACATCCACATCCACATTCATACATCCACATCCACATCCACAACCATACATCTATTTCCACATCCACATCCACATCCATACATCCATATCCATATCCACATTCATACCTCCACATCCATATATCCATTTCCACATCTATACATCCATATCCACATCCACATTCATACATCCACATCCACATTCATACATTCATTTTTACATCCACATTCATACATCCATATCCACATCCACATCACATCCATACATCCATACATCCATTTTCGTTTATCTGATTCATATCACTTCCATCCATCCATTTACATCTATCTGATTCCTATCACATCTCATCACATCTATTTATAGAATGTAAGAGAATTCTAGTTTTTTGATATAAAGATTCTTTACGCATCTAATTGGCATAAAGACAACTTTAGTAGGAATAACACTTTTATAAAAATCCTTTTATGCATCTATTTAGGCATAAATTCAATTTTAAGGAAAATAACACTTTCGAATTAAAAATAAACCTTTTATGCATTTTACTATGCATAAATTCCATTTTAATGAGAATAACACTTTCAAAATAAAAATCAATCTTTTATGCATCTTCCTATGCATAAATTCATTTTAAATGAGAATGACACTTTTGAATTAAAAATCAATCTTTTACGCATCTTCCTATGCATAAAATCAAAATTGATGAAAATAACTCTTTTGAACTAAAAATAGATTTCTTTATGCATCATTCTATGCATCAAATCAAAATTGATGAGAATAACACTTTTGGATTAAAATAAATTCTTTATGTATCTTTCCATGCATAAATCCAATTTAGTATGAATTTCACTTTTAGAATAAAAGAATTTCTCTTACGCATCTAATTTATGCATAAATTCTCTTTATGATGAAAATCATGCTTTTAATATAAAAAAATCTTTTATGCATATGTTTATGCATACAAATCATTTATGATGAAAATCACTCTTTTAATATAAAAGAATTTCTTTTATGAATCTAGTTTAGGCATAAAAATCATTTATGATGAAAATCACACTTTTAATTAAAAAAATATCTTTTATGCATAAAAATCATTTATGATGAAAATCACTCTTTTAATATAAAAGAATATCTTTTATGCATCCATTTATGCATAAAAATCATTTATGATGAAAATCACACTTTTAATATATGAAAAATATCTTTAATGCATAGGTTTATGCATACAAATCATTTAATGAAAATCACTCTTTTAATATAAAAGAATATCTTTTATACATCCATTTATACATAAAAATCATTTATGATAAAAAAACACTTTTAATATAAAAAAAATCTTTTATGCATATGTTTATGCATACAAATCATTTATGATGAAAATCGTTCTTTTGATATAAAAGAATTTCTTTTATGCATCTAGTTTATGCATAAAAATCATTTATGATAAAAATCATACTTTTAATATAAAAAATATCTTTTATGCATATGTTTATGCATAAAAATCATCTATGATGAAAATCACTCTTTTAATATAAAAGAATATCTTCTATGCATCCATTTATCCATAAAAATCATTTATGATGAAAATCACACTTTTAATATAAAAAAATATCTTTTATGCATACAAATCATTTATGATGAAAATCACTCTTTTAGTATAAAAGAATTTCTTTTATGCATCTAGTTTATGCATAAAAATCATTTAGGATGAAAATCACACTTTTAATATTAAAAAATATCCTTTATGCATATGTTTAGGCATAAAAATCATTTATGATGAAAATCACTCTTTTAATATAAAAGAATATCTTTTATACCTCCATTTATGCATAAAAATCATTTATGATGAAAATCACACTTTTAATATTAAAAAATATCTTTTATGCATACAAATCATTTATAAATAAAATCACTCTTTTAATATAAAAGAAGATCTTTTATACATCCATTTATGGATAAAAATCATTTATGATGAAAATCACTCTTTTGAATTAAAAATAAAATTCTTTATGCATCTTTCTATGCATAAAATAAAAATTGATGAAAATAACACTTTTTGGATTAATTTAAATTCTTTATGCATCTTTCCATGCATAAATCTAAGTTAGTAGGAATTACACTTTTAGAATAAAAAAGTAAAACTTATTTTTACATAATTTTAGAAAATTTTGCCATAATCTCCTTTGTATGGCTGACCATTTTTCAATTTATAACTCTCTAAAATCAACTAGAATTTCACCAAGAGTATTTAAATCATTCTAATGTAAACAATTTCTACTTATTTAAGAGAATCATTATGAAAAACTTGATTTTATCCATTAATCATTCATCTAGGATAAAGAATGGTTAGATTTACTAAAGAAGAGAGGGGAATGCCTTTTTTCAATGAGGCATAACATCATAATCATTTTAGAGAAGACAAAAATCATAAAAACCATTAAAATTAAGCATAAATGGAAATTTATGTATTTCCTTACTACCATTCATCAATTAACTTCAATAGCATTAAAAAGCCATTCCAATTAAGCTTCTCAAGCTTGAGAGGGCTTGAGAAGAGAGAAATATTGAGAAATTATTGAAAAAGATCAAAATTCACACTTTACCTTACAAATTGCTTGATTCTTTGATCACGGTAGAGGCCCCCAACCAATCAATTGGTTTGGTGTGTTGATGGAGCCACCAATGGAGATTGAAGAAGGAGGGAAGCTCCAATTTCTTCAATTTGGAGAGAATTTTAGAGAATAGTAAAAATTATCATTATTTCAGCATAATTCTGGCATAGTATAATTCTCCTATTTTTTTTACAAAGGGCTCAGGTTCTATTTATAGGAGAGGGAGGCTCTAACCAAGACCAACTGATTTCTAGAATTTTCCAGATTCAATTTGATTGAATTTGGACTAGATTTGGACCTAGTTTGGTTCCTTTTTTATTCGGTTTGGTTCCTTTTTTATTCGGTTTGATCCAAGAGAGAGGAGAGAGAAAAATATCACATTATTTTTTAGTTTAAAACTCATTCAAGCATGTGAAGTAGGTGCCTCCTTGAAGGGACTCCCTTTCCTTACACATGTGTCAAAATGGAATCAATATACCCAAAATATCTCATTTTTTTAGTAATACTCATCGTTTTTTACTAATAACCCTTGTACATAGTCAACTCTTCATCCTATGTGAGCATTTACTCATTTTTGGGTATTTTTCTTTTACAAATTGGATTTATCTCCTCCCCTCATATGGATTGATCTTATTGGCCCATAGGAACCTTAATTTAAAATTTCAAAAAAATCTTGACCCTCGGGATAAGGCCTCTTGAACAATTTATACTTGATTTCTAATGCACCTTCTGAAAATCTTTTTGAACTTCTGTTTCGGGGGAACTTATTTTAATAAGAAGAGACATTTTTCCATCCAAAAATATTTAAAAACTGAATTACCACTCTCTAGAAGATTTTCTCTCTCTAGGCTAAAATTGGTAAAAACAAGATCTTTTAGATTTCTGAAGAGGGATTTGACTATAGGGAAAGATACTGGACATCCTGAGATGCTGGGGGAGGAATCTTACATTTTACCCCACTTAAAAAATGCGAGATGTCCTCATCTCATAGGTGGAGTATGATCTCTTTCATCTTCTTCTTCTTCTTCAATCACTTCCAGCGTTACTACCTTGGAAGTGGACGGCCAATTTGGGAACAACTCTCTTTGACTTCCTCTATTCTGAGGTGGAGGTCTTGTATTACTTTGGATTGAAACTGCAGGTTGGATAGAGGGTCTACCTCTGGGATTTCCCTGATTTTGGCATATAGAACCCTGATTACTTTGGAAGGGGTTAGAGTCTAGAATCTTGATCCTTGATTTCCCTACCCTGAAAACCTTGATCCAAAAGGAGTTGGGCAATCCATGCTGCGATGTCCAAACCCTTGATAGTTATAGCATTTCACTCTCTTGTTCAAGGGTGGAACTTCTGAAGTTGAAATCCAGGGGATTGAGTTTTGGGAAAAGCACATTTTTTCCATTCTGGAATTTCCCATATCCTGGGTGACCCTGATGTCTCTTATGCGGAGGAAGGTTGGAATCATCTTCTGGGAATAAAAACCTTTTGAAAAGTGATGGTGCTGGCTTTGGTGGGACTTTGACATCAAAGGTTTTGGCGAAATCCTTCACCATGGCCATGGAAACTGACTGGCATTCTTCACCAGGATATTCAAAGGTTCGTTCAGTCCCCGAATGAACCTGGCCATCAGTTGTTCTACATCCAGTGGAGGCGAATATCTGAGGAGGAGGGAGAATGCTTGGTGATATGCTTTAATAGTTCTACTCCCTTGTTCATCTTTGTTTCTAAAAAGCCGGGAGGACAGAACCTCGTCCTAGGTAAATTTTGAGATCAGTCCAGGTTTGGGTATTTCGGTCGAGACGGTTTGTCTCGCAGTGGTTTCTCCATGCCACTCTAGCTAACTCTACTATCTTTAGCCTTGCAAGAGCCATTTTGCTCTTCTCATTGTACCTGGTGACATCGAAGTATTCTTCAATTGATTCGATCCACTTCTCCACAGCCTCGCCCAAGTTTTCCCCTTCTCCCTTGAAAGGTCCAAGCTGCGAACTATAAAGAGTTTGTCGAACATTCAGGTCGAGCTCTTCTTCATCGAGTTGGGGGTTAACATTTCTACCACGACGACCTCGATCCATGTTCCTATCAATACGAAAATTCTTGTTAAGTCTCTTTATTTATGATTCAATCCGATTTTTGATTCAATTGATTTCGGGGTTCTCTAAATAGGTCGGCTCTCCACAGAATCAAGGGATAAAGATACTCATATAGAACGCATTATCAGTTAATAATTCATTTAGAATATCTCATTCATATCTTTAACACAATAATGGTCCATCAGACTTTTTTTTTCCATCTGAACAGTCCTCCATGGGGATTTCAATTTTTCATATTCTTAATTTATTATCCCTTAACTTGATCCACTGATCAAAAGTTAACAGTAGCAATCTGCCAACACAATCCACTGATCAAAAGTTAATAGTAGCAATCTGCCAGCACAATCCACTAATCTTATAGTGATTGGCTGAAGCCATTAACGTCATTCTAGTTAAGAACATCATCACAGGGACTCGTCCCATTCATCCTCATTGTGGTTTGGCTCAGCTTATTATATTTCAAACAAATTTCAGGGATCATCAGTTTTCAATCAGAATCCAAATCAACTCATCAGTTCTCAACCAGAATTTAAAAATCATATCAATCACATTCGAATTCATCAACTGGATAGCATTAATACTTATAATTTCAAGTCTTAGATTTACTTGTATATACAGTAAAGAGCTACAGTTATACCCTCGGTATATACGGGTAGTCATGGTTCTTGGAACTATAAGGTAAATACCATCATATCTAGGCCTCAAGCAAGTCAGGGATTCCATACAATTGCGGTACTTCCATCTGAAGACCCAATTACCAATTTATGAATTTCAGTTTGAATATCAAATTGTATGAACTTTATCACACAATTACAACCTTTTAGTGCTTCTTGATAAATTTTTGACGTATTTGGTTTCTCGGTTGATCCTCATTAAACAAATGGCTCTAATACCAACTGTACGATCCCTATCCCCTCCGCGCAACAATTTCATGGTGCTAGTAGTGGAAGTAGCACTTCTTACGTGGGGCAGGGTCCCACACTCGGGCCTCACCCACGGATATCCGGACAAGAGACTAATCCATCGGTTTTTCCAAAACCGAACCCAGAAAAACTTCCTTGCCCAGAAAGCACGGGCGATTCCACCAGGATAACTTTTCCCTAATGTAGTCAAAAGCTTTAACTAACTGAGCTCATTTGACCAAACCCGTAAGTCCCATAGTCAGATCAGGGAAAAAGACTGTACTTGGATCATAGAGACCAACGTTTTTTTCCTCATTGAGAGGCACAGCCATTGATTCTTTTCCATAGAACAATTTTTGTCCGGATTTACTTCATCTATCAAACTAAACAGAAATTGAGTCTCGATTTATAGATCCATCAGTCCAGCCTAACCCCATCCAGTCCCATGGGTTAGCCAACCACCCAACCACTGTAGTGATGGGATCTAATTAGGAATTTGGTTAGGTTTTGTCCCGGGTACCAGGGAGAAGAGTTCCCAGGCCCCCTAGCCGGATGTTCATGCAAACATAAAACTAGTCACACCACTTACACACCCAATATGAAATTGCCTTTTTCTCAGCATCAACTAAAACAATCCTTTAATAAAACCATTGTGTCACTGATCACAATCCTCAAAATCTCTGGTTGAATCCTTATTTCCAATCATTCCTTCATCGGAGTATCTATGGCATCATTGGCAAACCAGAACGCTCACCACCTATTCCCTCAGGGGCCTTTTCGATAGTTCCTAGCTCATACTACCCGGCAAATATTCACTTATAATAATCAAGATTGAATCCT
The DNA here is from genome assembly GCF_041138505.1 of Cibotium barometz. Taxonomy (NCBI): domain Eukaryota; kingdom Viridiplantae; phylum Streptophyta; class Polypodiopsida; order Cyatheales; family Cibotiaceae; genus Cibotium; species Cibotium barometz. The sequence continues at coordinate 7,733,361 of NC_141073.1, forward strand.
CGTTGAAGATCAGCAAGATCAACCAACAGATCCATATAAAAGAGCTATGGACTCATTAGTTGAGGACCAGCAAGGTCAATCAACCAGATCCATACTCGGTTCCAGAAAACAACTCTTACTCCTTGTTCCAATATCTTCCACGACGCACGTGTGGGTATCTTCGGCGACCCAGAGCCCGAGCACCGTATGGTCAGCACTCTCTAGGATCCTTCGTAGGTCACCTAGCACTTCACTCATAGGCTGCTTCCTTGGTCCCTCATCCACCGTACCAAAAGCTCACCATTTAAATCGAATCGAGGCTGGTCAAGACCTCGGCCGCACTTGCTACGCGAGATGTCCTCCATTGACTCTCCGTCACTCACAGCAGTTGCAACTTTATCAGTTAGGTCTCCACGACCTTAATCACAAGACGGTCAAAATGCTTCCCCAGCATTCTTGACATAAAATAGTCATTTACAAACAGGTCACAAATACAGTTTCTATATTGAACTCTCGTCTTTCCACATTATCCCTCATCAGTCCACATTACTTATTCCACATTCCATTCATATATGTACTCATTCTCATCCAATCACTTCATTTTCCATCTCATCACATCAGATTCATTCACATCACATATCATTTATTCATTCTCATCACATCAGATTCATTCACATCCCAATTCACATGTCATCACATCTTATCCATTCACTCATATCGACGTCACATCGTTTCACATACACATTCGCATTCATTAATCCACATACATATCCACATTTGTACATCCACATCCATACATCCACTTCCACATCTGTATTCATGCATACACATCCATATCCACATCCATACATCCACATCCACATTCATACATCCACATCCACATCCACATTCATATATCCACATCCACATCCATGCATCCATTTCCACATCCACATCCACATCCATACATCCATTCATACATACACATCCATATCCACATCCATGCATCCATTTCCACATCCACATTCACATCCACATCCATACATCCATTTTCACATCCATATCCACATCCACATTCATACATCCACATCCACATTCATACATCCACATCCACATCCATACATCCATTTCCACATCCACATCCACATCCACATCCATACATCCATTTTCACATCCACATTCATACATCCATATCCACATCCACATTCATACATCCACATTCACATCCACATTCATACATCCATTTCCACATCCACATCCACATCCATACATCCATTTTCACATCCACATCCACATCCATACATCCATTTTCACATCCACATTCATACATCCATTTCCACATCCACATTCATACATCCACATCCACCTTCATACATCTACATCCACATCCATACATCCATTTTCACATCCACATTCATCCATCCATATCCACATTCATTTCCACATTCTACATCTACATCCACATTCACATCCACATCCATACATCCATTTCCACATCCACATCCACATCCATACATCCATATCCACATCCACATTCATACCTCCACATCCACATCCATACATCCACATTCATACATCCACATCCACATTCATACATCCATTTTCACATCCACATTCATACATCCATTTTTACATCCACATTCATACATCCACATCCACATCCACATCCATACATCCATTTCCACATCCACATCCACATCCACATCCACATCCACATCCATACATCCATATCCACATCCATACATCCATTTTCACATCCACATTCATACATCCATATCCACATCCACATCCACATTCATACATCCACATCCACATCCATACATCCACATTCATACATCCACATCCACATTCATACATCCATTTTCACATCCACATTCATACATCCATATCCACAATCACATCCATACATCCACACATCCATTTTCGTTTATCTGATTCATATCACTTCCATCCATCCATTTACATCTATCTGATTCCTATCACATCTCATCACATCTATTTATAGAATATAAGAGAATTCTAATTTTTGATATAAAGATTCTTTACCCATCTAATGCATAAAGATAACTTTAGTAGGAATAACACTTTTATAAAAATCCGTTTATGCATCTATTTAGGCATTAATTCAATTTTAAGGAAAATAAGACTTTCGAATTAAAAGTAAACCTTTTATGCATTTTACTATGCATAAATTCCATTTTAATGAGAATAACACTTTCAAAATAAAAATCAATCTTTTATGCATCTTCTTATGCATAAATTCATTTTAAATGAGAATGACACTTTTGAATTAAAAATCAATCTTTTATGCATCTTCCTATGCATAAAATCAAAATTGATGAAAATAACTCTTTTGAACTAAAATAAGATTTCTTTATGCATCATTCTATGCATAAAATTAAAATTGATGAGAATAACACTTTTGGGTTAAAATAAATTCTTTATGTATCTTTCCATGCATAAATCCAATTTAGTAGGAATTTCACTTTTAGAATAAAAGAATTTCTCTTATGCATCTAATTTATGCATAAATTTCCTTTATGATGAAAATCACGCTTTTAATATAAAAAATCTTTTATGCATACAAATCATTTATGATGAAAATCACTCTTTTAATATAAAAGAATTTCTTTTATGAGTCTAGTTTATGCATAAAAATTATTTATGATGAAAATCACACTTTTAATATAAAAAAATATCTTTTATGCATAAAAATCATTTATGATGAAAATCACTCTTTTAATATAAAAGAATATCTTTTATGCATCCATTTATGCATAAAAATCATTTATGATGAAAATGACACTTTTAATATTAAAAAATATCTTTTATGCAGATGTTTATGCATACAAATCATTTACAATGAAAATCACTCTTTTAATATAAAAGAATATCTTTTATGTATCCATTTATACATAAAAATCATTTATGATGAAAATGATGTTGAGAAAACGTGGTGCTCATGCTAGATCAAGTGTGTGGAGAGGAGAGACTCAAAAAGTACAAGAACAATATCTTGCTTATTAAGTTGTTTATGCATACAACTAGGCTTTGCTCACATACAAAATTCCTCATGGCCTCACCTTTAAATAGGTGAACAAGTGGACCTCAAGTCCATTCACACTCACACCCTTCTCTCACCCTTCTACATAACCTTAGTCTCTTAATACCCCCCCTCAATACCAACTATGAAATAGGTGGTATTGGACATAAGATGCCTTTATAACATTAGGCGTACAAGGTATGGAATATAGGTGTGGTTATCTAGGATTTACAAATGTGTTCCTAAAGCCTTAGAGGCTATTACATTGATTCCTTCTAAGTCTTTATTTGTTGTCGATGAAGATGTACACCTAGATGATGGTGCACCCCACTCTTTGTATTTGCTTGACTTCTTGTAGATGACATGGTTGAGACATACATGCCATTGCTTCCACCACATGCTTTCCACCTTGACCATTCTCACACAATGATCATGACAAGACTGCCACCCTTGCTTAAGTGGTTTGCTTTTAGATGGTCCTCCAACATGCTTGATGCTCCCTTGAATACCATATATCCTCCATGGGCAATGAGGTAGATTTAAATGGGAAAGGGAAAGGGAGGGTCTTACCACTTGCCTTATGCATTGGTCAAGGGCAATGTCTTCTCCACAATTACAATAGCTTTTATGCATGTTCGTTACATGATACCCTTTAGGGTTTGAAGTTACAAGCTTAATGAGTAATTGATTGAGGTAAATACTCAAACAAATAAGGTTTATCATCTTTGGCTCAAGAAGGAGAGGACATGGCTCATAATGTTGCCAATGCCTCTTACAAAAGTAATGCCAAAAGATGCTTAAAACATGACAACCAATAAGGTAGAGCATTTAGGGATTCTATGCTCAACCTTACAACTCATCTTATACGATGAAAACGCAGAATATGCAGCGGAATGACATGCCTTGGGCTTGGGAAGTGAGAACATATGGCTTATGGCATGCCTATGCCTCTTACAAACAAGGGCCTCAAGGGTAATATACATAAACGTTGAAGATGAACACTTAGTGTATATGTGTTCAACTTTAAAACCACTCAAAAATATGAGTTTGATGATGAAAAAACCAGAATTCTTCAACCTCTTTGACTCATGAGGTGAAGACAATTGGTTCATGGTTGCACCATTTCTCTTTGGAAGAACGGTTGACGATGAAGACTTGTAATGTGGCACTTATGGTGTGTGCCCGGCCTCCATGTTGATGAAGAAGAGCCTTCTTAATGTAAATGACCTCCTCCTTTGATGGTTAAGACCACCTTAGTGCTAAGCAACACTTTGGTTGATGATTAATATCACCATTAGTGCGTATAAAACATAATTAGTGTTAAAAAGCACATTTTTAGTGTCAAATGACACTTATTTTGGTGATTAACTCACCATTAGTGTTTAATAACACTATTAGTGTTTAAGAACACTTTAAAAATAACCTCCCTTTGTTGGATTAACAACTTAATTAGTGTTAAACAACACAATTAGTGCTTAGAAGCACACTTTGAATCACTTTGAAAGCTTAAACATTGATGTTGATGTTGAAGCTTGACGGGCATGAGATTTATGAATATCTCAAGTGGTTGGAATCTCTTCAAAATCAAGAGAAACCTCAGCAAAAAACATTCACTTCATCATATGATTGATTAGAGCAAAGGGGGTGATGATATGAGCAAGAAATAATCACCAAAAAGAAGCTTTAATGGAGAGCTTGAATGATGAAGAGAGAGGCGACTGGATTTTTCTGTGTAGCCGTCGCGTCATGGCGCCGTCGGAGCTCAAATCGGAGCGGAGCTTCCACACTCAATGGGCTATCAAAGCCCTAAGCTTTCTTGCCTTATTGTGGCCTACACAAGGAGCAATGCTGTACGACCAACGCAGTAAGCAGAAAACGATGCCGACGGACTGCAGAGAAAATGCCGCAATGGAGAACCTCCTATTTTAGTAATTGTCTGTACGAATGTGAATGCCTAGACCCCCTTAACATCTTCCATGAAGAAATCTTGGAGAGATATGCCTACTACAAGCTTGTGGAAGGCCTCCATAGCTAGGGGTTGAGCTCCACACAAAAGAAGATAAGGGAAAATTGATATTTTTGACCTAATCTACACCACAAGTGGTTCAAATCACCTAAGCTCTAGATACCATGTTGAGAAAACGTGGTGCTCATGCTAGATCAAGTGTGTGGAGAGAAGAGACTCAAAAAGTACAAGAACAATATCTTGCTTATTAAGTTGTTTATGCATACAACTAGGCTTTGCTCACATACAAAATGCCTCATGGCCTCACCTTGAAATAGCTGAACAAGTGGACCTCAAGTCCATTCACACTCACACCCTTCTCTCACCCTTCTACATAACCTTAGTCTCTTAATAAATCACACTTTTAATATTAAAAAAATATTTTATGCATATGTTTATGCATACAAATCATTTATGATGAAAATCGCTCTTTTGATATAAAAGAATTTCTTTTATGCATCTAGTTTATGCATAAAAATCATTTATGATGAAAATCACACTTTTAATATAAAAAATTTCTTTTATGCATCTAGTTTATGCATAAAAATCATTTATGATGAAAAACACTCTTTTAATATAAAAGAATATCTTTTATGCATCCATTTATGCATAAAAATCATTTATGATAAAAATCACACTTTTAATATAAAAAATATATTTTATGCATACAAATCATTTATGATAAAAATCACTCTTTTAATATAAAAGAATTTCTTTTATGCATCTAGTTTATGCATAAAAATCATTTATGATGAAAATCACACTTTTAATATAAAAAATTATCTTTTATGCATATGTTTATGCATAAAAATTATTTATGATAAAAATCACTCTTTTAATATAAAAGAATATCTTTTATGCATCCATTTATGCATAAAAATCATTTATGATGAAAATCACACTTTTAATATTAAAAAAATATCTTTTATGCATACAAATCATTTATAATGAAAATCACTCTTTTAATATAAAGGAATATCTTTATGCATCCATTTATGCATAAAAATCATTTATGATGAAAATCACTCTTGAATTAAAAATAAAATTCTTTAGGCATCTTTCTATGCATAAAATAAAAATTGATAAAAATAATACTTTTTGGATTAATTTAAATTCTTTATGCATCTTTCCATGCATAAATCAAAGTCAGTAGGAATTACACTTTTAGAATAAAAAAGTAAAACTTATTTTTACACAATTTTAGAAAATTTTGCCATAACCTCCTTTGTATGGCTGATAACTCTCTAAAATCAACTAGAATTTCACCAAGAGTTAGATCATTCTAATGTAAACAATTTCTACTTATTTAAGAGAATCATTATGAAAAACTTGATTTTATCCATTAATCATTCATCTAGGATAAAGAATGGTTGGATTTACTATAGAAGAGAGGGGAATGCCTTTTTTCAATGAGGCATAGCATCATAATCATTTTAGAGAAGATAAAAATCATAAAAACCATTAAAATTAAGCATAAATGGGAATTTATGTATTTCCTACTACCATTCATCAATTAACTTCAATAGCATTAAAAATCCATTCTAATTAAGCTTCTCAAGCTTGAGAGGGGTTGAGAAGAGAAACATTGAGAAAACTATGAAAAAAGATCAAAATTCACACTTTACCTTACAAATTGCTTGATTCTTTGATCACGGTAGAGGTCCCCAGTCAATCAATTGGTTTGGTGTGTTGATGGAGCCACCAATGGAGATTGAAGAAGGAGGGAAGCTCCAATTTCTTCAATTTGGAGAGAATTTTAGAGAATAGTAAAAATTATCATTATTTCAGCATAATTCTGGCATAGTATAATTCTCTTATCTTTTTTACAAAGGGCTCAGGTTCTATTTATAGGAGAGGGAGGCTCTAACCAAGATCGACTGATTTCTAGAATTTTCCAGATTCAGTTTGGTTGAATTTAGACTAGATTTGGACCTAGTTTGGTTCCTTTTTTATTCGGTTTGGTTCCTTTTTTATTCGGTTTGATCCAAGAGAGAGGAGAGATAAAAATATCACATTATTTTTTAGTTTAAAACTCATTCAAGCATGTGAAGTAGGCGCCTCCTTGAAGGGACTCCCTTTCCTTACACATGTGTCAAAATGGAATCATTATACCCAAAATATCTCATTTTTTTAGCAATACTCATAGCTTTTTACTAATAACCCTTGTACATAGTCAACTCTTCATCTTATGTGAGCATTTACTCATTTTTGGGTATTTTTCTTTTACAAATTGGATTTATTTCCTCCCCTCACATGGATTGATCTTATTGGCCCATAGGAACCTTAATTTAAAATTTTGAAAAAATCTTGACCCTCAGGATAAGGCCTCTTAAACAGATTATACTTGATTTCTAATGCACCTTCTAAAAATCTTTTTGAACTTCTGTTTCAGGGAAACTTATTTTAATAAGAAGAGATATTTTTCCATCCAAAAATATTTAAAAACTAAATTACCACTCTCTAGAAGATTTTCTCTCTCTAGGCCAAAACTGGTAGAAACAAGATCTTTTAGATTTTTGAAGAGGGATTTGACTACAGGGGAAGATACTGGACATCCTGAGAGGCTGGGGGAGGAATCTTACATTCTATCCCACTTAAAAAATGCGAGATGTCCTCATCTCGCAGGTGGAGTATGATCTCTTTCATCTTCTTCTTCTTCTTCAATCACTTCCAGCGTTATTGCCTTGGAAGTGGACGGCCGATTTGGGAACAACTCTCTTTGACTTCCTCTATTCTGAGGTGGAGGTCTTGTATTACTTTGGATTGAAACTGCAGGTTGGATAGAGGGTCTACCTCTGGGATTTCCCTGATTTTGGCGGGTGTAGAACCCTGATTACTCCGGAAGGAAGGGTCTGGAGTCTGGAATCTTGATCCCTGATTTCCCTCCCCTGAAAACCTTGATCCAAAAGGAGTTGGGCAATCCATGCTGCGATGTCCAAACCCTTGACGGTTATAGCATTTCACTCTCTTGCTCAAGGGTGGAACTTCCGAAGTTGAAATCCAGGGGATTGAGTTTCGAGAAAAGGATATTTTTTCCATTCTAGAATTTCCCATATCCTGGGTTTGACCCTGATGTCTCTTATGCGGAGGAAGGTTGGAATCATCTTCTGGGAATAAAAACCTTTTGAAAGGTGATGGTGCTGGCTTTGGCGGGACTTTGACATCAAAGGTTTTGGCGAAATCCTTCACCATCCAAACTGCTTTGGCCATGGAAACTGGCTTGGCATTCTTCACCAGAATATTCAAAGGTTCGTTCAGTCCCCGAATGAACCTGGCCATCAGTTGTTCTACATCCAGTGGAGGCGAGTATCTGAGGAGGAGGGAGAATGCTTAATGATATGCTTCAATAGTTCTACTCCCCCTGGGCTTGGGTATTTTGGTCAAGAGACGGTTTGTCTCGCAGTGGTTTCTCCATGCCACGCTAGCTGACTCCACTATCTTTAGCCTTGCAAGAGCCATTTTTCTCTTCTCATTGTACCCGGTGACATCGAAGTATTCTTCCATTGATTCGATCCACTTCTCCACAGCCTCGCCCAAGTTTTCCCCTTCTCCCTTGAAAGGTCCAGGCTACAAACCATGAAGAGTTTTTCGAACATCCAGGTCGAGCTCTTCTTCATCGAGTTGGGGGTTAACATTTCTACCACGACGACCTCGATCCATGTTCCTATTAATACGAAAATTCTTGTTAAGTCTCTTTATTTATGATTCAATCCGATTTTTGATTCAACTGATTTCGGGGTTCTCTAAATAGGTCGGCTCTCCATAGAATCAAGGGATAAAGATACTCATATAGAACGCATTATCAGTTAATAATTCATTCAGAATATCTCATTCATATCTTTAACACAATAATGGTCCATCATACTTTTTTTTTTCCATCTGAACAGTCCATGGGGATTTTAATTTTTCAGATTCTTAATTTATCATGCCTTAACTTGATCCACTGATCAAAAGTTAACAGTAGCAATCTGCCAGCACAATCCACTAATCTCATAGTGATTGGCGGAAGCCATTAATGTCATTCCAGTTAAGAACATCATCACAGGGACTCGTCCCATTCATCCTCATTGCGGTTTCGCTCAGCTTATTATATTTCAACCAAATTTCAAGGATCATCATTTTTCAATCAGAATCCAAATCAACTCATCAGTTCTCAACCAGAATTTAAAAATCATATCAATCACATTCGAATTCATCAACTGGATAGCATTAATGCTTATAATTTCAAGTCTTAGATTTACTCGTATATACTGCCAGTAAAGAGTTGCAGTTATACCCTCGGTATACACTGGTAGTCATGGTTCTTGGAACTATAAGGTAAATACCATCATGTCTAGGCCTCAAGCAAGTCAGGGATTCCATACAATTGCGGTATTTCCATCTGAAGACCCAATTACCAATTTACGAATTTCAGTTTGAATATCAAATTGTATGAACTTTATCACACAATTACCTTTTAGTGCTTCTTGATAAATTTTTGACATATTTGGTTTCTCGGTTGATCCTCATTAACCAAATCGCTCTGACACCAACTGTAAGATCCCTATCCCCTCTGCGTAAGAATTTCAGGGTGCTAGCAGCGGAAGTAGCACTTCTTGCGCGGGACAAGGTCCCACACTCGGGGCCTCGCCCATGAATATCTGGACAAGAGACTAATCCATCGGTTTTTCCAAAACCGAACCTAGAAAAACTTCCTTGCCCGGAAAGCACGGGTGATTCCACCAGGATAACTTTTCCCTAATGTAGTCAAAAGCTTTAACTAACTGAGCTCATCTAACCGAACCCGTAAGTCCCATAGTCAGATCAGGGAAAAAGACTGTACTTGGATCATAGAGACCAACGCTTTTTTCCTCATTGAGAGGCATAGCCGTTGATTCTTTTCTATAGAACAATTTTTGTCCTGGATTTACTTCATCTATCGAAGTAAACAGAAATTAAGTCTCGATTTACGGAAACTCGTCACACCACTTACACACCCAATATGAAATTGCCTTTTTCTCAGCATGAGCTATCTTAAAACAATCCTTTAATGAAACCATTGTGTCACTGATCACAATCCTCAAAATCTCTGGTTGAATCCTTATTTCCAATCATTCCTTCATCGGAGTATCTATGGCATCATTGGCAACCAGAACGCTCACCACCTGTACACTCAGGGGCCTTTTCGATAGTTCCTAGCTCATAGTGCCCGGAAAATATTCACTTATAAAAATCAAGATGGAATCCTTGTTGAAGATCAACAAGATCAACCAACAGATCCATATAAGAGAGCTATGGACTCATCAGTTGAGGACCAGCAAGGTCAATCAACCAGATCCATACTCGGTTCCAGAAAACAACTCTTACTCCTTGTTCTAATATCTTCCACAACGCACGTGTGGGCATCTTCGACGACCTAGAGCCTGAGCACCGTATGGTCAGCACCCTCCAGGATCCTTTGCAGGTCACCTAGCGCTTCACTCATAGGCCGCTTCCTTGGTCCCTCATCCACCGTACTTACCGGAAGCTCACCATTTAAATCGAATCGAGGCTGGTCAAGACCTCGGCCGACCTTGCTATGCGAGACGTCCTCCATTGACTCTCCGTCTCAGCAGTTGCAACTTTATCAGTTAGGTCTCCACGACCTTAATCACAAGATGGTCAAAATGCTTCCTCAACATTCTTGACATAAAATAATCATTTACAAACAGGTCACAAATACAGTTTCTATATTGAACTCTCGTCTTTCCAGATTATCCCTCATCAGTCCACATTACTTATTCCACATTCCATTCATATGTGTACTCATTCTCATCCAATCACTTCATTTTTCATTCTCATCCAATCACTTCATTTTCCATCTCATCACATCAGATTCATTCACATCACATATCATTTATTCACATCCCAGTTCACATGTCATCACATCTCATCCATTCACTCATATCGACGTCACATCATTTTATATACACATTCACATTCATTAATCCACATACACATCCACATTTGTACATCCACATCCATACATCCACTTCCACATCTGTATTCATACATACACATCCATATGCACATGCATACATCCACATGCACATCCACATCCATGCATCCATTTCCACATCCACATCCACATCCATACATCCATTTTCACATCCACATTTATATATCCATATCCACATCCACATTCATACATCCACATCCACATCCATACATCCATTTCCACATCCACATCCACATCCATACATCCATTTGCACATCCACATCCACATCCACATCCATACATCCATTTTCACATCCACATTCATACATCTATATCCACATCCACATTCATACATCCACATCCACATCCATACATCCATTTCCACATCCACATCCATACATCCATTTCCACATCCACATCCACATCCATGCATCCATTTTCACATCCATATTCATACATCCACATCCACATCCACTTCCATACATCCATTTACATCTATCTGATTCCTATCACATCTCATCACATCTATTTATAGAATGTAAGAGAATTCTAATTGCATTTTACTATGCATAAATTCCATTTTAATGAGAATAACACTTTCAAAATAAAAATCAATCTTTTATGCATCTTCCTATGCATAAATTCATTTTAAATGAGAATGACACTTTTTATGCATCTTCCTATGCATAAAATCAAAATTGATGAAAATAACTCTTTTGAACTAAAAATAGATTTCTTTATGCATCATTCTATGCATAAAATCAAAATTGATGAGAATAACACTTTCGGATTAAAATAAATTCTTTATCTTTCCATGCATAAATCCAATGTAGTAGGAATTTCACTTTTAGAATAAAAGAATTTCTCTTATGCATCTAATTTATGCATAAATTCCCTTTATGATGAAAATCATGCTTTTAATATAAAAAATATTTTATGTATATGTTTATGCATACAAGTCATTTATGATAAAAATCACTCTTTTAATATAAAAGAATTTCTTTTATGCATCTAGTTTATGCATAAAAATCATTTATGATGAAAATCACACTTTTAATATAAAAAATATCTTTTATGCATATGTTTATGCATAAAAATCATTTATGATGAAAATCACTCTTTTAATATAAAAGAATATCTTTTATGCATCCATTTATGCATAAAAATCATTTATGATGAAAATCACACTTTTAATATATAAAAAATATCTTTTATGCATATGTTTATGCATACAAATCATTTATAATGAAAATCACTCTTTTAATATAAAAGAATATCTTTTATGCATCCATTTATGCATAAAATTTATTTATGATGAAAATCACACTTTTAATATAAAAAAATATCTTTTATGGATATGTTTATGCATACAAATCATTTATGATGAAAATCACTCTTTTAATATAAATGACTTTCTTTTATGCATCTAGTTTATGCATAAAAATAATTTATGATGAAAATCACACATTTAATATAAAAAAATATCTTTTATGCATATGTTTATGCATAAAAATCATTTATGATGAAAATCACTCTTTTAATGTAAAAGAATATCTTTTATGCATCTATTTATGCATAAAAATCATTTATGATGAAAATCACACTTTTAATATAAAAAAAATATCTTTTATGCATATGTTTGTGCATACAAATCATTTATGATGAAAATCACTCTTTTAATATAAAAGAATTTCTTTTATGCATCTAGTTTATGCATAAAAATCATTTATGATGAAAATCGCACTTTTAATATAAAAAATATCTTTTATGCATATGTTTATGCATAAAAATCATTTATGATGAAAATCACTCTTTTAATATAAAAGAATATCTTTTATGCATCCATTTATGCATAAAAATCATTTATGATGAAAATCACACTTTTAATGTAAAAGAATATCTTTTATGCATACAAATCATTTATAATGAAAATCACTCTTTTAATATAAAAGAATATCTTTTATGCATAAAAATTATTTATGATGAAAATCACTCTTTTGAATTAAAAATAAAATTCTTTATGCATCTTTCTATGCATAAAATAAAAATTGATAAAAAATAACACTTTTTGGATTAATTTAAGTTCTTTATGCATCTTTTCATGCATAAATCTAATTTAGTAGGGATTACACTTTTAGAATAAAAAGTAAAACTTATTTTTACACAATTTTAGAAAATTTTGCCATAACCTCCTTTGTATGGCTGATAACTCTCTAAAATCAACTAGAATTTCACCAAGAGTTAGATCATTCTAATGTAAACAATTTCTAGTTATTTAAGAGAATCATTATGAAAAACTTGATTTTATCCATTAATCATTCATCTAGGATAAAGAATGGTTGGATTTACTAAAGAAGAGAGGGGAATGCCTTTTTTCAATGAGACATAGCATCATAATCATTTTAGAGAAGATAAAAATCATAAAAACCATTAAAATTAAGCATAAATGGGAATTTATGTATTTCCTTACTACCATTCATCAATTAACTTCAATAGCATTAAAAATCCATTCCAATTAAGTTTCTCAAGCTTTAGAGGGGTTGAGAAGAGAAACATTGAGAAATTATGAAAAAAGATCAAAATTCACACTTTACCTTACAAATTGCTTGATTCTTTGATCACGGTAGAGGTCCCCAGCCAATCAATTGGTTAAATGCTCATTCAACCTTCAATGCTCCATGGAATCGCCATCAACAAACTAAACAACCTCAAAATCAAGCAACCAACCGGGCCAAACAAGGACTAGCAAGTAAACAAAGTGGAGGACCCTAAGCTAAATGCAATCCCCCCGACAGCAGTGCCAAAGATGGTAAACCTAACATACTACCTTGCACACGAGAGAGAGAGAGAGAGAGAGAGAGAGAGAGAGAGAGAGAGAGAGAGAGAGAGAGAGAGAGAGAGAGAGAGAGAGAGAGAGACAACATGCAAGGGTCAAGTCCAAAGAGTTGCACTTAGCCAACCCTTATGAGGGTTAACTCCTCGATGTGAAGCTGCTAGGGGCTCACTCCACCTCTACTTGTGTCACCTAAGTAGAGATTCAATGGCTACGTAGAGAGCAAGAAGGAGGGAGCTATGGAAAGCTCAGCCTTCACCTCATGCCACATGTATGCAAGAGGTACTTGGTAGAGAGAAAAAAGAGGGGAGAGAAGGAGAGAGTTTAGAGCATCATCATCCCTACAAGCACACACCAACAATCAGGCATGCAAGCAAGAAAACACAAGCAAGCATACATCCACAAGCTCAAATGAGAGAGAGATAGAGAAGAGCCAAAGATCAAATGAGATTAATGGGATTGTGCCTTTTCATATTTCATAAATGTCTTATATACAAGAGCTCATAGTTTACAATGGCCGACCTTCCATTTACAATTGGGAGCCCAAAACTAGTCTTCCTAGCTCTATGTACAACTATTCTTCATGACCGGCATTACACAAGCCGTAAGCTTGGTCATCCCATGTCTCTTTTACATTAAGCGCTTAGCGTGGTTACAAAAGATGAGTACAATAAGCATAGCCACTTTTGCAAAAGTAATGTTAACCAGAGTGGTTAACACCTATGCACTCTTCGTATTTGTTCAAGGTGGAAGTGTGCCTCTCACACTGGCTGGCTTGCTACATTATAAAAACCACTAATCCAATTTCAACCTTTTCGGAAGCACTACTTGGAGTCCAATTTTCTTTGCCACTTGCACATCCCAAATGAAAAGTTGCTTGCTTCCAAAATCTCTCTCAATTGAGGTTTTGATAGTGTAGATTGCAGAGACATATAGAAGAGAGGGCTAAATAGAAATCATTTCACAAGTCCCACATCTCAAGATTTAGATCAGACTAAGGCCTACTGTGCCCTCCTCTGACCACAACACCCACCATATGTGCCCACATTATGTAGAGAATCATGTTGAATTCATCTAGATTCACCACTATAGATGCTGCAGAGACCTCCAGGCTGGTGCTTAACAACAATAGACACTTGGCCCATCTGTATTAGCTCGTCCACCACGGTCACATTTGAAGCCACCCTAACGGCCTTAACATACTTACAATGCACAAGGGGGTTCATGTGTCAAGTGTGGTGTTGATCATCTGATCAAGGACTGCCCATATCGCGCCAATGTCAATGCATCTACATCTAACCAAGCCACCATCATGACTATAAGTGTGCAGCCTAGAAATATCGCATGAGTAAATGTCCTGACACACGCACAAACAAAACAAGTGGACAAAGGGAAAAAACTAGGAGGTATTACAACCTCTAAGATTGGGAGAAGAAGAAGAGTGAAAAAGGTGGGCAAGGGTGACACCTTGGTTGTAATTTTGGGGATGATTCGGTCACAATTGAATGAACCACATCCTTACAACTCTGCAGTTAAAGAACACTCATGTAAAGAGGAAGAGAACGCAATGTACGCATCCCTTCCACCTTCGGACTTTAGTGAAAACTAGATGCATGTACTTGCACCATAGATGTGTTGCATTCCTAGAGGAACAAAGTATGTAGAATCGAGAACGATTCCCAGGTCGTAGGGTGAGGAGTTGAGCAAGATAACCTTGGAAGGAAAACAAGAAGAGAAAGCTACACTTCAAGAACCTAATAAGCCTAAACTCACTAAGACAGGATGAAGAAAACAAAATAAGGCTCTGGCTGAAGCCGAGCAAGAGACAAGGAAGGCAATGGCTTGGACAAAGGATGATGAGGACGACAAAGCTAGACCTACTCTCAGTGCTGGACCATTTTAAAACTAACACCATTGATGAAGGGAAAGTGGTCCAATTGATGGCTAAAAGAGTGAAGGAAAATGGCCAATCCATGTCTTACAATGGGCCAGCAGAAGTTAAGGAGGTAGACTTGTCTACATTGATAATGACTTAACTGTTGCTGAAGAAGAAGAACTCATTGCTCTCCTAAAAGAGTTTAAGGATTGTTTTGCTTGGAAATATACAAAAATGAAGGGTGTACCACCCAAGGTGGTTCAACACCCTATCCCGATCATGGAAGGATCGAGACCATCTAGGCAAAAACCGTATCAAATGAATCCTAAATATGCGACTATTATAAGGAGGAAATTGACAAAATCATAGCTGTGGATTTTATCTATAAGATTGAGCACACAAATTGGCTATCACCAATCGTAATCACGCCAAAAAAGAATGGGGAGCTAAGAGTTTGTGTTGATCTCAAAAAGGTCAATGTAGCTACCAAGAAGGACCACTACCCATTACCGTATACCAAACATGTATTAGAATGGGTATCAGGTGAGGAAGCCTGCAGCTTCTTAGATAAGTTTTTAGGCTACAATCAGGTGTCCATTGCACCAAAATACCAACACAAGAAGGCCTTCAACATGATGTGGGGGACCTATGCTTATAAGGTTATGCCTTTTGGCCTCACTAATTTCCCAGTGACTTTCCAACGATTGATGTGCATGGCTTTCAAGGACTGCTTGCATAAGTGGCTTGAGGTATTCATTGACAATATTTGTGCACATTCACGATGGATTGAACATCTTTCTTGCTTAAATAAGTTGATTGAGAGGTGCCGATTATATCGCATATCCTTAAACACTTTAAAGTGTCAACTTAAACATGGTGCTATCTTAGGGCACATTGTGTCTAAGAATGGTATCTCCATTGATGAGAGCAAGGTGAAGTTGATCTTGGAATTACCAACAAACTACAAGGGGGTGCACTGGTTTATGGGACACGTTGTTGGGTATTGTCGACAATTCATCATATTCTATGCTGAAATTGTCAGGCCATTATACCTACTACTCATCATCTTTGAATGGACTGAAGAATGCCAAGAAGCATATGACAAGTTGAAGAAAGCACTGGCTAGTGCACCAATTTTGAGACACCCAACTGGGACCTCCTATTCCATGCACACATTGATGCATCGAATTTCACTATAGGATGTGTATTGGCATAACATGGGGAATTCAAATTGGATTACCCAATTTGCTTGCCAATCGACAACTAAATGATGTAGAAATAAACTACACCACAACTGAGCATGAAGGGTTGGCCATGGTTTATGCTATTAAGAAATACAGACATTACTTGTTGGCCAACAAGTTTATATTCTTTGTTGATCATCAGGACTTATTATATCTAGTGAATAAGCCATGCACCACGGGGAGAATCACAAGATGGTTGCATTTACTCTTGGAATTTGACTTTATGATCACGGTGAGAAAAGGAACACATGATGTTTTGGCAGACCACATGTCTAGAATTCCAAACGGAGAACCTACAACTGGCATTAACAATGACCTCCTAGATGCATATCTATTCAAAATTGATATGGTACCTGAGTGGAGCGAGAAAATATTCGAGTACCTAGCTCATGGTTTTCCACAAGATCGGCCCTTGAACAAGGATAATATGCATCAGCTTATTAAGCTGCCCTCTCTATATCAATTGATTGTTGCGAGAGAACTGTATAAGTTGGACAAAACCATGGCACCAAGATTCTTCTTAGACTAAGTGGATGTGCCCATGGATGCAGGTACATTCCTCGAAGAAAGTATAGAAGGTCTTGACAAGCTACTATAGTTCCAGTTCCATGAAGCAAGCGGCTCAACCTCTACCAGCTCATCCAAATGGTCAGAAGAACAAAGAGTGTGGCACTGTCACCTCCTTACCACTCACTTATTGCATGACAGACATGCAAAATTATGGAAGCAGATCCAAGACAAAATAAACCAACAAGTGCAGGCTCTCAAAGACCAATTAGTTATAGACAATGCCACAAACAAGGATGTCATCATTTAAAGTATAAGACTACCAAAGAACAGGAAGCAAGGCTGACACTGTTGAGCAAGACAATAGTAAGAACAACCAAGGAGAATGAGGAGCTAAAAGCTCAACTAAATCAAGCCAAGGAACATCTTCAAAAGGAAGTAGCACACACCAAAGAGAAAGAGGTGCATCACACACAACAGCTGAGGGATGCACACGCCACATTCCAAGTAGTCAAAGAAGAGGGGTACACCTATAAAATCAACAAGCTCAAGGAAGAAATTGCTGCCTTGGAACAAAAGGTGACTAGCCTCAAAACAGAACGATAACAGCTAAACAAAGCACATGTAGAAAAACTAAGAGACCTCAATGAGGCTATAAGTGCCAAGACAAAGGAAATGGATTAGATGTTGGTAAGCCATCAACAAGTTCTCGAGCATGTTAACCAACAACTCCACAATAGCCAAACCTTGGCACAGGAGCACCTACAGCAAGTAGAGGAAGCTAAAGCTCAAGCCACCACCCATAGGAGTGCTAAAGGAGAATCCGAAAGAAGATACACAGAGCTAGCAGCTGCTCGAGATGCACGTGAGGAAGAAATCTCCACACTCCTCAACGACAATGAATCCAAAATCCAGGAACTAGAACAAAGGCTCACCATCCAAGAATTTCCTCAAAGGAGTGACCAAACCGACAAGCTACATCAACTCATCGAGTGTGCTTCAGAGATAGGCTCTTTGCCGGTGACTCCTCGAGCCCCTCCTCAAACTCTCACTTTGTTTTTATCTACACTAACACTCTCTCTTCTTCAATATGAAATTAATCTAATAGAAGATCTCGGTTTAGGAGATCTAACCCTTATACATCATAATACAGAGAGAGACGACCCTACAGTGGTAATGGGAATACTAAGGGGTGATTTAATTCTTACTAACCCAACTGACATCTTCTTTTTCCAATTACACCCCATAGTGCTCAACCTTTGTAGTTGGTGTCAGGTGTTATAACATTCTATCATTCTGGATGCCAATGTCAACAAACTCGACATGTTCATTCCTGATGACATGCTATCCACACTAGCCAACTATGAGGTTGTTGCTCGCAGCTACCAGTGGATCATTAGCCATGGGTGGGTTGAGGTTTATAATACACACCAATATCTAAATCTATCTGAATCAACCTTATATCATCCCCTAGGTATTATAAAACTATATAAAAGGATACATAAACATCTAGAGGCAATGCTCTCTAATGTTATTTATGATTTTGATCGTGATTAGATCCCACTATAGCCCAAGAAGAGATCAAAGACCTCCATGAGTTTATGAAAACTGTGAAACCCCCCCAACCTCCACCTAGTTCAGGGGAAGGTCAAGAGGATACCCCAAGATCGTCCACCTCTGTAACTTACCCCGTGTTTACTTCCCTTTTCAGTAAACTACTAAATCCCTATCCTAGTGTATCTCCTACTAACCAAACTGAGGCAGACTATATATTCTCTTGTTAATCTTTTACCCCAGTTGAATTTCCCACTAATCCTCTCGCCCCCGAGGAGTTACTAATAACTACTCTATCTTTACCAAAAAAGGCAACTCGATGAGGTACATAATCTACCCCCTCAAGATGACTTATAAGCTTTTACTAATGAAAATGTCATGGAGTCTTTATCAATGCTCCAGAATATGAGGGCCTCACACGAGCAGGGAATCCCCTCTTAAAGCCCAAATTGATGTTCAAGGTGCTGATGCAGATTACACCCTTTGAGCCGACACGGAGAATCTTTCCAGAAGCCTACTCTACCATGGAGTCAAGGCGGTAACCATATGTGCCATATCCTCTCCAAGCCCCAATGCCAGACTTAGAAGAGCTGCTACCAATGGGAGGCGAAGACAATTTGTGGAAAAATGTGGCACGGCACACCAAACTGGCAAACCCACACTTAGCTGACTTGCTAGAGATCTGCATTGTCACATTTAAGCAGTGTCGTGCATACACGGGGTGGATATACCGCAATAGTAATAGATGATACCAACCCCTTCTTGGTGGAATTTGAAATATAGCCTGATTGGCACAAGGAGTATCTCACATTTCTAGAATATAGTTTTCAGTACCAGTGCTCCCCGCCAACACAGAGTGGACCCACTATACATGCCGATCAAGGAAAGGCTCACTCCTTTATAGTTCCACAAAGAAAAGCGATGGGATTCCCACGTATGCTACAACTTCCCTCATTTATTTCCAACATTACAGGATATAACCAGTCAAAGAAATCATATGTTGACATGGATACGAGCATCCCGACATAGTGGTTGCTGTAAGATTTTTGAAGTTGATCATAGTTCTCATCGATCAACCAAAGGAAAGATATGATGGATATGATGGAGAGCAGATGTGCTTTGACATGCACAGAGGCCCGGATGAATGAGGAATGATGCTTCATTATCATCGCCTCAGGTGTCTACCAGGATACATGCATGCCACATTCGAAGACATGGTAGACACCGGGTTTTGGACATCACACTCAACATTCAGAAGAACCCTCAAAAAGCTTCAATCACACCAAAACTTCTACAGACATGAGTTCGGCAACAACCAGGTCTTTCAACCTAGGTAAAGGTTATGAGGACAGAACTACATCAGGTAGGTAATCCCATTTTGGATTAACAAAGATGCTCCTCCATTTGAGGACATTAATAAGTGCTATGTAAAGGCACTATAAAGGTTATACATTATGAGATGCTTGCTAGCCAAGGCTTTAGTTAGTAAGTTTTGGGTGCCCAAGTGTGAATAAGGGCCAGTTGTATATAAGGCAATTTCTCATAATGGAAAGACACAATCCCCCTTTGTGCTATCTTGTCTTGTGTATGACAGAGGGAGAGAGAGTGTACTCTAGTGCATGTGCATCTTCCACACTTGTGTGTGGGAGAGTGAGAGGACGATTGCCTTGCATTATGGTGTGAGCGATTCCATGGTGACAGAGTGGAGGTGGATATTGGAGGATTGGAGCTTCCAAAAGCAAGCTTGGAGAGCCTCAAGGGACGTGAGCTCAAAGCATTGATAAGTACCCCATGATAGTTGTTTTCTATTACTTCTTTCGATTGTGAATGTCTGGAGTTCTCTTGGGAGGTGCAGTAGGTCATAACAACACATGCTATGCTTAGTCCCTAGGATGTGATTAAAACATTTGATGCATCACTTTATCTCACCAGGATCTTGGGTGCCTCATCTATCTATGAAATACAAGGCCAAACATTCATCTTGTGGTCTCCTAGTTTAGTAGGTTTATGCTGCGCACAGTCTGGGAAGTAAGCACAACGACACACTGTTCTTGGGTTATGGGGCCTATTTGAGGGTCCAGATGGTCTCAGATGACCATGGGATGACAATGTTGTAGTCTATTATGATCCCACTTGGATGATATGGTCAGTTGGTCATTTTGGATGATGTTTTTTATCTATTATGATCCCATTTGGATGATATGGTCAGTTGGTTATTTTGGATCCGCCAATGTGGCCGACCCAAGTCCATGATCTTGGATATTATATTTTAGCAGTCTTAGTTCATCAGTGAGCTCATTGTTTTTAGGAACTCTTCCATCCAGAGTTTTATCTAGATCTCCATCAAATCTCCTTACTCAGAGCACATGGGTTGGGTGGATAGCCATCAGTTTGTAATTGAAGTTTGCAAGCAATAATATTGTTTACTCTCTACTTCTTTCTAATTCACCGCTTTATATTGTGTTGATCCTCCTTCTAGCTGTTATGTTTTATTACATGAACATCTACCTTATCTTTACTCAACTAATGGATTTAGGCTCAAGTTAATACATTTAATGTGGCCACTATTTGTCATGGCTATATACTTATCAAGTGAAGACTTGATAAGAAGTTGTTAACTTGTACATGTAATCCTTGATAAGGTGATCTACTCTACACTTTTTACAAGTGAATGCTCAAGTTATTATTGCAAAGCTTGGTGTTAAGCAGGAGCAACCATTTTGAGTGGGCACTCCGCTACTCGATAAGGTCCTTGACAATGATAACATTACAGTGGAGGCCTCGGGCCTCCAAACTATTGCATTTATTTCTAACCCTTCCCATTGTGGACATAGGGGTGTAGCTCCATACATGAAAAAAAAGTTAAGCACAATATCATGTGGCTCCTCATAATAGTCATGGTTTAGCTCTAACTCATGAGGATATTCACTTTTGTTTCTCCAACTAAAACTTGATTAATTTGTGTTATCTTTGGTGGGAGTGGTTATGGGTGTAGGAATGGTGATGGTAAGGGTACGTCAAGTACCCCCTATACATCCCTCATGCATAATCTTGTCCTTGTATTTACATCAGTATGAAATTCCCATTATGTTGGACTGGTGGTGCTAATAAAGCTAGGGTAGGTCTAGCTCTACCGGTAATTACGCTAACACGGTTGGGCACACCATATCTACGCATAGATGTATCGTGGTTCCCTAAGTGTCTCAAATGTGCACACAATAGAGTAGTGCTCTGGGTCATAGATGAGGGCACTCCATGCTCGTATGGTTCTGCTTGCATATCAAACACCAAACTAGGTCTCTCCTTGCATAGAGATATGCATTGTTTAGAGGTTCCATTGCCTTCTTCAGCTTAACTTTCTCTAGGATAGTCATCGATCGTCATGTTTGCCTTTCCCTAACGACATGACACTTGGGATAGTGCAACCAAAGATGAAGTCTTACTTTCTTCACGTTGGGGCGGTTCTAACATGTTATATGGCCATCTTGTAGCACCTTGCATCCAATGTATTTGGTCTAGATAACAACAAATGGTCATGCATTCTTGGATCTCATGTTTCTTCGAACTCCTTTTCAAATATATGACATTAACTATTCTCATTGGTCAGCCTCTCCCAAATCTTACATCAAGAGTTCAAATGTTTAAGACGTGAGACATTCTCTCATGAACTCATACTCTTATTGTTTTTTGATATTGTAGAGTTGTTGTGCCATTGGGCTCCACTTATCATTGCATCTTGCAAAGCTTGGCATGAATACATTCTTAAGCCAAGTAAAATTGACCTTACCCCCCCCTTAGACTTTGAAGTTCTCTATACCATTGGTGTGCCTTCCCTCCTAACATCAAGAAAAATGAATGGATCTTCATTAGCTCACCAAAGGTCCACATGTTTCATAAATAGATTCAAAGAGTTCCACATTAGGCAAAACATGGACTCTCATTTTTGCCCCTTAAGGACTTCCACACCTCCTCTCTCTAGAAAAATGGGCTCATGGTGAAATTTTACAAATTGACTCAGAAGTGAGCGGAGTTTGGACATTTGGAATCTACTCTTCGAGACCTTTCCAATGATATATAGCATGATGGGCAATTTTGCATATTCAAGAAGGCCCCAAATTGATGATGGTGTGGCATGTTACATCATCAATTTGGGGACTTCTTGAATATCCAAAATTACCCATCATGCTATATATCATTGGAAAGGTATTGAAATTATTGCAAATCAAATCAAAAGTTGGGAGAGATTGCAAATGTGCAATCTCTGCCAACTTTTGATTTGATTTGTGGGTGCTTGTTAGGAATTTGTGTCAACGTACTATTGTGCTAATCTTTTGCTTTAAAAAATTAAAAATTAAAAAAATAATGTGGTTTGAGTTTTGCTAAAGTTAGCATCACTTTAGTTTGGGTAAGAAGGCTCAACAACCCTTTTCGAGCAAGAAAAACAAGTTTTACACCCTCCAAAATTAGCTCTAATGCCAAAATCGGGTTTTCACACTTAAGAAATTTATGCCATGAAAAAGTCCCCAAAATCACACTGAGATTTATGGATTTTTATGCTTAAAATACAAAATCTGATCCTCAAAATATCATCCTCTTATCCAAAAAGATTATTTGCATGTTTGCATGAAAAACTATAGTTTTTCATGCATATCCTAAAAATATTCATGGCATTAATTACTGAGAAAATCATGCCAAAATTATTTTATCTATTGAGATTATTAAGGTGATTGAGTGTTAGAAATTGATGGATAAAGTTCACTGGGAGAGAATCTCAAAAGATCAAGTCCAATTGGTGTGAAATACTAAAGTTTTTCATGTCATGATCTAGGGTTTTTCATGCACAACTATCCCAAAGATATTCACATCATGATTATCTTCTTGGCTAGCTTACTTATGGATTGTGCTTAATCTAATCAACTGTGGGAACAATACTTAATTGAAGGGTAAGTAAAAAACCTACACGTGAACATAAGAGTTATTCATGCCGTGAAAAACTCGGCCCTTGGGAAACAAGAGGTTAATAAATAAAGGAAAATTGGGTCCACACTATGGGAATTAGCCTATTGAAACCTTCTCACATGAACTTGAGATCCAGAAAGGTACTGTGGGATAAAATTGCTCTGGAGGATAGTGTATCAAACTACCAAGGGTCTTCCTACCAGAGAAGTGTTGGATCTCATCCTTCCACTAGCATATATTTAGTTGGAAAGGTCTAAATTTAATTGAAACTAGTAGTGAAGGGTCTATGGATAAATCTCAAATGATTGGAGAGCGAGTAGTTGGAGGAGAGGGTTGCAACCTCTGCCACAATATTCGATGGTCTTTTGAACATTACCAAAGGAATATTTAGATTACAAGATACGGATCAAGAGGCTCACTTAACTAAGGAAGTTGTGCAAAGAGAAGTGTCCAAAGGTTCTTAATAGGAAGAGTCGTTGCACAAATCGCACCTCCCTTATAGACATTTATAAAAAGGGAAACCTTTACCTGTCCAAATGACCAAGCCTCTTTCATGCCTAGGATTGAGAGGGATGCTGAAGGCATCACAAGAGGATTGGAGAGACCTTTTCAGCAGATGGAGTGGAAGTAAAACTCAGAGATGCCCAAAGGCAATTCCAAATCTTGAACTATAAGAAACAAGAACTAGATGCAAGAAGGGCCTTATAATTAAACAAAGAAAGTTTGGGCAATGTAAGCCTTAGGACCAGAACTCACAAGTAAGAGATAGAGAAGAGGCTATGGTGCAAGCCCCAAGCCCAAGCCCAAGTCTTGGCAGAAGAGATATCACCCTTAGAACCAATTATGGAAGATTCTAAGGTAGAATGTGAAACACCTACCCTTCATGAGCTAGGAGGACCCAACCTAGAAAATGTGGAGAATCTGAGGAATAGCTCTATACAAAGGATAACATCAAAAAATGATGATGACTAATTTTTATTTCCTCGCATATATGCAATCAATATTGCTACAAGGATAAGAAAGGGTTCCCCTAGATGAGGATACACTTGAACATGGAAATTTCACCTTTCCCCATGACCTTGGGTAGAGATAATTACCACCAAGAAACCAACCTAGGAAGGGGGAGGGGAAGAAGAAGAGGAGTAACACTCCCAACAATACTAGCTTATGACCTAGCTTCAATGTTGTTGACCATAACAACTACCCTGAAACAAAACCCCATGAAGCCATATCATATTGTAAAACTTATGTAAAGCTTTAATGGAAATGGTGATTTCATCAAACATGCATTAGGTGAAATATGGACTCTCATTTTTACTCCTTAAGGATTTTCACACCTCCTCTCTCTAGAAAAATGGGCTCATGGGTGCAAATTTTTTTCACGTGAACAAGCAAGGATGCTTAGAATATCAAAAATCAAATAAAAATGTGATTGATTTCTTTTCTTGCACGATTCCCAAGTACTTATAAATTAATTACTCAATTAGAAAAAATCAAAAAAATCACACTTTCACCACACATCAACAATCTTATCCACATATGCCTTCACCCAAAACTCATAATGTTAATTTGAAACATGCAAGGAAGGAGCTGAGTGATAAAAGAAGAAGGAAGAAGCAAGAATGCTTCCTCGATAGTAGGGTGCCAAAAATGTTATTATATGTTTCTCTTTCTCATTCAATAAGGAATCAAAATGGGAAACAATCATTACGAGGATACTTACCTTACTTCCAAGATTGAGATCTCTATTACCTCCAAGCTTCACCAATGGGAGCTAGCTCCAATATTTCAAGCCTTCCTCTTGTTGTCAACGAGAGGTTTGTTGCGCTTCCTTGTCAGGACACACGTCTCACTCTCTACACTCTCTCACACAAAGAATAAAGAGGCACATGTGCTAAGACCAGTCAAGTACCTCCTCTCACCTCTCCCTCACTCTCACATACACAAGAGGAAAGCACGAGGAGAAGATAAAAGCTCAATTAGCATAAAGGGGGATTGTGTCTTTGTATTACAAGAAAATATCTTATATACAACTAGCCCTTATTCACACTTAGGCACCCAAAACTTATGGAACTAACTATTTAAGCTTGGTTTGGCCAGCTCATAATAATTACAACTTTTATAGTACCTTTTCATGACACTTATTACTAGCTCTTGTATGTGTGGTATAGACAGATTTTTTTAACCCCGAAATGAGACAATGCATGCCTCTGAGCCCTCTACCTCCACTACCCGTTTGTGAAGAAACCCGAGCTATGGAAAAAGCTCTAGGAAGGGGGGTCAGACAAGAGTTGTTAGCAAATATAGGTACCCCTATCGAGACCACTCAAAACCACACATATGGCAAAAGCTCTAGGAAGGGGGATCACACAAGAGTTCTTAGAAAATATAGGTACGCCTACCTAGACCACTCAAAACCACACATATTGAAATTTTAAAACTAATGATTAAGTACAATGGAACAAACAATCCCATACAACACATTGGAACAAAAAATCATGTTCAATACGTTATTGTCTTTGAATAGGTGTGTGCACCATTTGGAAATATAGACTGCCCTACCAAGGGGCATGCATCGACGAGGGCAAATTTGAGACAGTGATTTAAACTTCTAAGGCTAGAGGCAAAGGTGAACTTGCGCAATCTAAAGGGAACAATTTTCAATGGATTCTCATGGCATTTCTTAGATGTAGTGCTACCAAAACTAAACAAAAATCGAGAGAGAGAATAGGAGAATTTATCTTGACCCTCAATGCGTAGTGTGACATATGGGAAAAATTGATACATAAATGTGATGAATTGTTCCCCTAGGGCTAAAAAATAAATGTTTTCACAATGTCTCAAACATGGTCTCTCGTTCAATAAATCCTCTCAAATGATGAATTGTTTTCTCCTAGGGCTAGAAAAGAATTAGTTTCATGGGATAGTCTCTCGTCACAATAATCCTCTCACACACGATAACATGCTAGAGGAAAATGATGACATTCGCACCTCCTTGTCTATCCCTTAGAGTGCCAAAACCAAGGGTAAACCAATCGCCACAATGAGAGAAGGTAATTTTTGTGAGGAATGGGGGTAGGGCCTTGAGGGTTGTTGTTTTTGTTGTTGGTTCTTTCTTTGGTGATTGGCATCGGCCTTATTTGAGACTAAGGCCTAACTAGTATTGTTGTGTACAAAATCACATAAGTTAAGATGTCCTCATTTGCACTAAGGCCTAACTTTAAATTTTACATATTTCTTGTGATGGGGTAACCCTGATACAAATTCATGTTGTTATCCTACGTTGTCTTGCTTTACTAGGAGCACTTGCTTTCAAGCATTGTAAGGAAAAACTACAACTATCACTCAAACTAGAGAGGTATGAATAAGAAGATGCCTGAAGAAGGTGCTCGAGATTCCCTTACCTCCTCCTATATTACCAAATGCTAATTACGGGTGCAATGTGAACAAAATAGATGTGTATAAGGTGCCCGAGGTTCCCTTACCTCCTCCTATATTACCATCACAACCTCCAGCACCAAGATCTACTCCTCCGCGATAAATCAAGTTTTGATCAATTAAATGCTGAAAATCTGGAGGATGAAGTGGAACTCGATCCAATGTATGTAAAGAATTCATAAGGTTATTTACCAAGCTAATATTTAGACCATCCAGAAGTTCCAATTTCATTGTTTCAAGTAGGTGTACAATTGAGAAAAGAGAGATGAATTTAGCAACATGTAGAGTTTCTCTACACTATTATTATTGCAATGGACTTGATAATGTCTAATGAAAAAACTAACAAGCTCACAAACAATAGCAGCCCCATTAGCTAATACATTAGGGCCAATTTGGACAAGAAAAGGGCTGTCTAAGGATCTAAAAAGGGGCAACTTAAAAAAGACCATGAAGATCTTACCAAAACTATTCAACATGGGTACTCATTGGATAGAGCTCATCAAGCGCCACCTGTGGACCATTTGAGCGCTAAATTTGGAGTTCATATGTAAAAGTTATGGCTAAAATAGTGCAAAATGTTCCAAAAGTAAGTGAAGGAGATCTTGACACGTGTACAAAAATGCCATAATTCTTGACACGTGGCTCCTCCTTGACCCTTAGATCAAGAATAGAGAAACCCTAAACAGCCCTTTTTTCATCCAAATTGGCCCTAATGACCTATAATAAATGTGGTGTAAAATTTTTGTTTAAGAATTAGCCAGTGAGAGAAACCACACTGAGTTTCATTTTTATATGCATGAAAAAGTCAATGGTTTTATTTCTAGACTAAAATTTATTTGTAGCAAATTTTATATGCACATGATTCTATGCACACAATGGACACAATGAGGTTTGGAAATGCATGGGACCCATCCCTCAAATGCAAAAATATTAATCTAAAGGTGAATATAACTAAGAAGGTGATGGTTTACAGACTAAAGGTTTAGGCCTAAATGCTTCCTTTTATAGTAAAAAGTTAAGGGCACATTCACACAACACAATCAAAGACAATGAATAAATGAGATACTAAATTAAAAATCGAGAAGACAAGATAGATGAGGTAAGATACTTGATCAAAATAACCATGATAGATGAGATAAAAACTCAAAAATATTATATTAATGAAGTTTTACAAATTTCTATAAAATTTTGTAACCACCATGGATAAAATGGTAAACCAACAAATACATCTTCAAGTTTGCAACATGACATCACCGTCAAGCCCATTGATTGGATACCTTTCTCCATTCCTTTTCAAGCCTATAAACCATCCCTCATATTATTAGAAACAAATCACATGGACAACAAACATAAACAACTAAATGTTCTTGATATCATTAACCTTTCTACCAATGATTTTAAAACCTACATTCCCTATCTCTCTCGCACCCATCAAGATTAAGTGATTAAGAAAAATAGAACACTTATTTTAAGAAACATTTTCTTTAGTTCCATGTGGCACTATCACTTGTAGCTCAATAGATGTATAATGATGGGAGCACAAAATCAAGTAATCAAATCTTACACTTGAAAGAGCCACTCTACAAGAGTACACATCACCCTTGTGTACTTTATTTGTTTTATGCCACCCTTGTGTACTCTATTTGTTTTATGCCAACTTTCCCAAAGCAAATCTATCATTAATATTTTTGTAAATGAACACGGATGGGTTGCAATGTGGATTGATTACTCGAAAAAGGTGAGAAAAAACATTTATAGGCACAAAGCTTGGGGAAGTTGAGGTTCCATGCCACCCATGATGTGCCCGCACCACACCATGACAGATATGGCGATTGCCACAACACGTGCCTAGAGTGCCCCTTCACGGAGCGAGGGGACCGTTAGCACCCCTGGAAGCACATATATCCGCATGGGCCTGGGGAGGCTTTAGCATGCTAAGGTAGGTCTACACAATGCTTAACCAGTCCCTCACTCTTCCATAAAAGACAAGCTTGGGGAAGTTGAAGATAGTCCCTTTGGACTACATATACCCTGTCATCTTCCACATATGTACATAGTCCCATTGGACTATATATACCCTTTGATCTTCCACATTGTATTTACATGTGGGATTACTTTTAGGACTATAATTACCCTTTCATCTTCTGCTACCTATGTGAGAGTTGCACCTCCAATAGAGAAAACAGCAAGAAGGGAATGAACCCTTAACTGAAAGATAGGAGTAAGAGATGGGGGGGGCTACTAAATGAAGAAAGGCTGGGTCTGTGGAGAATATGGAGGCTAATCAAGAAAGTTTGGGTCTATGGATGTAAAATGGAAAGAAAGCCGAGATTGAGCCAAGGTGAGGCATGGGGGTGACCACCAACATGGCTTTGTCATCTCACACCAACCACGATCCGACGTTTACCTTGTTTTTTTGGGGGACCTTGAATGGCTATGTAGATTCATCTTACAATTAAAAGGTTAAATTACACCACACTTTTATGGCTATACAAATTCTTACTAACCTATTCAAGAAACAAATCAAAATAATTAATATGAAATTCCTTCAAAATCTCATGAATAAAATTTTCTTTTATATGTTAGCCATATAAAAGGTGTGTACCCAAATGCAAGTGTATAACATGTATAGTTGTTAGTTCATATTACCTCTCATGTAAAATCGTTTGAAATGATTTTATCATGCACCATCCACAATTGACACTATCATGTTGATGTGGACCCTATTTTAATATCTTATGTAGGTATAAGAGGGCTTTTGGGGAGTTTATGCTACATTTTCGGAAGGATTTTTTTGGGTCAATTTTTTGTCAGACTGTTGATGTGGGGGCCCACATGATAGTTTGTGCAGAAAAGGAGGGAGAATGAGTCAAGCGAGGGAGGAAGGCGCGGGGGAACGGGAGGGGGGAGTGGACAAAGGGGGGTGTAGGTGGATAAGCCTAGAGAGTGGGAGGAAAGCCTAAAAGTTGGACCAATGAACTTTGAGACTACTTTTCAAAATGTCAATAAAATGTGCTCTACATCTCCTCTCCCATTGGTCCACCTCAAATTTTTTTTCATTAGGAGGTGGATTAAGAAATCTACCAAAAGGCCCGTTCTTGGTTCATATCTCCCTAATTAATAGTTCCTAGTCTCCATTCACTTATGTGGGTTCATGCGTGATAAAACCAAAAAGAACGCCGCCTCAACCATATTTCTTTGTGGATTTGTTCCTAGGGGGGTGTGGAGCCTCCTTCTTGCATCTCTCATCTTCAAATGTAGAGAACTCCAGAAATAAGCTCCTCCTATCTTATAGAAGAGAGGGGACTTAACGTTGCAAGCTCACATGAGGATAAAATTAGGTTACTTTCATTATTTTCTTTACACCGGTTGCCACTTGTGATCAGTATCATTGTGTCTAAATTTGTCACAATGAGAAGTCATATTGCACCCTTAGTCTCCATATCATGTGCCAAAAAATTGTTGCACTTCACCGAGGCGGCACAAAGTAACAAAGACAATATCCAGACATCTAGGCCATGTGTTTACTAATGCCGAGATACAACAAGAAGCAAAGTCTCACATTAGTTTTTTGTTGAATGAAATTGATGGCATGGAGTATGGTCCTTATCCTTCACCACATTCAAAACCAATCAAAGAAAGCAAGGAGAATGTAAGGAAGAGCTAGGTTGTAGAGTTCAATTTCAATTCACAACCTAAGTTGTAGTCTTAACCTCTAGAATGTCAGGAAGAGCTAGGTTGGAGATTTCAAGTTCAATTCACAACCTAAGTTGAAGTCAATCTCTAGAATGAGAGAAAGAGCTAGGTTGGAGAGTTCAAGTAACCTAAGTTGTAGTCTTATACCTCTAGAATGATAGGAAGAGCTAGGTTGGAGATTTCAAGTTCAATTAACAACCTAAGTTGTAGTCTTAACCTCTAGATTGTCAGGAAGAGTTAGGTTGGATAGTTCAAGTTCAATTCACAACCTAAGTTGTAGTCTTAACCTCTAGAATGTCAGGAAGAGCTAGGTTGGAGATTTCAAGTTCAATTCACAACCTAAGTTGTAGTCAATCTCTAGAATGACAAGAAGAGCTAGGTTGAGAGTTTAAGTAGCCTTACATAGCCAAGTTCAATTCACAACCTAAGTTGTAGTCAATTTCTACAATGCAGGAAGAGCTCGGTTGGAGGACTCGAACGCTTAAGACGTAAATACAAGATTGGAAAGCTAATCCAATGGCTTGGCTTATTATTATGGAGGGTCTTGTGCTAATTACCTCCCACCAAGGAAAGCATAGGGAAACAGAAAATGATCACCTTTCATTGCCCATTACGAATGTGTGCTTTAATAATTGATGTTTTTTACTTATTGGGAAGGGAATAAAAATTAGTTCTATTAAGGGTCCTTTTTAATGAAATTGAGGCTATTTTGAGTAAATTGGTGCCATTATTTAACGACAATATCCTCTTAAGAATAGGATTTCATGTAATGCTATGTAAAAGTAATTCCCCTAACATTGCTAATTGACAGCACTACAAGAGCCTACCTCAAATTATTCTGAAGCCCATTCTAGAGACACACACCTTGGCTAAAAGCAAAGAAACTGATTCACATTCTACCATTCATCCTTCAAATTTTGAGCCTCACAGCCTACAAGGCTACACTACTTTCCAAATTGAAGTGAAGAAAGCTACAAACGTAAAGTAGTCCACAATGTCTACAAGCCTTCACGAGGCAAACCAACATTGAGAAGAAATTGTATATTTTGTTGTGATTTTGTCATTACAAGATGAAAGATTTTCATACATACATACATGCATGCATATACATACATACATACATGCATATACATACATACATACATACATGCATGTGTGTGTGTGTGTGTGTGTGTGTGTGTGTGTGTGTGTGTGTGTGTGTACTGTCTATATCAAACACAAAGTGTTGGTGCAACTACCAACTATCAACCACCTTTTATGTTGCAACAACAACTATGAACAACATTTAATACAAATCACAATCTCACAAGGTAGTGTAATCTATCATCCTCTATCATCCTCCAACTTAACAGCTCTACCAACCTACCAACACATTTCATATAATTACAAAAATGAGACAGTGGATAGAAAGGGAAGCCAAAAACCCTTGCTTGTAAGTCCCTGTATACTCTTGGTATTTGTACATGGTGGAATCGTGTCTCTCACCAGCTGGCTTGCTACATTATTTATAAAAACCACCTTACAAATCCACTTTCAACCTTTTCGGAAGCGCTACATGGACTCCAATTTTCTCTGCCACCTGCACATTCAATCGATGCAAGACATGAGCTTCAAATAACTCCCAATGCAAACAGCATAAGTTGCTTGCTTCCAAAATCTGTCTCAATTGAGGTCTTGATACTGCAGAGAGATATAGAAGAGAGGGCTAACTGGAAATCACTTCACAAGTGCCACATCTCAAGGTTCAGAGCAGACTTAGGCCTGCTCTGCCTGACGACACCAACCGGGAAAAACCTATGGGACTCCAGAGGGTAGCTGCTCTCCGACCATGGCACCCACCATCTACGCCACATTATGTACAGAATCGTGCTCAATTCATCCAGATCAACCACTGTGGATGCAGAGACACTCCTCAAAGTTGCATGTTGTGGGGTCCATGCATATTGATCCGTAATGGTCATGGGTCATGATGGGAGCACGCATGTTGAATCCGTAATGGTCATGGGTCGTGGTGGGAGCATGCATCTCGGCCGTACAAACAGGACACGTCGATTTTTGGAAAAAGGTACGAGATCATGCCAACTCAGCCTGCAGAACATATTCTGAGGAGTGCTGATATGTTGTTGCACAAAAAAAAAGTGGTCGCTGTCGTTCATCCCACCGACTGACGTGTTGCTGCAGGAAACCTCAGGCAGTCGCTCTCAACTCTGCTGTCACCATCAACTCCCCACAGCCATGATGGCTGGGAATGCCCAGCTGTTGGCCTTTCCCAAGCTAGCAGCTACCACCGCTCCCTGGAATTCTCTTGGGAAAGGCCTCCCGCTGGATATTCCCTAGTCCAGACCTCCAGGCTGGTGCTTAACAGCAGCAGACACTTGGCCCATCTGCTTTAGCCCCTATGTGGTCAAGTATGAAGCAACCCTAACGGCCTTGACATACTTGCAATGATACATCGCCTTACCATTTTGTCCACCCCCTGCCCATCAGTATAACAAGTAGGTGACCCGCATGTTGCAGCAGCCAGGCCAAAATACATTCCCAAGCGTGAAAAATTATACCTTCATTTCAAATTTCAAAAATCCAAAAACCCTCCTTTCTCCCTCTCTTTTGGCCCGTGTAGAGGGAGTACGTTGTGTTTCATAAAGAGCAGATGTACAAAAAAAACCCTAGACCTATTGATGCTATTAATGCACCCTAAACTTAATTTTGCTTGGCATATTACCTGCTGGAAGGAAGTGACATCTTCACCCCATAGCCATGCATCACAACCAGCATCCCTTGCTCCCCATATGTCATTCCGACGATCATCTCCAACATGCACAGCCTCCTCCTCATGCACCCCCAAGAGCTCACAAGCCGCCGAGAAGATAGCTGGGTTGGGCTTTTCTGCCCCTACCTGCTCTCAAAGACATTTCATGAAATTGGTGATTGGAAATAATAGAATAATAATTAAGTTGATGAATAAAATAACTTCAAAAATAAATGTGAAAAACAAACTTTCATATGAAGAATTAGCCACATTTTTTGTATCATACTTCGGCTGAGATGGCCATGGCATCGAACCAATCGTAGCAATGTAAGGCGCCCATGAGAGGCCTTAGCCTTGTATCAAAGTTGGACACCACAGCCACTTTCACACCTGCCCGCCTGAGACCCTCAAAGATCTTGCCTGCATTTGGATCTGCAATTCTCCATGCCTGCAAACACCGAAGCAATTACATACAAAATGAGAGAGGTTCACCCAGTCTTTTGAACAAGGAACCCATTAAAGTAAATAAGCCACATATGATGACCCATTTGTGTAAATTAAATGAGAGAGGTTCACCCAGTCTTTTGAACAAGGAACCCATTAAAGTAAATAAGCCACATATGATGACCCATTTGTGTAAATTAAACCACACTTAATGACCCATTAGTGCAAATTAAAGCAAGTTTGGCCATTGATGTTGACGCAGTGGTGTTGATAAGACGCATGTAATAATCCATTAGTGAAGATAAACCACATTTGATGACCCATTAATAATGTAAAGGAACCACATTTGATGACCCAAAAGCGTAAACAAGCCAAATTGGATGACCCATTAGGGTGAATAAACCACATTAGGGCCTAATTAGAGAGGGTTTGTAGACATGTATACAAAGAGGCGAGCTTTGATCAAAATGCACCAAAGTTATTTAATTATTTAAAATTAAATAAGTAAATGTAAATAAACCTCAGCGGTTGTGTAGTATTGGTAAAGCTCTTCCAAGTAGGCCGGATCGTTGCAACCCGTGGCTTTCTCCACTATGAACTGCCAAAATGGGCGGGCATCATTCTCATATCTGCACAGCCAAAGCTAAACAAATCAAAACCTAAGGTCTGAAGCGTTACAAAAAATCAAACCTAAGGTTTATCAAAGGTAGCAACATTAAGGATAAAATCTAAGAATGTAACCTAGGGTTTTAAGCAGATGTTTTAACAGCACACACGTGTAAATACATGTATATACATGTATGTGTGTGTATGCATGTACCTACATGTGTATTTTATTTTAAAGCTTAGATATATGCTTATAATATAAGCTTTAAAATAAAACAAGAAAAGCTTTAATTACTGAAAATATAACCTAATCATCTGAATAAAAACAAACTTATAGCCATCAGTAACTAAAACTGTAGAATTGAGCCTAATACATGTATACATATAGCTATGGTGTCAACAAGAAATGCATCAATTATTGGACCACAAATTATCATCTAAGACCAGAACTTGACCTAAGTGTTAAAATTACCTTAAACGAGATCGAGACCACGGCTGTGCATAAGCCCACCGGTACCTCCTCAAGATTTCCTTCTCCGACCATTGCACTCCATATTTGAGCCCGATGTCATGATAAACCTGCAAACCCCCATTCTAATTATTAAGACTAGTGAAACGATCAAAAGGGAGATTGAACCTTCAATTGTTGATAATCTCCTCTATTAGCAAGCATTCGTGACGATCTTCCTCGATGAAAAGGCAGATCTACTTTTTCCTCCTAAAACCGAGCTAATTGCGTCTAATTGCACGCATTAAGGACTCTAACCGAGTCGAATTATGTCTGGTTACGAGCATCAAGCACACTAATTGTGTCGAATTACAAGTATTAAGGAGACTAATCTCCTATCAAGCGACTGTTAGTTTAGATAGCCTGTATTATAAATGCAAGCACACTAATCCAAACGGTAATGAAACTAATCTCTTCAATTAAGAGTTACAAAATGCAAACGGTAATGAAACTAATCTCTTCAATTAAGAGTTACAAAGAAGAACCTTCGCAGCTGGCTCGGAGGGGACGATGAGTGTGCCCGCAGCATCAACAAGCAAGGCCTTGTAGGCAAGCCCACCACAAAGAGATCTTCTATAAACCTCATAATCAGTAAAAAGACCCATCTGCATCTTCATGTGATTATGATTACGATTAGCAGTACTGCTCACATTATTAAGGGCCATGCTAGAATCAAATTTCTTAAACACCTTCCATGCACCATCATCCATCATAGGACTCTTACTCTCTGCACTAATCGTCATCCCAAACAGAGATTTAGACCCACTAAACCTCACCTTGCTACTTAATCTCAAGAACCCCAACATGTTTAATAACTGATAATTATGAGATTTCTCTTGATTAATAAACTAGGTAAAATGCTCATGCTCTTGCGGAAACTCAGCCAAAGAGCGGAAAGAAAAACACATGGGAGAATTTTTAAAAATAAAAGAAAATAAGGAGGCGGAAAAAAAAACGATTCTAAGGGGATCACATTTTGTGGTGTGCAAAGCTTTGGTGGGCGCCACCAAATTCATGTAGTTGGGGGTTCTCACACCAAAGATAGAAACACACACCTCCCCCCTCTTATCCATATGTCACACGACCCCCCCTCTTATCCATATGTCACACACCCCCACCCACCCTCCAACGTGCCAACCTTAATGAGAAATCACCCCTAATTTTCACTTGTAAATAGATTGGCATTGAAATTACAAGATCTACACCCACACTTGTAGTCTAGTGGTTAAAGAGGCTGGGTGATATCCTAGAGGTACTAAGTTCGAGCCTCACTTGCTCGTGCAGGTGAATGTGTACCGATGGTGTGTGTGAGTTTATATTCACAAGCCGGTTGTAAATACACAATTTCCTACATTTCAAGTTCAAGCAAAAAATACAAGAAAATAATTTACAAGATCTTTACACACACACCCTTTGCATAGGACCTTTCGTATTTATCCTGCATGCCAAACTGCTCCGATTTTCACACTGTATTCTCATTCACACACACATGAACATGAGGAAAGGGATCGTGTCCACCTCTCTTTCAAGCCAACCGCTCATTAAGAGTTTGATTCAAACATGAACATGAGGAAAGGGATCGTGTCCACCTCTCTTTCAAGCCAACCGCTCATTGATGTTTTCACAAACGCCCGACGACTACACAAAAAAAAAAAAAAATTCTTCCTTTGCTCTTATATACGCAAATAGCTAGTGGGCCATTTGATATGTCGACGCATTGGATGTGGTTTGAGATTTGAATATTTATGCGCCTATTAAGTTCAACATTTTCATTTAGGATAGGTAGTCTACCGCTTCCAAACCGGATCCATGGCCTAACTAGAATGTATGCCTCTTTAGTGATCCATTAGACTATTTGAAGACCAAATTGATAGAACATCATTTTGCATTGCCATGCAAACGTGAACATGCCTTTGTTTAATACATGTGAAAAGCATGCCTAACTACTCTTCATCAATTTCTGCACTTCCAATGTTTTCAAAATGGACTACTTATCCATCTCCACACCATAAAATGTATGTACCATTATCCTCTTCCTAATCACATGAAGTAGACAAAAAATCTTCTTTCAAGCTATCTACAACAACATTGTCTTCATCAAAGTGTATGCCTCAATTGGGTACACATCCTCGTGGGGCATGAGTATTTGGGTTCGTTTTTTTGCTTCCTTTGAATTTAAAAGAAGACTTTCTCAAATACAATCAAGGATAGGAGTACTCCGTAAGACTATTCTTGTTATTTATCTTTTTGCCTCTTCCTTGTGTCAAACTCCTCGTTTCTAAGTGCACTTTCCTTGAATGCATTAGGATGATTTATTTTGTAGAATGAATTATGATGGACAATATATGTCCCCTTCATCTTCCTTTGTTGTCAAAAAGCAATCCAAAATAATGTTAAAAGCACTATCTTTAGCTAAAATAGCCATAAGTGAGCCCTCCTTGATGTCTACTCCACATTTCTTCTTCTTTGTTGTTCTCTTCTTGCTTTGGATATTCTGAACAATTGGTAAGGCAAAAGAACCGAAGGTTCTAATCATCTCTCAGGCTTCTCCTTGAGCTACTCTTCTGATTATCTTAGATTGAGCTATCCTCTCTTACATGGAGAAGGTATACCCTATAATGTAACATAATTTTCATGCATTTTGGGCTCTTTTGGGGATCATTCGCATGGTATAAGATTTTCACAAACATGCCAAGGGAGTGTCAATTTAACTACATTTGTTCGATTTTAGGTTTTTTGCACAACAACAGCATTTGGTGTGCAAATAGGGCCGTCATCATCGTCCTCACCACTTCATCAACAGCATTTGGTGTGCAAATAGGGCCGTCATCGTCCTCACCACTTCATCAACTTCGCATCTTCAAGCTCATCCTCAACAGCTTCATCGGCGACATCATCATCATTGTCATCGACTTTTACATCCCTGCTAGTAACATTTCTACACTGCCATTTTTTCGTACACTTTGTAGGTTTCTTCATCATCAGTGATCTACTAGAAACCATCTTGGTTTCATTTGAAGGTTCAATTAGAAGGCTATGGAGGGAGATGATATACCCTTTTGATCCAAGTGAAAGGATCAGATGTTCTGAGCACAAGAATGTTGTGAAACACTTGACCAAAGTGATGTGGAGACATCAATGTGGTATCCGGTAC
The DNA here is from genome assembly GCF_041138505.1 of Cibotium barometz. Classification (NCBI taxonomy): domain Eukaryota; kingdom Viridiplantae; phylum Streptophyta; class Polypodiopsida; order Cyatheales; family Cibotiaceae; genus Cibotium; species Cibotium barometz. The sequence goes on from NC_141073.1 coordinate 7,771,891, forward strand.
TCTAAGCCATGGGCTTTGCATGTTCAATAGGTATGAGAGATTGGCACATAATAGGCTTGTTCAGTTACTACCACACGTGCTATTAGTGACGCGACACTATGGCATGGCCGCTTTGGTCACTTGAAATTTTCTCAAATTTTTGCAATTTGTTATGCCGTAAAAGGCAAGAGATGGTGTTAGAGTTGCCAAATCTTGAGGCCTTGTCAAACATGTATGTGCAGGGTGCATTTTCGGACAAGATACAATGGGCATCATTCCTGAAAGATGGATCAGTAAAGTGTTACATCTCTACTTTGTGACTTTTATTGATAACTACTTCAAGCACACCTGGGTGTATCCTTTGAAGGCAAAGTCATAGGTTTTACATGCTTTAGACACTTTGTTTTATGCCTTAAAATGTGTCTAGATATAAAGTTGGCAATCTTCATACAGATCGAGAGGGGGCGAGTATATGTCAAAGGAGTTTCGTGCATATATATATATGGCCGAAAAAGGCATAAAACATCAATGCATGTTACAATGCCTTTACTCACCTCAACAAAATAGTGTGGCTCTAGGAGGAAGAACATATCTCTCATGGAGATGGAATGTTGCATGATTAAAGGCCTGGTGGATTCGCCTCATGTTCTTTTTATTATAGGTACTTATGTGTAGATGCCCCACCAAGGCCTTGTAGATAATTGTCCCTTCTAAAGCTTGGAATGGCAGGAACTGTGGCTCATTTATGTGTTTTTGGTTGTACTCTTATGCCTGAGTAACAATGCAATAAGGTAGATGATAAGGCATAAAAATGCAATTTTGTGGGGTATAGCTCAAAAGGCAAAGGGTATAGACTCTAGGCAAATTTTGATGAGTGAAGATGTTGTCTTTGTTAATAAGAACTCAGATCAGCCCATGCTTTTTATGCCAACAAAATGTTTGCTTATAGGACATCTTTGATACTCTCCTACCTTTGTTCAATGTTGGGAAACCATATGTGGAGCATGAATACTCAACAAGGTGCTGCAAATCAGCCCATACTAGCTGAAAATTAGCTCAAATTTCAATCCACACATCAGCCTATTGATGAGGAAATTGTGGATGATGCAGTGTATGAGGAAATGACATCCATACAGGCATTGAAGTAGTCAAGGTATATGCCAAAAATGGCTGGTGCAAACATTAGAAAATTAGCTACTCCTTTACCTAGCAACATATGTGTAGGTTCTAATCATGCAGCTTATTCTTTTATGAATCATGCTTGCATGTGTATGCAATGATGAAGAGAATCCTCTTTCCTTCGAGGAAGCACATGAAAATGATCATTGGATACCGGCCATGCAAGATGAGTATGACTCAATCCTAAAAAATGACACTTGGTATTTGGTAGATTTGCCACGATAAAAACACAATTGTTTACAAAGTGGGTTTATAAGCTTAAGCATAAAGCTAGCATTAACTGTTACAAGGCAAGACTTGTTACAAAGGGTTATGTTTAGGAGAAGGGCATAGATTATGATGAGACCTTTACCCCCATGTCTCATATGACCACAATCTAGTGTATTATTACATTGGCAGTGCATCATGGATGGAGTGTACATTAGTTGGATATCAAGGCTGCCTTCTTGAATGATGGTGATTTTCATGAGGAGGTTTACGTATCTCAAGATTGTGGTTTTGTTGAGAAGGGTCTATAATATATAGGTTAAGAAAAGCTTTATATGGCCTTAAGCGGACTCCCATAGCATGGTATGAGAAGATAAATTCATACTTGGTTGTAAATAGTTTTTGCAACTGTCCAACTGAGATTATCCTCTATATAACAAGGGTCTAAAATATACAGGTTAAGAGAAAAGCTTTATATGGCCTTAAGCAGGCTCCCAGATCATAGTATAAGAAGATAAATGCATACTTGGTTGCAAATAGTTTTTACAACAGTCCAATTGAGAGTACCCTCTATGTAAAAAGGAGAAAAGGTTCAGGTTAAGAAAAGCTTTATACGGCCTTAATCAAGCTCCCATATCATGGTATGAGAAGATAAATGCATACTTAGTTGTTGCAAATGGTTTTTACAACAGTCCAACAGATAGTACCCTCTATGTAAAAAGGAGCAAAGATTGTTTTTTGTTGGTCGTTTTATATGTTGATGACATGCTGCTCATAGGCCCTAATGATGTTATGACACGCGAGTGTTCACTATAGTGGCTTTTGCTTTCATCTTGGTGATTTATGTTTAAACATGGCTCATAGGCCCTAATGATGTTATGATATGTGAGTGTCCACTATAGTGGCTTTTTCTTTCATCTTGGTGATTTATGTTTAAACATGGCTCAACAAGAAGCAACTGCAATAGTGGCCACTTTAAGCTATAAAGTTGAGTACAAGTTAGTTTTTACAATGATTATGGAGTGTGTATGGCTCATATGCCTTTTGGCAGATCATGGTGTTGTAGACAATAGTTCCCCACCTCCATCTTCACTAACAACCATAATGCATTGGCTGTTGGCGAGAAACCTAGTGTTTCATTCTTGTATAAAGCACATTGAGGTGCATTATCATTATGACAAGAGAGGCTCTTGCAGGAGAGATTAGCCTAGCTTATACCTCTATAGATATGTTCACAAAGTCTCTCTCACATAAGGGAAGTTTGAAGCTTTTTACGTAAATCTTTGGGCTTATTGCCATTCAAGGATTGATTAGCCACATGATAATTGTACATGTTCACATCATCATTACAAAGAGGATCTGTATCCATTTTTATATAGTAGTGATGTGTGGACATATGCTAATAATGGGCTAAGGCACTTTTTCCTCCTTAGGAGGTTTTTTCCCTTGAGCATGTGTAATGTGTACACTCTTATGAGTGTGTGTAAGTGACCTACCTTATCATGTCACTTCAGTTATATTTCACTCATTCTTATCATTTTTTTAAAGTGTTATGCTTTTCTCTATCTATGCTTATTTGTGTTGATCTATGTGTGTTTTGCTACTTTTGTCTCCACTCCAACAGTATTGGGATTGATTGCCCAAAGAGATATACTTGTTGATAAGGTTGTTATCATGTAATGGAATCGATTTCCCAAAGAGGTATAGATACTATTCCTATATATTTGAACTAGGGTAAAAATGATCTCAATGATATAAGTCCCTTTGTGTTCAAAATACAATCTTAAACTCTTATGAACCCCCATGAGACGTAAATACGTCTAGACATGTATACAAGTAATGTAGCGCATCATGAAGCTCATCAAATTCAGCACATAGATATTTTTAAGGTTATTCACATCACACTAGGCATGATCTACACATAGATATTTTTAAGGTTATTCACATCACACTAGGCATGATCTACACATAGATATTTTTAAGGTTATTCACATCACACTAGGCATGATCTACACATAGCATAATTAGGATCATTCACATTAGGCTACTATTTCATATTTTTATATAAGAGTCTGCACTTTCATTAAGGGAAGGGCTCCACTAATTAAGGTGTGGATTGTTGCTAATTAAAGATTAGTCTAGTGATTTACCTTTACCAAATTATTGTTGGTTTTGATTTAATAATTGCAATTCCCTTGAAGTTGCTTTCATCGACGCAAGGTTCCCCACATTTCATTCATTAAAATTATATTTTTTATTTTTAAATTGATATACGAAAGCGTAATTAGGAAAGAATCATTTCATTCATTTTATGAAATCAATTTTTTTTGTCATGTGCATGCACATCCTAGGGCTAATCCTTGATGAGGCAATAGATAAAGACTAGTTTCAAGAGTTTCAATGGGCTATAAAAAAGCATGGAAGGCATTGTGGTGGACTAGGTTGTTGTTAGGCCAGCAAATAAAGGATATATTAGATGAAGCCAGCTGCAGGAGGATTATTACATGTCCAAGGAACTAGAAGATAGTAGGTGAGCCAGTTCACATTTCCTTTAAGAGCCTATGTAAGGTAGTGCTTGGCTCATTATTGATCATCTAACATCTAAACAATGTTAGGTCACAATAGATTAGGTAGGATAGGTTCTCCAACATTTTATGGGCATCCCTAGGGCTGCCTAGACTTGTACCTTCTTGTAAATTATGAATATACTAAAAATTTAGCTATCTCTCTCTCTCTTCTCTCCATCTCTTCTTTGCATTTTACATCAGGTTATTCCTATGGAAAGGTGTTCAGGGCTAAAAGAAGACATAGAGCTTCCGTGTATGTGACATTGGTATTAGAGCTTCAGGTTCAACAATGCTAAGGTGCACAATCCATGGAGAGTAATGCAGCATGTGTCAAGACCCCCGAAGTTGCTTGGTGTCATGAAAACCCAAGGGGAGCATTTCATGAGAGTCGATAGCCATTTGGAGTTGCCTGAGAGGCTTTTATGGAGCACTCCAAAAGGATGAAGATCATCTCAGGGGTGCATCCAAGGGGTGGAGCTGAGGATGCCCAGGACATGTCTTCAAGAAGGATTCATGTTTGTGTTCAGGAACATGGCAAGAAGGAAAGGGGACAAAGTGGAACAGATCCATGGATATGCATTAGATTTGGAGTGGAATTGGAGACCTAAGGCAAGGTTTTCAATGAAAAGGTTTCTAGGAAGGGAAGGATGATAAGTTTGGGAGTCCTTAAGACAAAGGGATGATGACAGTCATCCAAGGTCAGAAGTCGAAATCCCGTCATCAACTTTAGCAAAAGGGGATGTCATGTGCATACACATGGACGTGCTCATCCCCTAGGGCTAATCCCTTAAGGCAAAATAGATTCACGAGCTTTAGTAGTTATAAAAAGGCATGAAAGGCGCTGTGGTGGACCAAGTTCCTATTGGCCACCACCACCCTTGAGGTTTCCACTCTTGCAAAGCAATGTGTTGTCATTGTTGAAATATACAAGTGAATAGGGTGTGAGTGGGAACAAGCCCTTTGGTTAGAGGCTGTAAAAGAGAATGTGTAAATGTGAAAGAACCTGTGAAAAGGTGAGAAGAATCTAATGGGAGAGAATAAAGGGTAGCATGAGAAGATTTAGGAAGTGTGGAGATATTCTGGGAGATATTCTGGAAAAAGTGAAGAGGTGGAGAGAATCAAGCAAAAGAGGTGGAGATATTCTGGGAGAGATGGAGTGAATCAAGGAGAAATCAGTGGGATTAGATGCTTGGATGTAAACTCTACAAATTTAGGCATTTGCCTAATGAGAATTTGCTGGTTTTTTAATTATCCATGCCTACATTAAGTTATTTGCTAATTACTCACTAATTATATCTTAATTATTTACTAATCACTTTGTTAATGATGTTGATTCTAGTGTTTGATCCACCATAGCTCATCACATTCCTCTAATTTCAACATGGTATCAGAGCCATGCCTAGAATCCATCATTTTGTGAGCCCATTATCTTGCTAATCATTTTGCTAATTAGGATTAGTAGAAAATTATAACTTTTCCTCTTTTTGCAACTCACCTCTGTACCCCCAGCCAGTGGAGGAATTCATTCTCCTTGCACACTTCAAATTAGGCCAAGCCCTTTTAGGTACTTAAACTACACTCAAGGGGCTACAAGCACCTCAAGGGAATTGAAGCGAATCAGCATAAATCGCCGGCAGCAGCACGTTTTGCAGGCGCCGTTTTTTAGAAGGGGATTTGAGATTTCTTCCAGCTCAGTTACAATGGCTCTAATTCCTCTTAGCCCAAGGTGTTTTCAAGCATGCTCTACAAGCTGGTGAAGACAGAATTCAATTTGATCAAGTCTACAGTGAGATCCAAGCTCTTCATCAAATCTGCCAGGTGACTGTGGTAAAACAGAGATTAAGCATTCAATATTTGGTCAAATCTTGTGTTTCTTGGCGTAATCCTCTACTAGACTCATTGCTATTGATGGCTTTGAAAGCATTTGAGCTCATTTGAAGTCTAATGCATCAGATCTGGACTCCTTGTATACTCTGTTTTTTGTACACAAAACAATGGATTAATTTGCTAATCAGTGATTAATCAGTGCTAATCACTGTATTTTAGTGCAATTGAGGGTTCAAATTAACCATTAGGTATCTGATACAGATCCCTATAACTTCAGATTACAATTCGGAGTTGGTTTGATACTCTAACCATTCTGTACAAATTGGTTACCCTTGATTTAATGTAATTTCTGGGGGAAAATTGTGCTGATAAAATTGTGATAATCATCATTTTACATTTAACCCTTGGTTAATGCCTGTAAATCTCACTCAAAATCAAGATTATTCACAGCCAGAGTTGCATTTGGGAATGTGCATAAGAATGAATGCCATATGCATTATGTATTAGGCACATTACATCAGTGTAAATATGGGATCAGACACTGCCCTTGTCCAGAATAAGGCAAGAGGTAAGACCTCCCGCATAAATTTGGGTTTGCATTGCATAATGACACAAGATAAACAAACATCAAAAACCCAAAGGAACTGTCAGCAAAACATTTAAACATGCTGCTCACATGGAGCAAAAAGACCTGACGGACAAGCTCATGGCCCCAGCCATGGAAGAAGAAGAATATATCTTTCCAAGAAGAGGATCCACACCGAGAAGAATATCTAAAGGAAGAATTGAAGGAAGACATGGACATGAGAAGAGAAGCTACCACAAGAAGTGAAGCTGCCCCAAGAAGACTGAAAGAAGAGACGAACGCGTGGAGAGAAGCTGCCACGACAAGAAGACTGAAGACAAGAGAAGATGTGAGGCTCCAAAGAGTGAGGAGCCATGTGAAAATCTCTGAGAGAGAGAGAGAGAGAGAGAGAGAGAGAGAGACCCCACAACCCAATGTAACCTGCCCCAACAAAGTAAAACCACCTCTGAGCCACCGATGATGTAGGCCACATGGTAGATGTATGTGTGAGCACTTTAGTCAAGGTCGCAGGCAACTATAGTAAGCCTTGGACACATAGAGAGAGTGTCAAGGACTCTGAGTTTAGGGACTTGAGGCACGGGTCGCGGGCTATCAAGTAAGAGAGAAACTTGGTACAGGGTCCAGGTGTGCTAAGTTAACTTGAGGGGAAGAGTGATAGACACTGTTTCGTGGACTATCAAGTAAGGAGGGAAACTTGGTATAGGGTCTAGGTGTTCTAGGAGTATTCACTTGAGGGGAGGTGTTGAAATATACAAGTGAATAGGGTGTGTGCGGGAACAAGCCCTTGGTTAGAGGCTATAAAAGAGAATGTGTAAATGTGAAAGAACCTGTGAAGAAAAGGTGAGAAGAATCTACTGGGAGAGAATAAAGGGTAGCATGAGAAGATTTAGGAAGTGTGGAGATATTCTAGGAGATATTCTGGGAAAAGTGAAGAGGTGGAGAGAATCAAGCAAAAGAGGTGGAGAGAATCAAGCAAAAGAGGTGGAGATATTTTGGGAGAGGTGGAGTGAATCAAGGAGAAATCAGTGGGATTAGATGCTTGGATGTAAACTCTATAAATTGAGGCATTTGCCTAATGAGAATTTGCTGGTTTTTGATTATCCATGCCTACATTAAGCTATTTGCTAATTACTCTCACTAATTACGTCTTAATTATGTACTAATCACTTTGTTAATGATGTTGATTCTAGTGTTTGATCCACCATAGCTCATCACATTCCTCTAATTTCAACAATCATGACTCTAGATGGGTTGTACACCTTGGTGTTGAAAAGCTTATTTTTGTGAGGCTATCATAACTCTACACAATCACCAATGCACCATCACCATTATTGGGCCTAGTGTGAGCATAGTAATGTGTTCTCCCCAATTAAGATAACAATTAGTGGCTTGAATACACTCCTACCTGTAGCATTATATGGTAGTGATGTGTGTGAGCACACTTAGGACCGCCGGGACACTTTTTCCCTCACTAGGAGGTTTTTTCCTTGGTGCATATGTACACCCTCTTATCTACTCATTTTGGGGTGTGTACTTATCTTTTGTATCTAGCACACATTTGTTTATTGTAATCTAATGAGTTTGTGTGCTGTCAAGCTTCTCTATCTTGTGTGTATGCATTGTTGCAACCCTAACCCTAATTCCAACAATTGGTATCAGAGCTAGCTTCCTTGACACTTGATCTAGTAGTCTGCCTCCCTCCTCTCACGACCCTATTTTTCTGTCTCCGATTGAGATACCCTCTTAGTAGGAGAAGAAGGTGTGTCACGTAGGCTGTAACGCCTGTGATGACCGACGGAGACTAGATGGCCATGTCCGGGGTTCAGTGGGAGAGGACGCCCATGCGGAGTCATGGGCGGCCAGGCTAGTGTGGACGGCAGGCCACACACTATATAGCCTGGGGGATGAGGGGCAATCCTCATTCTTCCTCTATGGCTGGGTGTGGTGAGCCAGAGGCCGTCCCCTCCTGTGGTAATGCCCGTAGCGGCGTTACGCTCTGATACCAGTGTTGGGGGGTAATGTCACGTAGGCTGTAACGCCTGTGAGTGACCGACGACAGACCGGATGGCCATGTCCGGGGTTCAGTGTGGGAGAGGACGCCCATGCGGAGTCATGGGCGACCAGGCTCGTGTGGACGGCAGGCCACACACTATATAGCCTGGGGGATGAGGGGCAATCCTCATTCTTCCTCTATGGCTGGGTGGTGAGCCAGAGGCCGTCCCCTCCTGTGGTAACGCCCGTAGCGGCGTTACGGATATCTAACACTGGTATCAGAGCGTGGTTCGATGGGGTCGTCAGGGTCCGCGCGTGACCGGGGGGCCGGAGCCCACCACTCAATGGTTTTCAACCATTCATCTCCTCATCCTTATCTCCACAATGGAGTGTGTGGAGGGAGGCGGCCAGAATTGAAAGGAAGATTTGGAAGGGAAGAAATCTCTCTCTCTCTCTCTCTCTCTCTCTCTCTCTCTCTCTCTCTCTCTCTCTCTCTCTCTCTCTCTCTCTCGGTAGCACATACCAAAGCAAATCTACAGCAGGTAAGCAATTTTCGTTTTTCTTTTGTTGTTCAAGCTTGTCTGCAAAAAACGATTTCGTTTTGGTGAAGGAGAGACTGTAGAGTAACTAGCATCGGCCTGTATGCGAAAGAGAGCTTTTCGCCTAAATTAGAGGGTGTAGAGAAAATTGCCTGGTGTAGAAGGGGGGCAAAACCACCCGTCTGTGAAGAAAATGGCTGGAGAACGCCCGAGTTCAGATTCCTTCAACTTGCGTTGAAGCTAGCGACTCGCTGCCTCATTTGAGGGGGGGCGAAGAGAAGAGTGTCTGGGGCGGCCAGCCCTTAGGCAGCCAGCCCAACGGGCGGCCAGGCCAACGGGCGCAGCTAGCCCAGGCGGCCTCGGCGGCCTGCCAGGGGCGACGGCGCGGCGGCCAGTACATCTCTGACTAAAGAGAGATCATACTCAAGTTGAAGGGAATCGATGCATTCCAAACATTGAGGGGCTTCAAACGAGGCCTAACAAATGATTATCTTGAGTATGTAGAGCCCTTGAAGCCTAAGGACCTCTCTCAGGCCATCAAGTATGCGCAAATCTAAGATAACATCAAGCGTCGTGGTGCGCGAGTTGGGGTAGGGAGATCAGTGGATAAAGAAAAAAAAGAAAGGGTTTTCGTAGTGAAAAAACAGGGGAGAGGACGGAGGGGGGTCGTTGGTCTAAAAAACCAAGACCCTTCAAGAAAAAAAAGGAAGTTCTGAAACCCACAAAAGGAGCAGTACTTGCAAGCACAAAAGAAAAATCGTTGCTTCAACTGCAATGAAGTGGGGCACAACAAGGCTAATTGCCCAAAGTTAAAAGCAAGCACTAGTGGCAAGGCGCCTAAGACAATGGGAAATCCTCTAGGCAGTTGCACACGGTGCAGACGCTACCTCTCAGTGTTGCCGGAGAGTTCAGAGAGGTTACGGTGAGTCATTGTGACAAGCGTCACGCTTGTTCAGTGACGCCAGCTATGTGGCATGACATGGTGCGCATGTATGGCACCATAGGTGGCCGTAGAGTCACTGTCTTTATAGACGATGGGGCTAGCCATAACTTTTTGAACTATTCATTGGTCAAGAAGTTGAAATTAAAAGAGACCGCAAGTGATCATGAGTATACATTGGTTTGGCCAATGGTTATGATAAAAAGGTATGGAATATCGTGGTCTTGGGAGTCCCTTTGATCATGCAGGACTATGAGGTCGTGCTTGACTTCCAGGTCATGCATTTGGCTAGAGCAGATGATTACTTAGGCAGGGAGTGGCTGTATAGCCTCGGTCCTAGCCTAGTTCAGAGTTATTTACACAACACATTACAGTTTGAGTCTGCTCTAGCCTAGGTCATGCATTTGGCTAGAGCAGATGATTACTTAGGCAGGGAGTGGCTGTATAGCCTCGGTCCTAGCCTAGTTCAGAGTTATTTACACAACACATTACAGTTTGAGTCTGGGGGCAATATCATTAGCCTACAGGGAGACCGTAGTGTCCCCTTTTCACCACTTATATCATCGCTCGAGTTATGCCACGCGGTCCGCAGGCAGCCAGGTAGCACAAGTATACGCTTGTTACCCTCTTGTAAATTCTGTTTCCGCAGCTGAAACTGAAAGTAATGTTTGCGTAGACAAACATGGAAAACAAAGCCTTGGAAGAGACCCACTGTTTTTTGAAAACCCTGTTTGGCATGCATGTGATGATGAAACAACAAAGTCCAAGGCAAAAGAGACTCTAAAAACAAAGTATGTAGATGCTTTGAAAAGTTTACTGCAGGAATTTCAAGATGTCTTTCCTACAGAGCTTCTAGATGGTTTACCACCATCAAAAGAATAGACCATGGCATCGAAGTTATGCCTCGGTTCAAACCAATAAGCAAGCCTGCTTATAGGTTGAGCCACTCCGAGGCACAAGAGGTGGAAAAGCAGTTGACCGAATACTTAGAGAAAGGGTTTATTCGCCCTAGTTTGAGTCCTTGGGCATCACTGATTCTTCTGGTAAAGAAGAAAGACGGTTCTATGCGCATGTGCATAGATTATCGGGCTCTTAATCAAGTCACGATTAAGAATAAGTACCCTATGCCACGTATGGACGAGTTGTTTGATCAACTCTATGGGTCGAAATATTTCTCTAAGATAGACCTGAGATCTGGGTATCATCAGGTTAGAATTAAGGTCGAATTTGTTGCATTCAGGACACGATTCGGTCACTTTGAGTTTTTGGTTATGCCGTTTGGGCTAACCAATGCTCCAGCGACTTTTATGACGCTGATGGATAGTGTTTTACGTCCATACTTAGGAAAATTCGTAGTAGTTTTCCTAGATGATATTCTTGTGTACAGCAAAATGCGTAAAGAACACTTGGCACATTTGCGATTAGTGTTCGAGTTATTGCAACAACACAAGCTATTTGCGAAGGAGAGCAAATGTGAATTTTTTGAAAGAGAAATTCACTATTTGGACCACATTATATTCGCCCATGGTACGCGGATGGAACTTGAGAAAGTGGAAGCGATTCTCAAGTGGCTAGCGCCGAAAAATCTTGAAGAACTGCAGATTTTTCTTGGCATGTCGGGGTTTTACCGACAGTATGTAAAGGACTACGCGAAGATCGCAGTAACGTTGACGGATCAATTGCACACAAAAACAAAGATATATGTTGGGAGGGAGACCAACAAAAGAAGCTTCGAAAAACTTAAGGTAGCTATAACAGCTGCACCTGTTTTGACTATAGTTGACCCTACTGAGCCGTTTGTCTTGGAGACAGACGTTAGTGGTGAGGCCATTGGAGCCATTCTTTTGCAAAGGGGACGCCCTGTTGCATTTGAGAGCAAAAATTAGATAGGCCTCAGTGTAACTACTCAGCTTACGAGCGGGAGTTACTGGCCATCGTACATGCACTTAAAAAGTGGAGACACTATTTATATAGTGCCACTTTTGAAGTACGTACGGATCACGAAAGCCTGACATGGCTTTCGAGTCAAAATAAGTTGAAAGGTCAGCAAGCTCGGTGGGCGGAGCTCCTACAGAAGTTTGACCTTTAGATTCGCTACCAAAGGGGTAAATATAATGTTGTGGCGGATGCGCTTAGCCGCATGCCACAAATTAATGAGTTAAGCTTTACGGTTTTCAAGAATGAGTTCTTGGAATCACTCCGTGGCTTGTGTGAGCATAATCCTGTCTTTACAGAGGTCTGGCGCACTGTACGTGTACGCACTTTGTCACAGCCGCACCCACCTTCCTTGTCGGCACGTAATGCTAGTCCGGAGAGACTGGCCGTAGGTGCGGCGGCGAGTAGCGAGGCGAGAGTTAGTCCGGAGAGGCTAGCCGAGTCTTCGGGGTATAGTTTTGAGCCGGAGAGCTCAGACGTAGGCCCTTCATCATCTTTGTTTTCCGACACGGTTTCAAAGGATGATGCTAAACTTCATTGGGGAGAGAAGTATGCTAACTACTCGATTGACGACGGGTACTTACTCTACAAGGGTAGGGTGTGTGTACCAACTATTGGTGACTTTCGAGCATGTATTCTTAGAGAAAGTCACGATAGTCCAAGTGCTGGTCATCCCGGGATACAAAGGACCTATGCACATAAGAGAGCTCACTATAACCTAATGTCTCATGAGATAGCGTGAGATACAACAACCATCATTGACCGGGGTTCAGTGGGAGAGGACGCCCATGCGGAGTCATGGGCGGCCAGGCTAGTGTGGACGGCAGGCCACACACTATATAGCCTGGGGGATGAGGGGCAATCCTCATTCTTCCTTTATGGCTGGGTGGTGAGCCAGAGGCCGTCCCCTCCTGTGGTAACATCCGTAGCGGCATTACGGATATCTAACAAGGTGTATACTGTAGTCTAGTGTATACAAAGTATACAGAATTTTCGGGGTATATTGTATACAAAGTATATAGAATTTTCGGGGCCTGTGTGTGGCACGATTTGGGCACGTTTTGGGCACCGCAAGGTTTCTGCAGACGTTCTGGAGAGGCATCATTTTGGATTGGTTCTGCTTGATTTTGGGTGTTTGGGCTGTATAGCGGCAAAGATTTGGTGTGCAGGAGCATCTACAATGTCTTCAACATCGACCATCATACTTTTGCCATTAACACTCTATTCTCTACTCTGTGTTAATTTTCATACACTTTACAGGTGATTCAGTCAGTTGGCAGCCATCCAAGGTTACATTCAGTGAATACTGAGTACTTGCAATGTGTTGAAAGATTTTGCATTTGGTAGAAAGTCATGGCTAGCAGTAGTGATGTATTCAACATGTTGTCGCTGAGGACAAACTTGATGGGACTAACTACCCATTGTGGTCCTATATGATGAGGCATGTATTGGTTGCTAAAGGCCTTTGGAATGTGGTCAGTGGTAGTGAAACTCGTCCTGAACTACCAGTGTAACCATGTGTTGAGGTACATCTAAAGTAGAATCTGACACAGATGTGGCTCCTCCACATGCACCACCAATACCTCCCACTGCTGCTCAAACGAGATGGGATGGAAGATATGCATAGGCACATGCATTACTTGCACTTTCTATGAAGCGAAGCATTATTCCTCATATTCGCTCATGTAAGACTTCAAAATAGGCATGGGATGCACTTGCTGCATTATACCAAGTGCGCAATGAAGCACGTGTTGCATATATGCGCAAATAGTTGGAGTCTGAGCACATGAATGAGGGAGAGTCAATGGATAGCTTCTTGACCAAGATCAAAAATTTTACGGAGCAGCTTGCTAGTATGGATGAGATATATCCTAATAGTACATTGGTGCCCACAGTTCTCAATGCATTGCCGGATTCTTATCAGAGTTTTGCCTCTACCCCTAGACTCATGATGAAGGGAAATCTAAATACCCTTACATTTGATGAGCTGGTTTCAGTACTCTTGCAAGAAGTGCAGTCTAGCCAAAACAAATCTAATATGCGAGTTAGTAACCAAGCTTTTGTTGCCAATTAGAAAGGCAAAGGAGGTAAAGCTTCTTCACATGGTGGCTATAAGCCAAAAATAGAATCCTCACGTGATAAGCCTAAAAGGAAGGTGATAAGCCTAAAAGGAAGGGCAAGTGTCACTATTGCAAGAAACCATGGCACTACATACATGAGTGCAAGAAAAGGCTAGAGAAGGAGAAAAAGAAAGAATTGGGCATGGCTGTGGCTGTGGCTGTGGTGGCTGATGCATCTGCACTAAGTGCAGAGAAGAAGGAATCTGTAAGATGATTGGGCATGGACTATACATTGCAGTTATGACCCTTCTGTTCATGATGTATACATGTCAGTGGCAAAATCAGATGCTTGGTAAAATCGAATGCTTGGCAAAATCGGATGCTTGGTACTTTGACAGTGGTGCTAGTAAGCACATTACTTCACAAAAAAAATTATTCTCATCTCTAGAATCTGTCCAAAGTGCAGGAGCCGTCACATGTGCAAATGGTTCCTCATATCCTATCAAAGGAATTGGTAGAGTTGTGCTCACTGCTGTAAATGGGGGTGCATGTACTATTTCAAAAGTTTTGTATGTGCCACGCATTAAGAAGAACTTGCTGTCAGTTTCAGCCTTAGCCTTGTCAGGCTTGACGATGAAATTTGTGGATGACAGATGTACGGTTCAAGATAAAAATGATGGTTATTCTATCATTGCCTCAGGTACCTTGTTTCATGACCTATACAAGATGGATGTACTTGAGAAGTTGAAGCATGATACTTGCTTAGTCTCTACGACTAGTGCTATGAGTGATGCAGAATTATGGCATGCACGATTTGGCCATCTAAATTATGGCAGTTTGTTACGCCTTCAAAGGCATGATATGGTGTTTGAGTTGCCAACTCTTGAGACCCCTGCTAGACATGTAAGTGAGGGGTGTATTCTTGGTAAAATGCATCGCGCGTCATTTCCAAAGGATGGATCTGTGAGAGCTGTTAAGAAATTACAGCTTATACATAGTGCTGTATGTGGTCCTATGAGGACACCATCTATTGGGGGATATCTCTACTTCGTCACTTTTATTGATGATTACTCCAGATATAGCTCGGTGTATCCATTAAAGCAGAAGTCAGAGATTTTTATGTGCTTTAGACACCTCGTATCCATGGCTGAAAATGCATGTGAATGTAAAGTTGGCACCCTTCGTTCAGATCAAGGGGGGAGTATATGTCCAAGGAATTTCATGCATATACGGCTGAAAAAGGCATAAGGCATCAATGTACAGTGCCATACACAACTCAGCAAATTGGTGTGGCGAGCTGACAGGAAGAACAAGTCTCTCATGGAGATGGCACGATGTATGGTGAAAGCCCAAGATTTACCTCATGGTTTTTGGTTAGACGCAACTATGTGCGCAAACTATGTGTTGAACAAATGCCCTACCAAGGTCGTGCAATCTAAAACTCTTTATGAAGCTTGGCATGGCAAGAAGCCTTCTCTGGCTCATTTGCATGTTTTTGGTTGTCTTGCTTATGCTCTTGTGCCTGAGCAACAACGCAGTAAACTTGATGATAAGGCAGTTAAATGCATATGTGGGATACAGTTCAGAAAGCAAGGGATATAGACTCTACCATCCGACCTCAAAGCGGATTTTAATAAGTAGAGATGTTTTTGTCAAAAACTCAATTCAACCCATGCTTTCATGCAAAAAATAGCAAAATGTATGCTCACAGGACATGTTTGATTCGCTCCTACCTTTGTTTAATGGAGGGAAGCCATATGTAGAGCAATTGAATGCTCAACCAAGTGTTGGAATTCAGCCTTTGTAGCTACAAAATCAGCCTACAAATCAGCCTTTTGATGAGGCAATTATTGAGGATTTAGTGGATGAGGAGAGAGCAGCCATAGAAGAATCTAGGCATATACCAAAATGGCTTGTGCTGACATTGAGGGATAGCAAGTTGGCAGCTCCTTTACCTAACAGAACTCATGCAGGTTCTCATCATGTAGATTATTCTCATTGTGGATCATGTTCTCATTTCTACTTTATGTAATGAGGAGGGGGCCTGTTTCCTTTTATGAAGCACAGGATGATGATCATTGAATGCATGCTATGAAGGATGAGTATAACTCTATACTCGAGAATGACACCTGGTATTTGACAGATCTACCTCAAGGGGGGTGAGTCACAGCTGCATGTTTTTAGTTATTCAGATTAGGCTAGATGTTATGACACACGAGTGTCCACTAATGGGTTTTACTTTCACCTTGGTGATTCATGTATATCATAGCTCAGCAAGAAGCAGCCTACAGTGGCCACTTCCAGCTGTGAAGCTGAGTACAGGGCAGCTTTTACGGCTACAGTTGAGTGTGTGTGGCTCAGACGTCTTGCTGATTTGGATGTTGGACAGTCGTCTAGCACTACGATTTTCACTGACAATCAAAGTGCATTAGCAGTTGCAAGGAACCCAGCATTTCATGCTCGCACTAAGCACATTGAGGTGCATTACCACTTTGTCAGGGAAAGACTCTCTGCAGCAGCAGAGATCAGCTTGGTCTATGTGCCTACACATGACAACATGGCATATTTATTCACGGAGGCTCTTCCTCGTGGAAAAGTTCGAAGCTTTTCGTAAAGCTTTGGACTTATTGCCTTTTCAGGATTGATCAGCCATACCCTGTACATGTTCACATTATCACTCCAGGGGAGATTTGTATCATTATATGGTAGTGATGTATGTGAACACATCACATTATCACTCCAAGGGAGATTTGTAGCATTATATAGTAGTGATGTGTGTGAACACACTTAGGACCGCCGGGGCACTTTTTCCCTTACTAAGAGGTTTTTTTCCTCGTGCGTATGTACACCCTCTTATCTACTCATTTTGGGGTGTGTACTTATCTTTTGTATCTAGCACACATTTGTTTATTCTAATCTAATAAGTTTGTGTGCTCTCAAGCTTCTCTATCTTGTGTGTGTGCATTGTTTCAACCCTAATCCTAATTCCAACACTACCTAAGAATTAATGTGTTTTAGATTGCACTGGCATCAAACACAAATCTACACTTCAATGGATTATTGCCAATGTGTATTTTTTGCTCAAAAAAACCAACACAATGTACTCTCACTTCATATGGTCAAGAACAATGTAAGATTCAAAAGAAGTGAGTGCATGCTTACCTAAGGTTTCCCAAGCTTCTAAGAAAATAATGTTTAATTTTGGATCCGGATGAATAATAGCTTACCTTAAATGCATACCTTCCCCTAGTGGATATAATGTTTAATTCTGGATCTTGATGTATAATAGCTTACCTTAAATGTGTACCTTCCCTTAGTGGTGAATCCTAGCCATACTTGGTTCCCCTTGGTTCAATTTTAAACTTGGTTGAAGTTAGGTGTCACGTATCATGTACATGGGCTCAACCGGACTACGAGACCGCATGTCCAGCAAACAGCGAGCGAGTCTAGGGTTCAGGGGTGTGACATATAAGATACACTTATTTAAAAGTGAACACACCTCATCATGCATCCCCACATGTTAAAATTTAAATTTACTTAAAAATATGTGTGTATATATGTTTATTTATTTTATAAATGCACATGTATATATAGGTATACGTCTCTAAATATAATAAAACATAATATTATAGATAATATATATATTTACATGTGGATGTGTGTTTGTGAGAGAGAGAGAGAGAGAGAGAGAGAGTGTGTGTGTGTGTGTGCACATGTGCATGAGAAAGAAGTGTGTTTGTGTATGTGCATGAATGTATCTATGTGTGTGTGCATGAATGTATCTGTGTGTGTGTGTGCGCGCGCGCGCGTGTGTGTGTGTGTGTGTGTGTGTGAGAGAGAGAGAGAGAGAGAGAGAGAGAGAGAGAGTTTTTACATGTGGGAGAGTGTGTATGAGAAGAGAGATAGCGTGTGTGTGTGTGTGTGTGTGTGTGTGAGTGGAGGGAGAAAGAGTGTGTGTTTGCAGTAGTACATGTGCATGTGTACATGTGTGTGTGTGTAAGAGAGAGAGAGAGTTTCGACATTTGAGAGTGTGTGCATGTGTATGTGAGAGAAAGAGGGTGTGCATGTATATGTGCATGTGTGTGTGTGTGTGTGTGTGTGTGTGTGTGTGAAAGAGAGAGAGAGAGAGAGAGAGAGAGAGAGAGAGATTACATGTAAGATGCATTTATTTGAGAGTGAGCACACCTCACCACTCATCCCTACCATTAAAATTTAATCTAAAATTTAATTAATTAAAATTATATATATGTGTGTAAATCTATTTATGTGTGTGTGTGTGTGTGTGTGTGTGTGTGTGTGTGTGTGAGAGAGAGAGAGAGAGAGAGAGAGAGAGAGAGAGAGAGAGAGTTTCTATGTGAGAGAGTGTGTGTGTGTGCATGAGAGAGAGAGAGAGAGAGAGAGAGAGAGAGCCTGAGAATTTCTATGTAGGAGATAGTTTGTGTGGGAGGAGATAGTGTATGTTTTCATTAGTGTATGTGTGTGACAGTGTGTAGGGGAAAAGAGTGTGTGTTTGCATTAGTACATGTGCATGTGTGTATATGTGTGTGTGCGTGTGTGTGTGAGTGGAGGGGAGAGAGAGAGAAAGAAACACACAGAGAGAAAGAGACATAGAAGTCTATGTGTGAGAATGTGTAGGGGGAAAGAGTGTGTGTTTGCATTAGTACAT
>NC_141073.1:7795367-8015367 GCF_041138505.1 Cibotium barometz
AATTTGATTAATTTTGTTGTGATATCTTTTTTTATACATTTGTCCATGGTAAAAGTACCTATTTAAGATTTTTTTGAGATTTTATGTGTCGTTATGCGCAGGTCCTTTTGAGATTTGATTTATCGTTGTTTCGTTTGTGCAGGTCCTTTGCATTCATCGACGATAGTAGAGCATGTGCAGGATGGATCACCGCTTTACAATAGAGAGCGTATTGTGAGGAGACAAATGAATTATCCTTCTCACAAGAGAAGAATTCAATTTGTTGTTTCTGACATTACTGACTGAGAATACGTATTTTGTGGTGCATTTTGAGAATATGTAATATTGGTCCTTTTTTGCATCTTCGTATGCTACATTACTATGATATTTTTGTTATTGCTATAAATCTACGAGACATGGATGTTATTTTGAGATATGTATATATGAAGTCACTTGAAATAATGTATTGTGTTTACTTAAAACATGACCTAAATTGGAAAAACTGAGCCTATTTTTTCTAGAACTCTACCTGCCGCCGCAGCAACGCGCAGGTCCAATACTAGTAGGTTTCAAAATAGAAGTTTAGGGTTTTAAATCTAACCTTTTTTCTTCTTTGGATAGAAGCATTCTCTTCCTTGTTCCGCGTCGCTGTGCACGCATAGTTATATAGGATACAGTTTCTCCTGAGAAGACTTTGAGGGAGTAATCAGCAAGCTGAGATCGTTTTGGGCATGTGTCCCAGGGTTGAATTCCCCTCTTGGAACCAATGGAGCAGAATTGCGATCAAAGCAACCGATCAAGAGTTGTAATTCAAGAATTGTGTGTGTGAGAAAGTCAAGAAGAAGAGGATTTGAAGAAGAAAGTCAAGAAGAAGAGGATTTGAAGAAGAGAAACACTCGTCGAGAATGGCACAAGGGGCCATGTCTTTAGATAATTTTTGCATAAAAGCAAGGCCATTTTGGGGTGGGGAGAATGGCTCTAGGGGAACTCCTTAAAGTTTTTAACTAGGAGTAGTCATCAGCTAAGTGTCAATCTTGGATTGAGTTGGCCAACCACTACAACATCGACACTTATGTGTAAGGTTAGCTACAAAAAATGTGTGATCAATGGATAAAAGCAAGGCTCCGGGTTGGAAAGGTGACACCAAAGTTCCTTGAGGAAGCTAATCAATACATACAATGGATTATAGTGTCAGGGAAAGTAGCTCAACATTGACAGGTTCTTATCCTTGGCATAATCATGTGGAACTTATAGGTAGAGGATAAGCACTTTTTATCTCGGCATTTTCTTCTTCCAATTTCTATTGGATTATGCGTACTAGACACCACCGAGGGTTCTACAAGGGGAATGCAGTGGGGTGCCAAAAGGTTTGGCCACCTATTAAGTGGCATCATGGCTATCACATGTCCTTCGGCTTCGACCACAATTTGTGTTCCTTGCCTTCTTGACTATGAGAAATGTTGTGCATCTAGAGGAGGCCTTTACAAAGGTACCTGGGTGGTCTCAGAGCTTTGTTGGCTCCATGAATTTTGTGGAACATGACCCTTGCATTGGTGTAGTAGATATTTTCCCTGTGCTTGTTTCTTGAGCATGCAAGATAGATTTGATGGCTATTCTCAATACTTAAAATGCCCAAGATAAACATATTTTAGATGTGGTTGTACTGGGTGCTAACAATAAGCAAGTCAAGAATCTTGATAGATGGAAGGTTGTATGACATAAGGTGGCCACTCTCATCCACCAATGCATTAAAAGCTTTTGTAATGGGGGGTCCTATGATAATTGATGTTTTCACAAATGGTTTTGTATCTTTTTCGACATCAGAAGCACAAAGAGGAGTGATCCTTAGTAGAGAGTGACCAACAACGGAAAGAGTTGGAGTGATCTCCTTAGTAGAGAGTGACCAACAATGGAAAGAGTTGGAGTGATCTCCTTAGGAAAGAGTGATCTTCTTAGTAAAGAGTGACCACAACAATGGAAAGAGTTGGAGTGATCTCCTTAGGAAAGAGTGATCTTAGTAAAGAGTGACCACAACAATGGAAAAAGTTGGAGTCCGTGTGTGTGTCATATGCAAAGGCCAACCAACCGAGGCTAGAATTAAAGAGGAAGAGCCTACCCCAACCCTAGAACATAGTACCAGCAACCTCACAGCCTTCAAGTCAAAGGTTTAATGCAAAAGGTGCAACAGCTCAACTTTTTTGAGACAAAGAAGAAGAATACCTTTGAATCCTATTTTCTTTTTTGTGGTAGTGACTTGCTTATTTTTTAATCTAGATAAGAACTTTGTATTTGATCTACTAATTTACAAAAAGCTTTTCTACCATTAGAATGCATCATAGAAAGTATTGGTTTACGTGTAATGAAAAAATGTGTGCTTTTTTGGAACATTGTTTTAATGGTCTAGCTTAGAACTTGTATAATTTTATAAAGTTTTTTTAGTATAGCCATTCTATCATTGACATATATCTCTTAGTCTCTCAATTATCTTTATCATCGTTGCTTGTGTGAGAAAATGGCTCTATAGCCATTCTACTGTAATATGTGACAGTCCTCTTTACATTGAGGCATGGCCCTAGAGCCATTCCATATCTCCAATGTGAGATCTTTCCCATTGGAGCATAAATATTACCAAGGGCATGACCCTAGAGCCATTCTCCACCCCCTCATTAATATTGGCTCTCCCCATCTCAATTGCCTTGTTATTGTGCAAATATTGTTCAAATGCATAGATCTAGAGCCATTTTCCACCCCAAGAATGGCCATAGAGCCATTCTCCAACACAATATTGACTCAGCCAAATGATGGAGACCCCAAGAATGGCCATTCTCCCCATCCTCAATGCCTTGCTTTTGTGCACCAGATGTCCAAAGGCATGACTATTGCTACATGGCTCTAGAGACATTATAGAATGGCCCTATAGCCATTCTCCACCATTAGAGAATGGCCATAGAGCCATTCTCTCCATTCCAAAGGCCTTGCTTTTGTGCAATAGATGTCTAAAGGCATGGCCCTAGAGCCATTCTTCATGCCTTTATTATTACTAGTGGCTCAACCAAAGGGCTCTTTGTTATTTTTTCTAATCACAAAGGTTTATCATTAACCAGTCCCTAAAGAATTTAAGAATGGGAAGAATGGTTCTAGGTCCATGCCTCTACCTCTATGGCCATGCCTTTTATAGAGGGATAATGGCCATTTCTTGGTGATGGCTGAAGAATGTCACCATGCCGATCCCTTTGGTTAAGACGATGTTTAAGGGGATATACAAATGGCTCTAGAGTGATGCCTCTAGGATGTGCGAGGAATTGAGAAATAGTCATGCTATAGAGGGGAGGTCTCTCACATAAAAGATGTAGAATGGCTATAGAGCCAATCTCACATATGGGGGATGAAAAATGGCACCAAAGCTAAGCCTTTTTGTTGGTGGGGGAAGGGATCTTGAAAGGGTTCTTTGTTTATTTTTTCCAATCACGGAGTGATAGTGGCGGTTTTTCTTAAAGGCTTTTAAGTGAAAGAAATGAACAGCTAGAAATTCTAAGGAATGCTCCACGCATATCTAGTATGAAGCTAGTGCAGCTGATTGGACTTGCTAGAAGATTGGGTTACAAATGAGGAGCTACGATGAAGGAATAGACTATAAAGGCATTTGTAATGAAACTATGAAAGAAGTATGGTCTCCCTAATAACACCAAAGCTAGCACCTTGGTCTAATTTCAAGCCTCATGCATAGAGGAAGCTAAGTATGGACATAGCCTTGTCAAATCTATGTAAATATTAGTTTTCTAGAGAGGGACTACTTGTATTCTCTCAATATGAGTAAATCTCACTGTAGCTTTGAGTCTGACAATACAATAATAGATTTAATTCTCAATTTTCTCTTATCATTTTTTGGCCCTTAAACTTTTATTTCTTGTCAGTTCACCAGTTTTGATATAGTGTATTATCAGAGTGCACCCCTCTCTAAGGGGACTCCCTTGTGTGTTGTGTGTGTTTTGGAGTGCACCTTACTCTAAGGGGACTCCCTTGTGTGTTGTGTGTGCTATCGAAGTGCACCCTACTCTAAGGGGACTCCCTTATGTGTTGAATGTGTTATCAGAGTGCACCCTACTTTAAGGAGACTCCCTTATGTGTTGAATGTGTTATCTAAGTGCTTCTTAATCTAAGGGATCCCTTTGTGTTCTAGTATGATGTAGCCCATCTAGCATTAAGCTAGTGGGTTGTTGTTGCTTACTATTGTCCTTTTAAAGTGAACAATCATATCCTTAATCTGTAGAGATTTAAATTATGGTGGTTATCAACACCATACTATATTTGCCATATCTTTCTCAATGAGTAAAGGGTCATTCCCTAAATGGCACCACTACCATAGCTTCCTAATGAAAAGGGAAAGTGCTTGTTACTATTTGCACAATTAAATTTGTTCAATCTACATGTATATCAATGGCAATGGATTGTTCTACATTCCTCATGTGCATAGTTAGAATGGAAATATCTCTTTGTGGAAATCACACTAGACATGACTCCAAGGCCGTGAAACTAATTGCTCCTAAGAAATAAATACTTTTATACTGAGATTAACCTTCTTTTAAAGACCAATATGTGTGTATTGCACTACTCAACTCAAGTTTTCCTAGAATTATGGTCTTAGGGCTAAATCTATGGCACCACATTTGGTGAAGACTTCAAGTTTGGCATTACTCAACTCGTTTTTCTAGGAATATGACCTTGGGGCCAAATCTATGGACCACATTTGTTAAGGACTTTTGTTTGATCTTAAATTTTTGTACATTTCCCTATGGAAATGTAGAATATTCTTGTACCTTCTCCTATTTTTAAATGGAAAAAAGCCTTTTCAAGTCAAAATAGGGCCTTTCTGGGAATGCAATTTTTCCCATTTTATCTAATATTGATGTAGATAGCATCATTCCCATGAGTTGAACAAGATGACTCCATGATAAATCCATAGCAATACTCTCCCAAGGTTGATTCGGCATTGGAATAGGTTGAAGCAATCCAGGCATCTTCTATTGATCAAACTTAACATTCTGTCACCCTAACCATTTGCTAACATACATTTCTATGTCCTTTGCAAATCAAGCCAATGGAAGAACCTCTATAAAGCTTGAATAGTAGCTAGGATTCTATGGTATTTTGGATCTAGGGGTGCACGAGACTCCTCCATAACCTTGAGCCTCAAATCCCATGTAACATAAAGATGATTATCCATTTGATAACATAATGAGAAGTTTATCCACCAATCTATATCTTGGCCCATATAATCCTCATCACTCTCATATAGATCTCTCATAGATATAAAATCTTGATAGGGAAATGGTCACAAACTGAATCTGTGGTTTGCTTGCTACCACATTCTTCTTCCCTGCAGGGCATGTGAATAATTTGAAAGTGAAACATGGATAAAAAGTTTTCCCATTCATGCATTTTCTTCTTTGACAACTTGGTTTGGGTAAGGAAATACCATAAACTTTGATGATCCATCTCAACCATAAATTTATCCCCAAGAAAGTAATGCTTCCAAATCATTAGGGCATGAATCATGGTTAAAAGTTCCTTCTCATAAACTTGTAGATGCCTTTTGGCATGCTGAAGTCCACGTCTTTCAAAAGCCACCACATGTTCATCTCCTTATTCAAAACAGCATGTTGAAGTCCATGTCTTTCAAAAACCATTGCATGTCCATCCTTATTCAAAATAGCCCCACTACACTCTCCACATGTATCACACTCAAAACCACAACGGGTGTACTATATTTTGTAAGGCCCATATATGAGGAGTAGCCATTGTGGTGATGAGCACTTGGGCACCCGATAGTTCCTAGTCTAGGTATTGGATATTGGCCAAATGTGGCCATATGGTTAGAAGACAACTTCTATAGACTTGGCACTCTGCCAAGTGGCTAGATGGTTAGGATATAACTTTTGTAGACTTGGATTAGTATGAGCTATGTGACCACATTAGTGAGAGATGGAAAGCAAATTGGTGTTAGCCAAGGCACACAGTTATTGGGTTTTGGAGCTCGTTTGAGGATCTAGATGGTCTTAGATGGCCGTGGGAGCCACATAAATTCCCTATAGGATTGTGTTGTAGTCTAATATAGTCCTAGTCTGATTGATAATATGGTTCATTGGTCATTTTGGACCAAGTCATGGGTTAGTTAACATGGCCGATTACATCCATGCCGACACCCTCTCCACACTACATAGTGTGACCCTCATCACTATGTAAAGACTAGTTTGGAAGCCTTTATTCATCATTGAGTTCATTGTGTTCAAGCACTCTTGTAAGCAAGATATCCTCCATCTAGATTCTATCTAGATCACCCATCAAAGATCCTTACCATGAGCACACAAATAACCAGTGGTTTGTAATCAAAATTTGCAAACAGTAATATTGTTTACTCTTCACTTCTTTCTGCAATTCAATAATATTGTTTACTCTGCACTTCCTTCTGTAATTCAATAATATTGTTTCCTCTCCACTTCCTTCTGTAATTCAATAATATTGTTTCCTCTCCACTTCCTTCTATAATTCAATGCTTTGTATTGTGTAAATCTTGCTTCTGCTATTGTGTTTTCTTACGAATAGCTTACAAAAACTCCTAAGAATGCAAAAGTACCAAAAAAGCTTGTATTAAAAAATATCCCCTTGGTAATAAAACGGGTATGCAGAGCACAAGAATCACACCAATTGTGTGGAGGTGGTGCGAAGTATGATGCTTAAAGGGAAAGGAATGCCGAATACCTTTTAGGCTAATATCGTTTAACACTACAATAGGAGTTAAACAAATCCAGTGAGGAAGTGTATATCCTTAATAATAGGAGTTACACAAAGCAACAATGAAGAAAGGCATAAAACCTCAAGAAGAAAGGCATGAAACCTCAAGAAGCTTATTTTGGTAATTCAGCTGCATATTTCTCAGATATAGCTTGGGCCTCGCAAATATTTGCTTAACAAGACCCTCTCCTAGTTAAAGTATTCCAAACTATGTAGGCAAGTACCCCAAGCACTAGAAGCTCATGTCACCATGTTGTTCTTTCAAGGGACCTTGGCCTTACAAAAATTTATAGGTTTATATCGAGTTGAAGTGCACCCCATGATAATGAACTACATTGCATGGGTATTCTTATTCAAAAAGGCACCTCTAGATTTAGTCGAAGATTATATCAAGCTGACAGCTGCGGAGGAGTATACGGCGACAAGAGTGCCAATGGACATGGCCATTTGCTAGGCAGATTTAAAATTGTTGGAGGGAATAGGAAAGAAGTTAACCACTAAAACCTATAGAAAGCTAACAAAAATGGCATGCCCAACATATGAGCCTGCCCATTTTTGGGTGCTTTATCTTAGAGTCCATAGGCAGCTCACATTGCAAATATAAGAGAACACTTGCTTCTTCGAGATGGAGCATGTAACTTATCCTAAAGCCATCCCACAAGGAAGAGCAAGGAGAAGTAGAAGACATTCTTGGGGAGTTGCAACACTTAGAAAAGCACAAAGGGTTAGGAGCAAAGACCAGATCTAAAGATAGAGAAAGATTCCCAGGGCCAAAAAGATTAGGAAAACTTGCCAGAAAGAGGCCAAGGCCCACCAATATTTGAGAAGTCTACACAAGAACCACCAAGGCTTGAAGAACTCAAGGAGAAACCAAAGGAAGGGGAGCGTCCCATCTAGCAAGTCTACATAGGAACCACCACCAAGGTAACTAGCCTAATAAGTCTACACAAGAACCACCAATTTGCACAGGATAACCAAGGCTTGAAAAACACAAAGAGCAACCAAAGGGAGAAGCCCGTATAACCTCCAAATTTTGATTTTGTAGATCTATGATCTTCCACAAGACCACAAAGAAAGTAACATAAGCCTCAGCACTGTCAAAGAGCATTAAGGATCCCCAAATCATTTCCAATGGTTGTTCCCTGAGGAAGATCCATGGCCCTCAATCCCATGGCACACACTATTACTGGAACATGAGGAAAGTGCGCGGGAGAAGAAAGCTCAGATGAGGAGGGGGAGCTCTTTAGAAATTAAGAATTCAACCTTCTCCATAGAAAGGAAGATTCTCAGGTAGTACAACAATTTCATATACGCCATAGCCCACCATAGAGTGTAGTCTCTTGTGACTCTAGACATCTAAAAAATGGAGTTTCCCTTTTTTTGAAAGAGTACCTAGAGTCCAAATGGTGGTAGTGAAACATCACATAGAATAATATGAGCAGGCATGACAAGCTACCACATAGACCACTCAAGGAGAAATTCTTCACCAAAAGCACCATGGAAAACTAGCGAGCTTGGAGGTTTGTGTGGTTTGCCAAAGACCCCCAATATAGGAATAGCGTAGCAAATAATAGATCCATAGTACATGCCAATCAAAAGGATTTATTCATGGGGAGGAATTACTTCAAGAGCGATAGAGGTAACAAATTCCTTTTTGATTAACTTTCCAAATCTACACTATCTGTCGCATTGCCGGCAATGGATGCTCGAGGAGGTAATAGGCATGTTCATGGAAGCACAAAGAATCTGAAGACCTACATGTCTAAGTCACTGGAAAAATCTTACACATTGGTTACTTACCTCAAAGGATTCAATGAAGTAAAGAGCTCTCAAAGAGCTCTCGAGGGGGGTGGCACTAGGGGTAGCACATTTATCATGAAAGTGAAAGTGTAGAAAATAGCCTTTGACTTTGCCATCGACCCGACTCTAAGGCAGCTATACAACTACTACGAGCAAGTTTGATACCTCCCATCCCTTCATCAAAGGTTGTTCAAGAAGTGTTTCATGACCGATTTTTTCCAATGTGGCATGTCGAAGATTTTTCAACCTTTTTCTGTAAATTCTTTACTTCAACATAACACCATCGAAAACTTCTCGCTCATATCCTTGTGGAGTAACACTTCTAAGGACGGAAGCTAGACTAGGCAGGAAGATTTTAACTCCTTTTTTGTACACTTCTTATAATCCCCACACTAGCTTAGATATTTTGCATTGTATATGGCCAAAGGCCCACCTTTCAGTTAGGCAAATCCCACTTGTATATAAGTGACTTATGAGGGTGTGTAAAGCCAATTTTCATAATACAACCTATTGTTGAGCTCAATCTTGGGAGCTCCTTCCTTCTTGTTTGTCTTGTGATCTTCTTAATTCTTACATGCTTCCATGCTCATGCTTATATTTAGCTATGGAGTCTTGTAGGGTTTTCCTGCTATCATAGGAGTGAGATTTTTTAGAATATTTTATCATGGGAGTGAATCCAATTAAATATGTGTAATGCATGGTTCATGTGTGAAGCATGGTAATGAATGATTTCCATTTGTTAGAATTATTTTTGTGAGTGATTCCAAAGTAATTGTGATCTAACATTGTGGACTATGTTGAGTATAGATCATGAGTTTGGAACAATCAAGGCTCAACCAAGGTGGACATTGAACGAGATTATCTAGCTGAGCACATGTGTGGTGCTAAATATTTGATTTTGTATGGTTTGGCCCATTGTACATATGTTGGGCAAGCTTTATTTTTTATGAGATGCTTTAAAAGCATTGGACTATGGTGGTTCAATTTTGTAAAAGCCCGATTTTGGAAAAGCTATGCTATTTATGGCTCCAAGGGCTAAATTTATGAATGTGATTTAAATTCCACGTGTGGGAGTGGAGCCACACACGTCGGGGGGGAGATTGCACCCAATCTTGTGTTCTTTTATTTTTATACTCTTGAATTAGGCTATGGTGATTATGGTTTATTTCTTCTATTATTCAATTTGTGGAATATTCAAATCTCCATGTACCATGGTCCTGTTACACTTGCTTTCATGTGTGAGTGCTTGAGTGTGTGTGCATGCTTGAGGTAAGCTTGCTTGAGATTAGCTAGATGTGAAGTGTGTGTGAGGGATTGAGAGAGAGAGAGAGATATGGAATCCTCCTATAGTCGTGCCAACTCCATCTGATAGATCCTTTATCTATTGTGGCCGTCGATAGGAACTTGGTCCACCACAATGCCTTCCATGCCTTTTTATATCCCGTTAAAGCTCTTGAATCTAGTCTTTATCTGTGGATGAGCATGTCCATGTGCATGCACATGACATCCCCTTCTGCTAAAACTTGACAAGATTCCAACTTGTAACTCTGGATGAATATCATCATCCCTTTGTCTCCTCGTGGACTCCCAAACCTATTATCCTTCCCTTCCTGGCAACCTTTTCACTGAAAACCTTGCCCTATCTCCAATTCCACTGCAAATCTAATGCAGACCTGTGCTTTTATTCCACTTTGTCCCCTTTCCTTCTTGCCATGTCCCTGAACACAAACATGAAGCCTTCTTCTTGAAGACTGGTCCTGGACATCCTTAGCTCCACCCCTTGATTAATCTTCATCACTTAGAGTGCTCCAAAAAGCCTCTTGGGTAGCCCCAAATGGCTATCAACTCTCATCAAATGCTCTCCTTGGGTTTGCATGACACCAACCAGCTTTGGGGGGTCTTGCACATAGGTATTCAAGAGCCAAGGTAGCCAAGGGAATTCCTAAGCAAAGGTAAAGCTTGAAGGTCAAGAACCAGATCATCTATAGACTGAAAATATATAGTTAAGAGAAGATCTACATATTTGAGTCTTTTTCTCATCATTTAATAAAGCAAATACACCATCCTTGGTGGGGGCCCTACATAAGGTATTTAGGACCCAATCAGGTGTATTGTCTTTATTGAGATTCTCTCTCTCTCTCTCCCTCTCTCTTGCACTCTTACTTCCGCTACATTGTGCAAATCTTCAGGAACCAAGATGAATATTCGTTATCTGAAGTATAATCCTTTTTGTAAGTTTTCGTTGTAGATAGCACCTAGAGATCTTTGCATAAATCTGTAAATAATTGGATGACTTGACTAAGCTCATGTCATTTAGTTTGACACTAGATAGAAGAGCAAGTGAGTGGTCCAGTCTAAAGAAAAGTGAGCTTTGAAACCTTAAAAAATTACATTCGTGATTAGTTTTTCTCAAAGTGGAGAAAATGGAGTATGGACACACACTTAAAAGCAACAAAGTGAAGGAAAAAGTGTGGGAATTCGTCTCTCAATGAGGCATTTGAACCAGAGATGTGAAGAAGGGGAAAGAATGAGTGATAGCACGATTTCTTATTGAATAACATGATTATGTGATTGCTAGTGAGTTACAATATTAGAATTCTTGTTGTCTCAAATGAGTGACTAGGCATTAGTTTAGATGACAAATCCAAGCTACTAATCCAACCCTCAAAGAACTACCAATTATTGAGATGTCTACTGATGAGTTTGGTGAAGCACTATTGGAATGACTAAGACCCAAGATAAAAATTGATGAAGCTCATGATAGCATGGGGTATGCACATTTGCTTTCTCAAAACAATTTAATATGGTGTGCTTTATGTCACCAAAACCATATAAGCCTTGAGTGTCCTTAATCAAGGAAAAGGCAAGCATTTTACCATGCACATTGTGTGTAACATGATGATAATGAATCCACTCAATGCCTTTATTATCATGATGATAATGCTTTGTTTTATTAATAAAGACCACCACTTTTACCATCTCCTCTCCAAGATCAGGCACAACTATAAATCCAATTTAGACATTGATTATTGGTGTCACAAACACCCAAAGGAGTGCATATAGGACACCTCAGGTACCCTTAACTTACCGTCTTGACCTCTAGCACACCAAGAGCCACTCAGATCAATCAAGTGATGATCTGCAAAGCAACATATAATGTGGGAATGAGTTGAATAATGTGACAAATCTTTATTACATGAAGGAATCCCCCAAATCATTGCCCAGTTACTACAACAAGGACGATTTTGAGTAAAGCTATAATCCCAAAGGGCAAACATCAATGTTGTAGCATAGATGATTTCTCTATAGTGATATGGTTATCAAGGGCTTGTTCGGTTAAGAATGTATCACCAATCCAATAAGCTACAACTCCACTAACTCCTACATGCACACAATAACAAATTTGTGTTATAGAATATCACTTCACCATCGCAAATGACTTGGGTCATCATGCAACCTTTGAATATGATGCTACTATCAACATATTAGGTGTGCAAAATGGAAAGGTGTGATCCCAATATCATTGTATGCTTTCATTTGTTTGTAAACACAGAAAAAAGGAGAGTCCAATGTTTAGAAAGGGGATACATCTAAATTTAAACAAAGAAGATGTGCAAGGGGTGAGTAAAGATGAAACCCAAGTTGTGATCCATAGTGGTGGATCCAATGAGGATGATACACAACCAACAATATCTATAACTCCTTATTCTTGAGAAAATCTAATAGTGGAGAAAGGGAGGCCTTCTGGTTGATGCTAAAGCTACTACTACTCAAAATATGACTCAACCAATAGGGAAAAGGAGACATCCTAATCATAAACAAAAGACGAATTGATTGGAAGTAACAAACATTGTACGTCGGTTCTAGGAGAAGTTTGAAGCTAGATTGAATAAGGATAGCTTGGTCAAAGCAATTGGATACACTTGACCAAGTTCCTAAAGAGAAATTGGAAGAAGTAACAAAAAAATGTACGTGAGTTCTAGGAGAAGTTTGAAGCTAGATTGAAGAAGGCTAGCTTATTCAAAGCAATTGGATACACTTTATCAAGTTCCCAAAGAGAAATTGGAAGGAAATTTAGAACTTGATTTGATGTCCAATATGTTTGATGAAGGATGGCATGCACCTTGTGATATGCACCTCCTAAAGAGGTGGAGATACTTCAATCATCAGTGCACACCCAAAAGATATTACTAGAAGCATTTCTATCCTCAAAAATCAAAATGCCTATTGGGAAATTGCTCTAAGGAAATTCAAGTCTATGGACGGATCTCAAGGACTGTGTATAAACATATCTCAAGGAGAGATCTTAAGGACTAGATAAACTATCTCAAGGACTAGATAAACATATCTCAAGGATAGGACTTAAGGATTGGATGGACTAGATGGATGGTACCTTTGAGTAGGACGCGAAGGTCTTGCTGAGCAATCACTTGTTTGTCTTGATTTCAATCAAAGATTTTAACGAGAAAAAAACAAGCAAGTATTCTAGTGAACAAATTGGGAGACTACCAATGCCACCCTATCAATTGTGTGCAGAGGTTGGGAAGCCACAATGATTTTAGATGGTGGTGCTCATGTGATGGGTAAACCACCTTTAGAACACACTAATCTTATTGTGAAAATCTTCTCTTTCACTTTATTGTGGATATCAATTTCCTAAAGCAACCTAATTTGTATGATGTTATTCTAGGCTAGCATTTTATGCTGGATTCCTGACTTGTGATGATTAATGTATAGACCGCATGTACTTAAGGAAGAAGTCCAAATATTAAAGGTTGACTTAAATCTATACAAGACTCATCTCATTGGTGGAGGATTGTTTGGAGATGAATTTGACACAACTAATCGTCGCTCGCAAATGAAGATATCGCATGTAAAAAACACTCTCACACTCTTACTCCTGTGAGGATTGGATGAGCTTGTTGCCCCACCATAGATGTAATGCCCAAGGTAGGCACAAAGTACCTTGACGTAGAAATGGCTAGGGATATACTAATAACTTTTATCAACATGGTAAAATGCTACTAAGGAAAATCCCACTAAAACACGTGGTGCTCAGCTTGTGGAATGAAGAGCAACAAAGATTGTACCCAATTATGCCACTCATAGAATCTTGACTGTAAATGATAATGCCTCACTAGAAACTTGGCCTATTATGGTTTTGCTAGACCTTCCAATTTGGAAAGGGATTTAAACCACAAAATCTAAAGCTTAGGGTGTTTGTACACACATGATATCAATGAAATTTTCATGTAGCACTTGCAAGTAGAATCAAAGAGGAAATCATCCTTGGAGAAAGTTGGGTAAGTAAATCCCAATGTACAATCAACATTGCTAAAAGCATGGTTACCTTACAAACACCAATAAAACATGGTTACCCTACAAACACCAATAAAACATGGTTACCCTCTACAACTCCCCACCACCAACATTGTGACAATGCTTCTCTAAGAAGAAGAATCTACAATCTCTCAAATTTCTTCATCAAGACCAAAGACCTCAATGCTAACATTTGGTAAGACTCCTAATGTGATGTTTTGGCCACTATGGACTCGTGCGGACACACTCTGGGTGTGCGGAGTGAGAAAGGAATGGCTCGTGTTCACCTCCTAGTCGTAGAGAAAGAATGAGGGATCCCCCCATCCCACTAGGCTATATGTAGGGGCTTGCTTGCCCACACTAGCCTGGACCCCCGCGCTACTCCAACCGGGGTGTCTCACCCTTGAACCTTGGACTCGCTCGTCTCGCTGCCCACTCTTTAGCATGCGATCTCATAGTCTGATCAAGCCCATGTACATGCTACATGCTACATGAAATTACCTCCCCCTTAAGAAGAGTTTTCATCCACGAAAACAAAATCTAGATAGTTCTTGGTAAGCATAATCAAGCGTTCCCATGTGAACGCTTCATCCTCTCTATCCTTCCACTTGACAGTGCCTGTCAGTACACAATATGCCTCGTCTTTCATTCTCTAAATTCAAGAATCTTCTCAGGTTCATGTGGAAGTGACGGTGGTTCAATAAGTTTCACCAAAATGTTAGGAGTAACTACGTTCTCCTTATGGTCAACAATTTTTCGGAGTTTACTGACATGAAAAACAAGATATACTCAAGAGCCCTCCGGTCACTCAAGTTTGTATGCTATGCTACCCATCTTCTGAAGGATTCTAAAGGGATTGCAATATCTAGGAGAAAGGTTTTGACACTTTCCCATCTTTAGAGTCTTCGACTTTGCAGGGACTTTCAACAAGAAAACAAAGTCACCCTCTTCAAAGGTCGCTTCTCTGTGGCTCTTGTCAGCATACATTTTTACATGACCCTATGCACTACAAATGCTATCTCTTACTGCTTTTAGCATATCTTGCATGTCTTTAAGGAAATCCTTGACATATTGAATCTTCTCCTTAAGTAGCCCTATAACCACAGGAGATCACGGGCTGGAAACCATACATTAGTTTGAATGGACTAAATCTAGTGAATGTTTTGAACTATTATAAGCAAACTCCAAATGTGGCAGGTACTCCTCCCAATTGGATTGCTTTTTATTGACATATGCTCGAAGCATATCCTCTAACACTTGGTTGACTCTCTCGGTCTGACCATCAGATTGCGGGTGATTAGCCGTACTCATACTCAGAGTAGTGTCTAACTTTTTGAAGACTTCTCTCCAAAGAGACTATTGAACTTTCTATCCCTATCCAAAATTATATCTGCGACCAAGGCATGCCATATAGTTTGTAGAGATGTTTGATAAACAACCTAGGTAACTCAGGAGTTTTCACCTCCTTTTTATAGGTATACCATCTTGCTCAATCTATCAACCACTACCCAAAATGAATCATTCCCTTGCATCATTTTAGGTAAACCACTGATAAAATCCATGGAAATACTCTCCCATTTCCCTTTGGAAATATCCAATAGATGTAGCAAACCTCCAACCTTTGCACAAAAATCCATGGAAATACTCTCCCATTTCCCTTTGGAAATATCCAATAGATGTAGCAAACCTCCAACCTTTGCACAAAAACCTTTGCACAAAGTCCTAGATTTCCTTAAATAAACTAGGCCAATAAAATTGTCTTTTAACTAGTGCATAGGTCTTTTGTATCCGAGGATGACTAACATGGGCTATCGTGACTTTCAATAAGACTTTTGCATCGAAAGTCACCAATAGTTGGTACACAAACTCTACCCTTGTAGAGTAGGTACTCATCGTTAATGGAATAGTGTCTATAATTTTTTGCCTAACAAACTTTATCACCCCCAAATGAACCAATGCCAAGTGGTTGTGAAGTGTTCAACCCCGAGCTCTCCATCTCGGTACATAACCCAAGAGACTCGCCTAGTCTCTTCAGACTAGTTTTCACTCTCCTTCTCGTTTTGAAATCTCTGCTAATTGCTCCGCATTAGCGCTCCTTTCGAATGAGGAAGGTGTAAGATACTGAAGTGTGACCGCGTAAAGCAAGCCATACCTTTGAAAAGACATTAGCGCTCCTTTCGAATGAGGAAGGTGTAAGATACTGAAGTGTGACTGCGTAAAGCAAGCCATACCTTTGAAAAGACTAGATCATGCTCGCACCCATGTAGTGAATCTAGGAATTTACTCTTGATTATGGTGAAACTCAACTCGTTCACCATCGGCACACAACTCAGCGCATTCACCACTACATTAAATTACCTCTCTGGTAAACAGAGCTGTAGGTCAAACTCTTGTAGGATCTCTGCCTACCTAGCTTTTCTACCTTTCAACTCATTTTGAGTAGAAAGATATTTCAGACTTTCATGGTCTATCCAACCTCAAAAGTAGTGCCACACAAATAATGTCACCACTTTTTTAGAGCATGAATAATAGCTAGTAACTCTTGCTCATAGGCCGAGTAGTTATACTGGGCATGGTCAATCTTTGCTTTCAAATGCAATAGGGTGTCCCCTTTGCATTAAAACCACCCTTATGGCCTCCCCACTTGCATCTATCTCCAATATAAATGATTCATTAGGATCCACAATGCTTAAAATAGGTATGAACCCTTTCTTCACACACGCAGCTAACTACCGTTCCACCTTCTGTGCTTTCGGAGTGGCTAATTTTGTAAGTAGGCTTGCTTATAGAGGTTTCGAACCAAGGAGCACCTCAATACTATGGTCAATATCCTTATATGGTGGAACACCATTCGGCAAATCATCGGGAAAGACGTCTTTAAACTCTTACAATAAAGAACTCAACGTTACACATAACTGTGTACTTATCAGCTTTTATCGTCTTGGTTTCTACCTTGGATTTTTGGTTTTGTTCACAAGATGACAAAACAATGTTTAACAAACAGGGGTCTCTTCCAAGGCTGTTTAAGTTTTCATTACTTAAACCAATTTCAACTACAAAAACATTAACTTTAACACTTGTTTCATCTATGAAAACAACATTATCAACATATGTTTCATTGAAGGAAACAAAATTATATAAAGAGGATACAAAGATATACCTCATGAATATCATTGGCGTTGATGGCACGACACAACTCTAGGGAAAAAATAAGGGCTGTAGTTGGTACCTCATGCTCACCCTGTAGTCTCACTATGCATGAACTCTAGGGTATTATCCTGGTAGCTACCACATAGGGTAGGGCCCAGGTTATATAACCACTCCCTACCTAGATAAATATTAGCTCTATTTGGCTCTAGCCAAATGCATGACCTAAAATTCTAATGACGTCTCGTAGTCCTGCATAGCTAGTGACACCCCCCCTAATACCACCGTGTCCCAAATGGTACTATCGTGACCATTAGCTAATGAGACCATATACTTATGGTCACTCTTAGTCTCAGGTAATCACAACTTCTTAACCAACACATAGTTAAGGAAGTTGTGTTTGGCACCATCGTCAATAATGACAGTGACTCTACGGCCACCTATCTTGCCATATAAACAAACCAAATCATGTGGTCCAAATAATGGCTGCCACATAGATGTGTCACACAACAAGCATGGGCACTATCCATAATTTAATTGCTTCATTGAAATTTGGGCATATTTAATTGCTTCATTAAAATCTTTGGACTGCTTAGGCTCAACATAAGCCTCGTAATCAGGGAGCAAGCCTCTCGTGAACCCACAGAGAGTTTGGAATTCATCGATTCCCTTTAACTTTAAGATAATCTCACGTTAGAGATGTATTGGGTGTTATATGCACATTATGTGTGCATATACTAGGAGGCTAACCCACATTAGGGGAACAAGCTCTAGTGGAGCATGGGTTAGGACTAACCTTAAGGGTTAAGATTAGGCTCAAGCATCCAAGGGTCACACATGGGAAATGGAGAGTCAAGAGTCACTTGAGGGCCCTCCTATATAATAGGGGCATGGGGCACACTCAAGGGATGGTCTCTTAATGTTATCAAGGGGGGCTTAGGCTATGGTCTCTTGATGTTATCTTGAGGCTAGGTAATGTTATGTTCTCTTGTGTAGAGGATAATAACTACTCACCTACCATTTCACACTATAGCTACATGTTGCTGGATTGGAGTTATACCTCTTGATGGTATGGGATATCAAGGTAAAGGTAATATGATGTACTTCATTATAATTCATGTGTGCATTCCTTGGGCTCGGGTGGTCGGGTGGATGAGTTTATGCTTGATTTATGCATGTTTATGTGCATAACAATTATCTAGAGAGATCTTAGGGTTTTAACAATGGTATCAGAGCAATCTCTAGTTAGTTGTTATTTTTTCTTTCTTATTATAATTTTTTGGCATTTTTTGAAGTAAATTTTAATATTTACTAAATAAAAATGTTATTTTGTTGATTTATGTTGATGTTTTGCACGTGGATCGTCGATTTGGCAGTTGAAACATGTGTTACTACTATTCAATCGACAAATCGACGTTGCGGGGGAATTCCATGAGTTTAATGCTATTTTTTTGGTTTAAAATAAGCAGTTGTTGATATTTTTGGTAGAATGGATTCCCTAAATTTCTATAATTTTTAGGAATTTTTTCTAATTTTTTTAAAAAAAATTATGCATTTTTATGGTTAAAAATATATTTTTTATACATTTTTGCGGGTTGCTATCAAATTTCTATCGATTTTTTGCTAAAATGTAGTAGGGAGGGGCAGCATGTTTATGCTCTCCCTTGTGCATGGGACTGCTATAATCTGCGCGTTCAAAGTGTGTTTCACCTTGACACTTTTCCATGATAATTTATTTTGCACTTATTTAAGTGTGGTCTATGCTTAATTTTCTAAGCCTAAGGCAAATTCTATCATGGGTTAGTTGATCGGTTTGTTTTGGTGGATTTTATTGGATGTTTTCCAAGTTTTATATGGACTCATGAGGTTTTGCTAGATCACTTGTGTCTAGGGGTTTTTTATTGAGTGCTACACACATGTGTTTCACTTGCTTACTTTGGAGTTTTGTTTGAACGACACTACGTTCATATACTCCGAATTGATGAGTTGGCCACCAATTTAAATACTTCTTTTGGCATGATTAATGACCATTAGATAGCATGCATTGATTTTTATGATCAACTATGGTTTTTTTGGATTCGAGGAGCTTCTATGCTTTTATCCATGGTTTTATAAGGATCTTTTCCTCAAGAACTCGTTAAAGTTGAAGAATTATCCTATGCTCCACGTGAACCTGATAAGGTACTTGAATTCAGGGAAAAGAAAATTTTTAATTGACTAATCCCTGAGGTTAAAATTAGGTGGAAAGATAGGAAAATAGAGGATTCAACTTGGGAGTCGGTTGGGGTTATTCATCGCAGTTCTCCTAGTTTTCATTACAAGAGTGCAATGTTTTGAGAGGGGGAAGTATGTTCTATGCACATTATATACTAGGAGGCTAACCCACATTAGACTTGTGAGCATGGGAGCATGGGAACAAGCTCTAGTGGAGCATGGGTTAGGACTAACCTTAAGGGTTAAGGTTAGGGTCAGGCATCCAAGGGTCACACATGGGAAATGGAGAGTCAAGAGTCACTTGAGGGCCCTCCTATATAATAGGGGCATGGGGCACACTCAAGGGATGGTCTCTTGATGTTATCAAGGGGGGCTTAGGCTATGGTCTCGTGATGTTATCTTGAGGCTAGGTTATGTTATGTTCTCTTGTGTAGAGGATCATAACTACTCACCTACCATTTCACACTATAGCTACATGTTGCTGGATTGAAGTTATACCTCTTGATGGTATGGGATATCAAGGTAAAGGTATGATGTACTTCATTATAATTCATGTGTGCATCCCTTGGGCTCGGTGGTCGGGTGGATGAGTTTATGCCTGATTTATGCATGTTTATGCATAACAATTATCTAGAGAGATCTTAGGGTTTTAACATTGGATGAGTGATATGCCCTACATCGAGCATTTATCCCACTCACACCAAGACCTCTACAACTCATTTATTGGTAGAAATTTCTTTCGAAACAGTGTTTCAAACTCTACCCAAGTATGAGGGCACATGGTGTTGTCGACCAAGCTCATCCACCACTTGTTTGCCTTGACACGTTGGCCTCTATGGGCCTCACCTCGTTAGGCAACTACCTGAGGTTATGCACATCCGACCACTATGGGCCTCTCCTCATTAGGCAACTACCTGAGGTTATGCACATCCGACCACTTCTGGGCCTCTCCTCATTAGGCAACTACCTGAGGTTATGCACATCCGACCACTTCTGCAAGAAAATATTCACTACATCCTTGTTATGTTCTTTTTCCTCCCGCCCAAAGGTCACCGCCTTGAGATCTTTGAGGAAATTAACAGATGCTATACGGACTATCTGGCAAAGCGCTATGGCTTGCATACCCGTACGATGCCCTATGTCCTCTTGAGAGGGAAATTGTACCCTCCTCTATACAGGTCTCTACGCAACATTACTTCCTGAGGGAGTGGCCAAGTGGCATCCAAGCAAGCGCATGAATGCTCCTAAGCATGGTCAAAATTGCATTTTGGTTTTTCTCTAAAGCCCAAGTCCTAGTAAACAGGCAAAAATGGACTTATCTGAGATTTCCATCTTGGAGTCATTTACATCCATGTCCATATGAAGATCATCATCTCCATACTTCTCCTCATTGAGGAGATCATCCTGTGAGTGGTCTATGTCATCCTTGCCAGCCTCTACGCGGACTGGTCATAATCTAACGCTATGTTGTACATCGTGCGGATGGACTAACATGGTCGTTAATGGACAAACGATGTGGAAGGGGATCCACAAGCTAACGTGAGACCGATGGAGGATAAACCACATCGATTTGGTGTGCTATTTCAACTTGGCACATACGCCCAAGCTCACTTGCAAGAGGCCAGAAATAGGAGACAAGATGCCAGAAAAAGCCCCCAAAGTCCATACTACTGTGACGATGGACTACCCCTACTAGAGGCCATTTTCAGGACTACCCCATGAAACGATGGACTACCACTACGAGAGGCCATTTTTGGGATTTAAAAAAAGAAATTTGAATATATGAAATTAAATATTCAAAGAAAATAAAAGAAATAAAGAATGCAGGGCAAGAAAATAGGAACTTGCTACCCGATCCCTAGGTGTGCCGGCCAATGTTGATATTGTGCACGATGCGGTGATGAACCCGACGATAACGTCTCTCCGGAATGACTTGTGTGTGTGTGTCCTTTGGTAGTGTCAATTGAATGACAACGAGAAAGAGCTTGGCTACCTATGATGGTGTGTGCTTTGATTCGAATTCCTTGAGTGTGCAGCACTTGTGCTCTTTGCTTCTTTTTTTTTGTTTAATTGGGCATTGCTAGTTGCAAATGTTGGAGATGCTAGCCGGCTATGTGGTTGTGTAGGCCACTCTACTGCGCATAACCGAGTGCGCATAACCAAGTGATGGCTCCTATAGGGGCACCCTTGCTCTTGTGAGCTTCTCCTCACACAACTTACTGCTGCTGCTGTTGCATGACACTGTTATTGGTGATGTCGAGATGGACATGCTCACTTTTAAAAATTAAATTCATAAAAATCAAGCTTCACTACATTTTGTATCTTTGTTGGCCCTTTTTTATTTCAAAAGTTACAATTTTAAATTTTAAAATTTTGACACTTCTTATTTTAAATTATAAATCATGATATATGTCGACGATTTTCTTTTTTGGTTTAACTTGAAAGTTTAAAATTTTAATGGTTTTCATTTGTTTTTTAACATAAATTAAATGTTAAATTTAAAAATTACCACATAAATTTATTGAAAAACAAACACATAATTTTTCAAAACTTGAGGGGTGGAGGATGGATCCAAAGCCATACCTTTGGACAATTATTGCATAAAAGCAAGGCCTTTTGGATGGGCAAAATGGCTCTAGGACCATTCTTGGGGTGTAGATTGAATATATGGCCATGCCTCTAGGATGGGGGCGGAATTGAGCAAGAGCCATGCTCTGTGGAAGGGTTCTCACATAGGAGAAGTAGATTGGCTCTGGAGCCATTCTCGCATAAAGTGGAGAATGATACTAGAGCCAAGCTTTTTGGATGCGAATAATGGCTCTAGATCCATTCTTGTGGACTCCATGGGTGGATAATGGCACCATAGCCAAGCTTTGAGGATGTGGAGAATGGTTCTAGAGCCATTCTTGGGGATGGGGAGAATGTCTTCGAAGCCAGGCCTTTGTGATGGGGAGAATGGCTCTAGAGCCATTCTTGACTCGGTTCCCATTATTTAAAGGGTGTTGGATTGTTTATAGGTATATATTTATTCATTTTTTTATGAATTAATAATCTTACAAAAATATGTTTAATTTAATTTGTGTAGGATTCTGTTTAATGGAATATGCAAGTGGGCACAAGATTAATGTATAGGTGTAAATGTGAACATAGTCATTTTTTGTAACAAGGCCCACTAGCAATTTTATTTGGGCAAAGGTTTTTATATGTATAAACCTTAGGAGACTTCATATGGTTAAAAATTTGTAAAGCAATACTCCAAAAGTGAGAAAAGGAAGCCCAATTTGTACGCTCATATATTCTTAGCTCCTTGGGCTAATTTTATGAAATAAAATTCTCTAAATACTCATGTCATGGAAGTGGAGCTACACCACATGATGGGGGGGAAGATTGCACCCAATCTTATCTTGATGGTGATGTTATTCTTTCTCTCTTGCTTTATTTTATGCTATGTGTTTTGATTTCAATTTAATTCAAGTATTTGTTTTAATTTTTGATATAATTTATGAGTATTTAATTATTTCTTCAAGAAGATTAAAGGGTCCCCTGAGACAGTGGTATCAAAGCTTTGGTTTAATTTAATCTTCTTGAAGGCGGTCAAAAACTTGTGGACAAAGAAGTGAAAGAGACAAAATCAAAGGTGATTTTGATAATTTTTTTAAATTTTGGTAAAAAATTTTGAATTTAAATTGAAGAAGAACAAGTTTATGGATTTATGTTTATACATGGTTGAAAGAAGACTATGGTTGAAAGAAGACTTGTTTTGAAGACTTATTTTTAACTATGGTTGAAAGAAGACTTGTTTTGAAGACTTATTTTTAACCATTGGGTAACAATCTTATTGAAAGAAGACTTATTTTTAACCATTGGGTAACAATCTCCATCAATCTATTGCACAAAGGATAAAACTAGGTAGAAAACCATTAGTGGGGGTTTTCTAAAACCACCTTTCTCAACACTAATCCTCTTCATAATCTGTCCGTACTTGCGTTCTCAGAAATTGCATCTGAGGTCATTTCGGGCTCCGTTTTTGCATTACAAGTTCTGCATAGGTGTTTTCATCCTTTTCTGCAAAAATTTCGACAGTGCAGTTTTCTGCAAAACAGACATACATATTCTATTGTGGACCGTGCTACATAGCACGAGTTATTCTCTATTCAGTCTTTGCTTCATTACAGGTAGCTTTTGCATCAGTTTCAGTCAGTGGCCATGGCTGATAACAGCAATGATGTATTTCACATGTTGTCTGCTGATGACAAATTGGATGGAGACAGCAACTACCCACTTTGGGCATATATGATGCAGCATGTTTTGGTTGCAAAAGGAGTGTGAAACATTGTGCAGGGTATGGATGTACGTCCAGGTTCTGTGGATGTAGGATCTGTTGAGGATGTTGCAGGTTCTTACTGTTTGCTGCTGTTTTACCCACTGCTGAACAAGCTCGTTGGGATGGTAAAGATGCGCAGGCTCATGCCTTGATTGCACTTTCTGTCAAACGTAACATCACCCCACATATTCGTTCAGCTAAAATAGCAAAACAGGCTTGGGATATTCTAGCTGGTTTGTATGTAGGTCGTAAACGAGGAAAAAATCTCTTACCTGCGTAAAGAGCTAGAATCGAAGATTATGCAGGAAGATAATGACATGAATGTTTTTCTTGCTGAGATTAAAGATCTCAAGGAACAGTTGATTTCTGCAGGTGAGATTATTCCTGATCATTCTCTTGTGCAGACTATTCTTGATGCTTTACCTGAGTCATATCAGACTTTTGCTTCTACGTGGAGACTTGTTTTACTGAGGACAGACCTGATGTTGTCAAGTATGATACTTTAGTCAACAAGCTCTTGCAACAAGAAGCGCAGTCCAGACAA
Organism: Cibotium barometz; assembly: GCF_041138505.1. Taxonomy (NCBI): domain Eukaryota; kingdom Viridiplantae; phylum Streptophyta; class Polypodiopsida; order Cyatheales; family Cibotiaceae; genus Cibotium; species Cibotium barometz. Next base: position 7,819,487 of record NC_141073.1, read on the forward strand.
AACAAGGCTAGGCTCTACTTCGGGCATGGCACTTCCCTATACATGAGTGCCAGCTCTCATTCACACCATCACTCCCAGGGGGCCATATATATAGGCAGTGATGTGTGTGAACACACTTAGGACCACCGGGGCACTTTTTCCCTCTTTAGGAGGTTTTTTCCCCCGGCTTGTATATACGCCCATCATTCTAGGGCTAACTTATCTTTTGTACATTGACATAATCTAATACATTGTGTGTTGTGTACATTCTTGCTTCTTCTTCTCCAAGCTTTGTGTGCTTTCTTGCAACCCTAATTCCAACAAAATCTCACCAAATTCATTTGACACATCTCTTAGTGACCATAACACAGGTATTAACACTAAGATAGATGATTCACACAAAAAGCTAATAAATATGATTGCAATAAGTGTTTACAGGTGTAACGAGATTGGACACATCGCATCAAATTGTCCACGAAAGTCAAAGTTTATTTCAATATAGGACTCAATATGATTGATGAAGATGAAGAAGAAGAATACCACGAAACAACTACTCAGACTCTTGAGGTAACATATTTACTGCATTTGATTATTTAACACTTTTTTGGTAAACTCAAGGAGAGTTTTTATGCATCAAAAGTAGAACTTCTTGAAGGAACTTACCCTTCCATCTTGAATTATACTTTATGAATTTTTCACTATGTATTAATCTTGTGATATGGGACACGAGATTAATCCTGTGTGAAGGATTTCAATGCATACTTATCTCTACATCTGTGTGGGATAATTTATGGTGGTATGTGACACTATAATTTATTACACATAGAAGTCCTTGATATAATGTATTTTGTTAGAAAACATACTTGAATTTATATAGTATATGACAAGTGATCTCCTTTGCTCGCATAAGTAAACAAGCATTTGAGGTCAGTTGCTTATCCAAAAAGGAGGGATGTTACATAATGTCCATTCTTTAGTTGTACAAGGACACCCGGACACTAGTGTGCCATCCTAGTGAATTGGTATCATGGGGGTGACTCCACATTAAATACTGATTACCTAGTGGTATTGGCATAGCTTGAGACCATGCTTGACCGGTGTATGTTGTTAAAGTGTAACAAGTAGTGCCATGCTTGACAACTGTATTGTGGTCAAGTGAAACAAGTGGACTATGCTTGACAACTGCACACGGACGAAGTGAAACAATTGGTTTATGCAATTGATGTGCCATGCTCATTCGAGTGTAATAAGTGGCAGCTCACACCATTCTAGATAATGTGTACATAGTGATACTCTCATCATCGTGAAACAAGTGGTGAATATATGTTGTGTTTATGCCTATCAATGTATCATATTGGGATTCATTGTACACTGGACAACTAATTGGGATATGTTTACAGAAATAGTTGATGAGCAATGTGTATGTGTCACACATAAGGGATCGTATCTATATCATATTATTTTTTGTTTTTTGTGATTTGATGATGGTGCGAGCATTACCAATTTTGGTTTCGTACGAGATTTTATTTTTTTTGTTGTAGCATTTTCTTTTATACAATTGAGGAAAATTGCTTCCTCAAACGGGAGGGCTGTTCTAAAGGTATATATTTATTCATATTTTTATGAATTAATAATCTTACAAAAATATGTAAATTTTTATTTGTGCAGGATTCAATTTAATGGAATATGCAAGTGGGCACAAGATCAATGTATAGGTGTAAATGTGCACATAGTCATTTTATGTAATAAGGCCCACTAGTAATTTTATTTTATGTAACAAGGCCCACTAGTAATTTTATTTGGGCAAAGGTTTTTATATGTACAAACCTTAGGAGACTTCATATGGTTAAAAATGTGTAAAGTAATACCCCAAAAGTGGGAAAAGGAAGCCCAATTTGTACGCTCATCTATTCTTAGCTCCTTGGGCTAATTTTATGAAATAAAATTCTTTAAATACTCATGTTGTGGAAGTGGAGCTACACGGCATGGGGACGAGATTGCACCCTTGATGGTGATGTTATTTTTTCTCTCTTGCTTTATTTTATGCTATGTGATTTGATTTCAATTTAATTCAAGTCTTTGTTTTAATTTTTAATATAATTTGTGAGTATTTAATTATTTCTTCAAGAAGATTAAAGGGTCCTGTGACATGGATGGCACCAAAGACATGCTCATGGGACGGAGAGAATGGTTATGGATCCATTCTCACATAAGGTGTGAAATATATCTCTATAGCCATTTTTGGGGTCTCCAAACTCTAGGGGTTGAAGAATGGTGTCAGAGCCATGCCTCTAGGATGAGAGAATGGCTTTAAATCCATTCTTTGGGTCTACAATGGCTTCGTTTAATCTTTGAGTATAAAATAATGCACAATCATGCTTAAGCCTTATCGATGGTGAATCTTTTAGAGGCAAAACTCCCATTAGCAAATTTGATGGTATGTTTTTTAAATTTTGTAAATGCACATCTCATGTGATTTTTTTAAGGTCCATTTTTTTACTAAAATGTATTCATGTATACAAAATTTTTTGACCAATGTCCATGCTTCTTGGTGTAAGAGAAATGTGAGAGCCAAAGGAGGACCCTCTATTTTAAGCTCTGTATCTAGTGTGTAGTGCTCTAGCATGTATTAGAATTATTCTTCTCTCCATTAAAGTTTATTTGCACTAGTTCAATTTTCCTTCATTGAAGAAAATAAAGAGATCCTTTTATCCAGCTATAGCTCTTGGGCGTCAAAGTTATGCTTCTCTTTTAAAAAAGTTTTTTTTTAACTTAATACAATCTACCTTTATTTAAGAAAAAAAGGTTCTTTTCTTTTCATATGTTGTGTTTATGATCACCACCCTCTTGTACTACACAATCTACCATTCTTTGGCAAGAACTGGAGAGGCATGACTCTAGGGCCACTCTTATTCCTTCGGTTGAGCCATTCTTGAAGGCCCTAGAGCCATGCGATGTTTAATAAGTTTATTTTTGTGATCCTTTTCTTTTAGTTCCAATTATTATAAAGTATATCCATGCATACAATTTTTTTTATCAATATTAATACTTTTTGGGGCAGGGAAAATGTGAACAACAATTATCACATCTTTTACATGGTGTTTATTAACACCACCCTTTTATACAATCTATCAATCTCTTGGAAGATTCAACTTCCAAACCTTACAAAAAGTGGTCCCAAATTAAATGGGAAAGCCCCAGAATACACGAAACTCATCAATTTCAAAAGTCCCAAAATGTAGGATTTTTCCCATTTTATCTAATATTCACTTATTTGGTATATAATATTGTTGATAGGTTCAAGAAGAGAGGAAAGCAAAGAGACATGCTATGTATCCTGGAACATAGGTGTTGTATAGGTGCTCTCATCTTAATAACTATCTTGGCCTACAATTGTATATAAGATATGCATTGACCCTTCAAGTCATCACCTAAGACCTTTGAATAAACTAAGCCTAGACCCATGCATCATGGATCCAAATTTGGTTCAAACTTCTCTACCTTCAGCATTTCTTCTATAATTGCAGAGAATCGATTCCTTTTTAGGTCTCTATTTCAATATTATTGAAGATATGAGAGGTTCCTTTTTTATCAAGTCTCTATAATTGCAGAGAGAATTGGTCCCTTTATGGATCTCTACTTTAGTATTACTGAAGATAGGAGAGGTTCCTATAGTAATAACTCTTTGTGGATCCCCTTTGGTCTATGTCAGAGAGGCTCTCACCAACTCTTTAAAAGCTTCCAAACTACCCTTTTCCTTTATGGGATTGGGATACTCTGTGAACTTTTCATAATAACTCGTAGAGGATCCCCTCCAGTCTATGTCACAGTCTATGTCAGAGAGGCTCTCACCAACTCTTCAAAAGCTTCCAATCTACTCTTTTCCTCTATGGGATTGGGATACTCTGTGAACTTTTAGTAATAACTCGTAGAGGATCCCCTTTGGTCTATGTCAGAGAGGCTCTCACCAACTCTTCAAAAGCTTCCAACCTACTCTTGTCCTCTATGGGATTGGGATACTCTGCGAACTTTTAGAGGATCCCCTTTGGTCTATGTAAAGAGGCTCTCACCAACTCCTCAGAAGCTTCCAACCTACTCTTTTCCTCTATGGGATTGGGATACTCTACCAACTTCTTTCGGTTAAAATTTAGGGGACAAGGAAATGTGACAACGACTAGCAATCTGATTGAATGAACAAGTTGAAACTAACTCAGCAATATTTATATTACTGAATCAGATGAGATACAACAAATGATAAATTCTAACTCAAATATGGAAGGGCTAATCCCCAAAACCCTAGCCTAATGCTACGGAGCTCAATCAGCTCAAATATGACAATTCATACAGTGTTGTGAGTGTTAGGTTTAGGCTACACACTCAACAGGCTTCTATTCACTATCTTGTTCACTCTTGTTTACCATCAACAATAGCTGCATACAAGACAAGCTTTTATAATGATCTAGGTAGATGAATAGCTCGTCTTGTCGATGGTGGAAGACGACTCATGATTGAAGCTTCATCTCCATTGATGTAATCAGGTAGGTGTGCCGCCTAGAACATTTCATCTCCCTATCAACTAAATTGCATTGGTTAGGTCAGTTCTACTGAGAAAACTACAACTTGCAATTCCTCCTTTGATGTAGGAATTGCTCACCAAACAAGCAGTGCATTTTCAAGGCTTTGTAAACCTTAGAGATGGTGTGAACTTGCATCTTTTAACATCTTCCCTCAAGGTCAACAACATCTTTGAACCTTTCTTTAGACAACTAACTCCATAGGTCAAAAGCTAACTCCGACAAATTGATTCAATCAGCTGACTCCAATAGTTAATTCAATCAGGTGTTTTAGTCAACTAATTCAGTCAACTAATTTAGGTAGTTGATTCAAGAAATTGACTGTATCAGACTCTATAGGTTAGAAGTTGACTCCGATAGATTGATTCAGTCAGCTAACTCCAATAGCTGATTCAATCAGCTGGTTTAGGTAGCTGATTTAGGTAGCTGATTCAAGCAATTGACTATGTCAAACTCTGCAAGTTGGAAGCCGACTCCAACAGGCTAATTCAGTCAACTTACTCTGATAGAGCTAATTCAGACAGCTAATTTCGACAGCTTACTTAGACTTGTAAAATGAAAAATTCAAAAAATCTAAAACATGTTTATTTTGTGGAAGACTATTAAGCCTTCCCTTGCTTCAAGCATGGAGAAACTCTGGAGCCTTCCCTTACTCTTCAAACACCTTCCCTTAAGGGAAGCTCCATCATGCTAAGGCCTGCTCTATGCTTGAAAAAGAGCTCTTTGATTAGGGCTTTAGTGAAGATGTCTATAAGATTCTCTTTTGTATTGCAATATCGCAACTCTATGTCACCTGAGTGTATCTTCTCCCAGATGAAATGTTCTCTGACTTTAATATTCTTGGTTCTTTAATACATGACTATATTTTGGGCTAAGGCTTCAGCTGATTTGTTATGACAAAGAATAGGAGGGGGACCATCAACTCTATAAAGACCAAGTTCCTATAAACATCTTTTCAGCCAGATAGCTTCATAGATGAGGTAGTTAAAGCTTTGTATTCAACCTCTTTTAGAGGAAAGGCTAACTATATTTAGCTTCTTAGAACACCATGAAATGGCTCTTGCACCAAGAAAGAATGCATTGCCATGAATGTTTCTTCTGACCCCATCAGACAGGCTTCATAATCAAAATCACCAAATCCATGCAGAATTATTGTGTCACCTGCGTATAAGATACCGCAATGCTAAGTGCCTTTCAAGTATCTAAGCACTCTTTTGTCTGTAGTACATCCAATGAGATAATTTGGGGTTTTTCATAAACTAAGCAAGACCATTTACTGGTCAATCCTAGTGATAGTCAAGTAAATGACAGAACTAATGAGTAGCCTATACAAAGTAGTAGGATGACCTGTTTCATCCTTTATCAACTTCAAACTGGATTCCATTAGTGTAGACACTAGCTTGCAGGTCTCCATACCAAACTTCTTAAGAATAGTCTACAAGTACTTTTGTTGAGAGATGAAGATACCACCTGTTGTGGTTTTAGCTACTTCAATCCCAAGGATATAGTGCATGTATCCAAGGTCTTTCATCTCAAACTCAGCTGAGAGTTTGGATAACAACATAAACACTATCATCAGCATAGTCATCACATTGACATGGGGTTAGGAAACCTGTCGGCAGCTGCAGAGCAGGCAGGGGGGATTTAGCCTGCTGTGTCGATAGCCTATAAGAGACTTAGTGTCCTGTTCAGCAGCACAGCAACACTATAGGGCCAGCAGGTGTTGGGCATCATGTGGAGCCAAGCATAGCATTAACGCAAAAATATTCTTGTTATTTGTCTAAACAAACAGGCCGACTGAATCCTCAGCATATTATATAAGCATCTCATCATTTTCAGTGTAGGAAAATTTAGTAGATCAATAGCATTCATTCATAACAGCAATAGATCATATGTAGAAGGGGCCTAGGTCACCCCTATGGGGTTTACCATAGCCCTACATCATGTACAAGCATCAAGTTACCTTTCTGTACCATAATAATATAAGAAAATCTGACACCCAATCTATCTCCTGTCTTAATCTTGTGTTAATTATCATCAATTTTATTAATCATGCTTAGGGTTTTAGATCACTACAGCAAGGCTTCAGTGCATGCAACACTGGTATCAAAGCATTCATGCTCAGCCCACTAAGCTATGTCCCAAGGAAGGTGCACAGTTCTAACAGAAAGGATGCAGCAGGGTAGAAGATGGAGTGGTCTGCAACAGCAACAGCAACAAGCTAAGCCAAATGAAGCATTCCATGATGGTAGGTACACATACCCAGTACCTCATTAAGCTCTCAAATCATTTCTAAAGGCCTAGAAATAGCAAGCATGATCAGTTCCCATAGGTGACCCGCCATTGTGTCAAGGTTAAGGGAAAGCAGGCATAGGGACAACAATGAATAAATGCTCAATTCTTTATCAAGACTTGGAAGTGGAGATTAGGAGTGTAGGTGTTTAGACAAAAATATTAGTCAAGGTCAGTAGGTAGAAGTCAAAGGCAGTAGTAGTTTAAGGTCAGTAGAAGTCCACGGAGGAAGGATGACAGAGTGTCCAGCCCGTCATCAAGTTTAGCAAAAGGGAATGTCACATGCAGGCCCATGCCATGGCTAACCGTGTACATGAACATTCATTAGTCAACATTCAAGTCAGTATCAGAAGCATCAGGCAAAGCATCAGAACCATCATCTTCATCAGTACTATAAGCATCAGCATAAATACCATCAACATCATCATCAGATTTAGCATCAGATTTAGCAGCATAAACACCATCATTAGCATAGTCATCATTGACATGGGGTTGGGAACCTTGTCAGTAGCCAACAGGGGGACTTCATCTTGCCTGTCTCGATAGCCAATGGGGAACTCAGTGGCCTATCAGCACATCAACATTGTAGGGCCAACAAGGTGTTGGGCATCACATAGAGCCAAGCACAGCATTAATGCAAAAATATTCTTGTTATTTGTCCAAACAAACAGACCGACAGGCTGGCTGCTAGTCGATTGCATCCTCATCATATTATATAAGCATCTCATGATTTTTAGCATAGGAAAACTCAGTAAATCAACATCATTCATTCATAACAGCAGAACAACATATGAGAGATCCCTGCCCCCTCCACGCAACGGATTCGGGGGGTGCTAGTAGCAAAAGTAGCACTTCTTGCTGCGCGGGGCAGTATCCCTCACTTGGGGCCTCGCCCAACGGATATCCAGACAAGCGACTAATCCCTTGGTTGATCAAAAATCGAACCCGAAAAAACTTCCTCCTACCAGCTGAGAGATCCCTGCCCCCTACGTGCAATGGATTTGAGGGGTGCTAGCAGCGAAAAGTAGCACTTCTTGCACAGGGCAGGATCCCTCACTCGAGGCCTCGCCCATGGATATCCGGACAAGAGACTAATCCCTTGGTTGATCAAAAACCAAACCTGAAAAAACTTCCCCCTACCGGAAAGCACGAGCAATTCCTCTAGGATAATTGTACTCTAACGTAGTCAGGGTCATTACTGTCCAAACTGATCCGACCGAACTTGCGAGTCACTTGGTCAGATCAAGGAAGAAACTTGCACTTGGATCATAGAAACCAACGCTTTTTTCCCATCGAGAGGCACAGCCGTTGATTCTTTTTCCATAGAATTATTACTATCCAGGATTTACTTCATCTAACGTACTATAATAGAATTGAGTCTTATTTTATGGATCCATCAGTCCAGCCTAACCCCATCCAGTCCCATGGGTTAGCCAACTGCCCAACCACTGTAGTGATGGGATCCAATTAGGAAATTGGTTAGGTTTTGTCCCGGGCACCAGGGAAAAGAGTTCCCAAGTCCCCTAGCCAGATATTCATGCAAATTTAACGCCAGTCACACCACTTACACACCCAATATGAAATTGCCTTTTTCACAGATTCAGCTATCTTTAAAACAATCATTTAATGAAATCATTTAATGAAATCGTAGTGTCACTGATCATAATCCTCCAAAATATCCGGTTGAATCCTAATTTCCAATCATTCCTTCATCGGTATATCTATGGCATCATTGGCAACCAGAACACTCACCACCTGTCCACTCATCAGGGGCCTTTTCGATAGTTCCTAGCTCATTAGTAACCGGCAATATATTCACTTATAAAAATCAAGATGGAATCTTCATTGAAGATCAGCAAGATCAACCAACATATCCATATAAAAGAGCCATGGACTCATCCGTTGAGGACCAGCAAGGCAAATGTCATAGGAACTCCTCTTTTAACATAAAAATATTGCTCATAGATAAAATAAATTTATCTAAATTTCATCTTTGAATTTAATTAAAACACTCATTACTTCCAATATGCTAGGGATTTCTCTTTTTCCATCTCATAATGATGGAATTCCAAATGTCATAGGAATTCCTCTTTTAACATTTAAATTTATCTATGCAAAAAGATAAATTTAACTAAAATTCTTCTTTAATTTTTAAATAAAATATACATTATTTTAGCATCCCAAGTTTAGAGAATTGCTTCATGAGAAGCTTCATTTGAATATAGAATAGGTCATAGGAATGACCATTCTTTGGGGGGGAGAGAGACATGCTTTAAAAAAACCATTTAATTTAAGCATAAATAAAAATTTATGTGTTTTATCATTACAATTTCATTAAAGAACTTCAATTGTATTCAAAAGCCATTCAATTAAATGCTTCTCAAGCTTGAGAGGGGTTGAGAAGAGAGAAACATTTGGAGATTAAAGAAAAAAGACCATAAACCACATTTTACCTTCTAGATTGCTTGATTCTTTGATCAAAGTAGAGGCCCCCAACCAATCAATTGGTTTGGTATGTTGTGAAGTCTCCAAGGAAGATTGAAGAGAGAGAGAAGCTCCAATCTCTTCAATTTGTAGAGGATTTTTAGAGGATAATAGAAAATATCATTATTTCAGTATAATACTGGCATAGTATATTTCTCATATTTTTTTACAAAGGGTTAAGGATCTATTTATAGGTGAGGGAGGCCTCTAACCAAGTCCAACTAGTTTCTAAAATTTTCTAGGTTCAGTTTGGCTGAATTTGGACAAGATTTGGACCTAGTTTGGCTCCCTTTTCATTTGGTTTGATCTAGGAGAGAGGAGATATAAAAATATCACAATATTTTTGAGTTTAAAACTCCACCACACATGTGAAATAGGCGCCTCCTTGAAGAACCCCCTTCTCCTTACCAAAGTGTCGAAATTAAATCATTACACCCAAAATATCTCATTTTTTTGATAGTACTCATAGTTTTTTACTAATAAACCTTGTCCTTAGTCAACTCTTCATCTTATGTGAGTATTTACTCATTTTTTAGGGTTTTTCTTTTATAAATTGGATTTATCTCCTCCCCACACTTGGATTGATCCTATTGGCCCATAGGAACCTTAATTGGAGCATGATTCAAAATTTTTTGAAAATCTGGACCCTTAGGCTAAGGTCCTTTTTATCTATTTTTCAATTAATTCCAATTGCACATTGAAAAGTTCTTTTTGAATTTATGTTTCAAGGGAAACCTTTTTAGACACTAGGAGGGGTTTTATATCCAAAAATATCTCAATTTTAGATTATCTCTCTCTAGACATTTTCTCTCTCTAGATCAAAACAGGGTAAAACAGAATCTTTCTTTTATTTCAAAGAGGAGAATAATTACAAGATCAGTATGGCAGGTTCTTACACCTGTACACTTCAAAAGGTGGAGGGAGGAATCTTACATCCTACCCCACTTAAAAAACACGAGATGTCATCTCGTAGGTGGAGTATGATCTCTTTCATCTTCTTCTTCTTCTTCAATCACTTCCAATGTTACTGCCTTGGAAGTGGACGGCCGATTTGGGAACATCTCTCTTTGACTTCCCATTTTCTGAGGCGGAGGTCTTGCATTACTTTGGATTAAAACTGCGAGTTGGTTAGAGGGTCTACCTCTAGGATTTCTATGATTTTGGCGGAAAGAAACCTCATTACTTTGGAAGGAAGGAGCTGGAGTCTGGAATCTTGATCCCTGATTTTCTCGCCCTAAAAACCTTGTTCCAAAAGGAGTTGGGCAATCCATACTGCGATGTCCAAATCCTTAACAGTTATAGCATTTCACTCCCTTGTTCAAGGGTGAAACTTCTGAAGTTGAATCCCAAGGGATAGAGTTCCGAGAAAAGGACATTTCTTCCATTCTAGAACTTCCCATATCCTGGGCTTGACCCTTATATCTCTTAGATGGTGGAAGGTTGGAATCACCTTCTGGAGCTAAAAACCTTTTGAAAGGTAATGGTGTCGAGACCTTGACATCAAAGGCCTTGGCGAAATCCTTTGCTATCCGCACTGCTTCGGCCATGGAAACTGGCTTGGCATTCTTCACTAGGATATTCAAAGGTTTGTTCAGTCCCCGAATGAACCTGGCCACCATCAGTGTTCTTCATCCAGTGGTGGTTGGCGAGTATTTGAGGAGGAGAGCGAATGCTTGGTGATATACTTCAATAGTTCCGCTCCCCTAGGTTAACTATAAGAATTCGTTCATCTTTGTTTCCAAAAAGCCGAGAGGATAGAATCTCTTCCTTAGGTAAATTTTGAGATCATTCCATGTCTGAGTGTTTCGATCCACATGGTTTGTCTCGCAGTAGTGGTTTCTCCATGCTACTCTGGCTGTTTCTACTATCTTCAGCCTTGCAAGAGCCATTTTGCTCTTCTCATTGTACCCAGTGACATCAAAGTACTCTTCCATTGCTTCGATCCACTTCTCCATAGTCTCGCCCAAGTTTTTCCCTTCACCCTTGAAAGGTCTAGGCTGTGATCTATGAAGAGTTTTACGAACATCCAAGTCGAGCTCTTCCTCATCGAGTTGGGGGTTATCATTCCTACCATGTGACGACCTCGATCCATGATCCTATCAATACGAAAATTCTTGTTAAGTCCTTTTATTTACAATTCAAATCCAACTTTAGATCCAACTGATTCTGGGGTTCTTTAAATTGGTCAGCTCTCCACAGAATCATGGGATAAAGATCCCTTATATAGAACTCATTATCAGATAACAATTCATTCAGAACATATCATTCATATTCTTAACACAATAATGGTCCATCAGACCAAAAATTCCATTTGAACATTCCTCCATGGAAGTTTCAGTTATGCAGGTTTTTAATTTGTCATCCCTTAACTGGATCCACTGGGTCCAGTGTTAATAGTAGCAATCTGTTAGCACAATCCACTAATCTCGTAGTGATTTGCTCTGAAGTCATTATCGTCATTCCAGTTACAAACGTCATCACAGGGACTCGTCCCATTCATCCTCATTGTGGCTTTGCTCATCTTATTACATTTCAACCAAAATTCAAGAATCATCATTTTCCAATCAGAATCCAAATCAGCTCATCAGTTCTCATCCGGAATTCTAAAATCATATCAACCAACATTCAAATTCATCATCTGGATAGCATTTTTACTTATAATTTCAAGGTCTTAGATTTACTCGTATATACTGCCAGTAAAGAGCTGCAGTTATACCCTCAGTATATATACGGGTAGTCACGGTCATTGGAATTATAAGGTAAATACCATCATGACTAGGCCTCAAGCAAGTCAGGGATTTCCATACAATTGCGGTACTTCATCTGAAGACCCACTTTCAATTTTATGAATCTTCATTCTAAATATCAATTTGTATGAATTTTTATCACACAATTTGTAGGAATTTGGTTAGGTTTTGTCCCAGGTACCAAGGAAAAGAGTTCCTAGGCCCCCTAGCAGGATATTCATGCAAATTTAACGCCAGTCACACTACTTATACACCCAATATGAAATTGCCTTTTTCACAGATTCAGCTATCTTTAAAACAATCATTTAATGAAATCATAGTGTCACTAATCATAATCCTCCAAAATATCTGGTTGAATCCTAATTTCCAATCATTCCTTCATCGGTATATCTGAGGTATATCTATGGCATCATTGGCAACCAGAACGCTCACCACCTATCCACTCAGGGACCTTTTTGATAGTTCCTAGCTCATAGTAACCGGCAATATATTCACTTATAAAAATCAAGATGGAATCTCCATTGAAGATTAACAAGATTAACCAACAGATCCATATAAAAGAGCCATGGACTCATCCGTTGAGGACCAGCAAGGTCAATCAACCAGATCCATGCCCAGTTTCAGAAAACAACTCTTACTCCTTGTTCCAATATCTCCATGACGCACGTGTGGGTATCTTCGGCGACCTAGAGCCCGAGTACCGTATGGTCAGCACCCTCTAGGATCCTTTGCAAGTGACCTAGCGCTTCACTCATAGGCCGCTTCCTTGGTCCCTCATCCACCGTACCGGAAGCTCACCATTTAAATCGAACCGAGGCTGGTCAAGACCTCGGCCGGCCTTGCTACGCGAGACAGGTCATAAATACAGTTCCTATAATGAACTCTTGTCTTTCACATTGTTCCACATCCGTCCACATTACTTAATCCATATCCAATTCATATGTATACCCATTCTCATCCAATCACATCATTTTCTATCTCATCACATCTTTCCTCATTTATTCTCATCCACTCGCATCAACCCATATTCACATCCCATCACACCTCATTCATTTCACATCTATCTCAATTTACATCACATCTCATCTCATTCATTCTTATCCCTATTCACATCACATCACATCTCATCCATTCACATCCCATATCATACATTTACATCCGATTCGCATGACATCACATCTCATTCATTCACATCCCGATTCACATCACATCACATCTCATTCATTCACTCACATCGATATCACATCCTTTCACATACACATCCACATCCATTCTTCCACATACACAACCACATCCATTCTTCCACATACACATCCGCATTCATTCTTCCACCTACACATCCACATCCATTCTTCCACATACACATCCACATCCATTCTTCCACATACACATTCACATCCATTCTTCCACATTCATTCTCATTACATCACATCCTATTTTCATCTTATCACATCCTATCACGTTCCCTATACATCTTATCACATCCATTTTCATTCTATCACATCTCGTTTACATCTTATCACATCCTATCACATCTCATACACATCTTATCGCATCCTATTTTCACCTTATCTCATCCATTCACATGCCATTCCCATTTAATAGCTTTTTTGAGGTTGATCCCGATAATGGAACTTTTTCTAAATTTTTGTCAATTGCTTGGCCTAATTAAAGGTTCTTTTTCTCGACGACTATTTCCATATTCATTCTCAATTTCTCAAATGAATTATATTCAATATTCCTCTTTTGAATAAAAGGAATCATGGGATTCATAGAAATCAATTCTACCTATATTTTCACTTTTGATAAATAATCATAAATTGAATTATACTAAAAATTTCTCTTCTTCTCATTTAATTACTTGGATCTCAAATACCATGGGAATTCCTCTTTTTAAATTTAATTAATTGCATTCCAATGTCATGGGTATTCCTCTTTTATCATCAAATATTTCTCATAAAGTAATTTCATCTAAAATAAAATACCCATTAATTCAATATGCTAGGAATTTCTATTTTCCCATCTAAATGATGGAATTCCAAATGTCATAGGATTTTCTCTTTTAACATCAAAATATTTCTCATAGATAAAATAAACTTATCTAAATTTTATCTTTGAATTTAATTAAAATACTCATTAATTCCAATATGCTAGGGATTTCTCTTTTCCCATCTCACAATGATGAAATTCCAAATGTCATAGGAATTCCTCTTTTAACATTTAAATTTATCTATACAAAAAGATAAATTTAACTAAAATTCTTCTTTAATTTTTAAATAAAATATACATTATTTTAGCATCCCAAGTTTTCTCTTACTTCATTGGAATACATGGATTTCCATTGTCATAGGGATTACTCTTTTAACATAAAAATGGATTACTAGAAATTTCTCTTTTTCCTAATTAACTATTTATGCATAAACATAAAAATTAAATTTTTCATGATTATAATGAGAATCATTCAATTATTCTAGGATGATTAATCCTAGAATATGTTAGGAAGTCCTCTTTTCATATTATGAATGAAAATTATTTATATGTTAATTTTTTAAAAATTTTACCATAGCTCCGTTGTTGCTGCTATTACTAATAATTCTCAATAATTTGAAAGCATAAGTTTAGTAATATTCCTATGATTAGAATAACCATTAATTGGATCAATATCCAATTATGGACTTGATTCTTAATTTGTCCATAAATTAGATAGCATAAAAGCATTAAAAAGCCACTTACTTGGCCTCTAGTTTGACAAGCATAGAAATTACTTTTAGATTAGAGAATTGCTTCATGAGAAGCTTCATTTGAATATAGAATAGGTCATAGGAATGACCATTCTTTGGGGGAGAGAGAGACATGCTTTAAAAAAATATTTAATTTAAGCATAAATAAAAATTTATGTGTTTTATCATTACAATTTCATTAAAGAACTTCAATTGTATTCAAAAGCCATTCAATTGAATGCTTCTCAAGCTTGAGAGGGGTTGAGAAGGGAGAAACATTTGGAGATTAAAGAAAAAAGACCATAAACCACATTTTACCTTCTAGATTTCTTGATTCGTTGATCAAAGTAGAGTCCCCCAACCAATCAATTGGTTTGGTATGTTGATGAAGTCTCCAAGGAAGATTGAAGAGAGAGAGAAGCTCCAATCTCTTCAATTTGTAGAGGATTTTTAGAGGATAATAGAAAATATCATTATTTCAGTATAATACTGGCATGGTATATTTCTCATATTTTTTAAAAAAGGGCTAAGGATCTATTTATAGGTGAGGGAGGCCTCTAACCAAGTCCAACTAGTTTCTAGAATTTTCCAAGTTCAGTTTGGCTAAATTTGGACAAGATTTGGACCTATTTTGGCTCCCTTTTGATTTGGTTTGATCTAGGAGAGAGAAGGTCATAGTTTTTTACTAATAAACCTTTTCCTTAGAAGTTCTTTTTGAATTTCTGTTTCACGAGAAACCATTTTAGACACTAGGAGGATTTTTATATCCAAAAATATCTCAATTTTGGATTACCTCTCTCTAGACATTTTCTCTCTCTAGGTCAAAACAGGGTAAAACAGAATCTTTCTTTTATTTCAAAGAGGGAAATAATTACAAGATCATAAGGGGAGGTTCTTACATCACCTGTACACTTCAAAAGCTAGAGGGAGGAATCTTACAACATATGTAGAAGGGGCCAAGGTCAACCCTATGGGGCTGACCATAGCCCTACATCATGTACAAGCATCAAGTTACCTTTTTGTACAGCAAGGCTTCCGCACATGCAACAATGAGTTCATTGAAGTGATCGTCAAGAGGAACACTCTCTCGATTGTTACTAATGGAGTCCATGATGGGGGTCTCTACAAGATCACCAACTTTTCTTCTCATATCCCACACCTTGACTCCCATATTCATGAGCTTTTCTCCCCCTTAATGGCTTTTTTCTTTTAGGAAAATACTTCTCTATAGCATTTTCACTTCGGTCATGTACCCATTGCTGCCTTATAGAAGTTCCATTCTCAGAAGGTTGCCAGAGCAGACTACCTCATCTTAGGTCTCTTTCACACATTTTCTCATCGTACATGATGGGCAAGCATCATCGAGATGCATTTCCAGAGGAGGCTACTTATCAAGCAACCTGAAGACTAGAGCTTGTACATGTAGATCTTGTTGGACCCATGGAGGTTAAGTCTCTTGGAGAGGCTCGATATTTTATTCTTCTTGTGGATGATTTCAATCGCAAAGTCTAGGTATGTTTTCTGGCGGCTCACAAGTCAGATGCTTTTACTAGTTTCAAGACTTGGATCGCGACGGTGGAAAATCAGTTTGGGGGTACAATTTCTTTTCTCCAAATTGATAATGGAGGCAAATTTATACCGTTTTTGATAACTTCCTTGCGTCAAAGGGCATTCACCGATAGACCACAGTTCCTTACACTCCTCAGTAGAATGGAATTGTGGAACATAAGAACCAAACCGTAAAAGAGATGGCTCATTCTTTGTTGCATCATGCAAGTCTCCCTCCTACTTTATGGGGTGAAGCTGTGGCTACCTTAGTTTATCACATTAACCACTCTCACAAAAGAGGTTGAGGGGATGACTCCAAAGGAGGTTACATGACACAAGCCTTTTGTTTCTTATCTACGTGTTTTTGGTTGTGTTGCTTATGTGCATGTCCCAGATCAGAAGAGGACCACACTCACACCACCAAAGTCAAAGAGGATGATCTTCACAAGCTACAATCTGAGATCCAAAGGGTACCGCTTCTGGGATCCGGAGGTTGATAACATCATCATCTCATGATGCTTGGTTTGATGAGATCTTGTTTGGCATTGACTCCTCTGCACTAATGCATCTTATGACTTTTTGGATGATCCATTCTTGGGGGCAGATGTTAGTGATCTTCTACCTATTCCACGTCCAGCTCCTCCTCCTCCTCCTATTGTAACTCTGATGATAGCTGCTACTTTACAGCCACCACTAGTTCCTGTTACACCAGCTTCTGCAGCTCCCAGTCCCTCTACGAGTCCTGCTTTGACTCTGGGATTACTCCCACCAGTGCTTACTTCATCACCTCTCCCAGCAGCATCAGATGAGTCCTCTATTGCAGCTAGATCTTCTTCTTCTTCATGCTTTGAGAGGAAGGTTGACCTACCTCGGTGGGTTTAGCAACTCTTTAGAGATTCTGGTCTCACTAACGCATAGGTCCATAACCAAATCTCTACCACCACCTCTGAACCTCTCCATTCTTCTTAGGCTTCCACATCTCATCACACATTGAATTATTCTCTCATGAGTTCTCTCTAGGAGATCGATGAGCATGAGAGTCTAGAGGAGGTTCTTTCTCATAGCTGCTGCACCACTGATGGGGGCGGCAAGCAAAGATGTCCTCTATTGAGAGGAATCACACTTGTTCTTTAGTGCCACAGCCTTTACATCGTCGTGTGATTGGTGCCACGATCTTTACATCATCATGTGATTGGTGTGAAATGGATTTTCAAAGCCAAGTTTCCTGTAGATGGTACTTTGGACAAGTACGATGCCCACCTTGTTGCTTAAGGATATGCTTAGAAGGGAGGTGAAGACTTTGATGAGACATTTTCACCTACAACCAAGTATACCACCATCAGGATTTTTTTGGCTTTGGCTGCACACTTCAGATGACCCGTGTTCCAAATGGATGTCAAATCCACTTTTCTGAATGTGGAGATTTAGAGGAGGAAGTTTAGAGGATTTGTGATTCAAGGATAGGTTACCCACATGTGTATCTTCTAAAGAAGGCTCTTTATGGTCTCAAATAGGCACCTCGGGCCTGGTGTCAGAAGATTGTTATCTCTTGGCTTTGAGAGGGCATATGCTAACAACAATCTCTATGTGCTTCTTTTTTATAGGGATATTTGTGTCATTGTTTTGTATGTTGATGACTTCATCCTTTCTAGCTCAGATACTGAGTTGTTCACACAGGTTTAGTCCAAACTAGCAACATTTGAGATGACTGATCTTGGCCTTCTTCATTATTTTCTTAGGTTGGAAGTTTGGCAAAAAGATGATTGTATCTTCATTTCTCAGCAGAATTATGTGAAGAATTTGCTCTCATTTTATGTGTTGTTAGACTATACACCTCTCTCTTGTCCCATGATCCTAATGCCAAGTTATCCAAAGAGGATGATACACCCATAGAATATCGGTAGATTGTTGGCTCATTGCGTTACCTAGCCAACACCCATCTAGATATCTCGTATGCTATATGTGTTCTAAGAGCCAGTTCTCATAAGCCACTCGAAGGTCTCATTGGCACATGCAACCTTGAGAGTTCTTCGTTACCTTCGAGGTACTTCAGATTATGGCCTCACCTATTCCTATGGTGTTGATTTGGTTGGTTTCATAGAATCTGATTGGCTAGGCTGCATTGATACTTGGAAGTCTACATCTGGATATTACTTCACGCTTGGTACTGGATTGGTTTCTTGGAAGTCTCAAAAGCACAAGATTGTTTCTACTTCTTCCACCAAGGCTGAGTATAAGTCCTACCTTCTCTCCTCCACTGAGACACTTTGGATACACATATTCTAGAGCATTTGTATTGTGCCAACACTTCCCTAGATACCATCTTCTCCGATTCTCATAGTGCTATTGCTCTTGCTTAGAATCCTATGATACGAGGATGATCCAAGCATATTGAGCTGCATTATCATTGACAATATGACTCATCTCTCACCAAACCACTTCCGAGAGCTACTTTGGAGGTGTTACTTAAGCGTGCTAGTATTGGACCACCCCTTTGGTGCTGAAGAGGAGGTGTTGGAATATATCATCTCCAAAGGGTCTACATACACCTTTTAATGCTTGTACTGGTCATTTTATGATATCCTGCATTAGCATATTTTAGCATATACTATTTGGGATTTTTCTACCATTTTTAGGCTTTTTATAGCATTTTTATGCTATATGATAGCTGTCGACCTGCTACAACTGGCCGACCAGCTCATAGGATGGATATATAAGAGTGCACACCCTTCCCCTCACTTTTTATAACATTCTTGCATATCTATTGGAGGTCATTGGCTGTAGTAGCAAGAGTCTCTTATGCTTGTAATAAGTACCTACGAGCTTCCCTCGTGATAATCAACTGTTTTATAGCCTTCTACAGTTAATGTTTTGGGCCTTCAACCTGTGTTTGCTCTTTCTTTCATGCCCATCTTTCCCACCATAAATCCAACATCACCTACATGAGACTAACTAAATCATGACCCTTGTAGTGTGTGTGTGTGTGTGTGTGTGTGTGTGTGTGTGTGTGAGAGAGAGAGAGAGAGAGAGAGAGAGAGAGAGAGAGAGAGAGAGAGAGAGAGAGAGGCTCATGGACACAGTAGATCACCCATCAGAAGATTCACAATCTACCCCACTTTGTACATGCTCCATTGGCTGATGTGTGATCTTCATACAAATGCTTGATGGATATAGCATAGATTCTTTAACGTTTCCAAATGTTTCCTATAGCAACTCCAATTGGGAACAATCTAGCTTTGGTTCCTAGGATGAAGAGCTCATACCTTTCCCCGTATATGTACAACCTCATCCTTGTAATACAATACATCAAAGATGTTTTTCAGCTGTAGTTGAACATATTTTTGGATCAAGGTTTGTTTAACTCTACATTTAAAGTTCCAAACCTAGTTAGCTTCAGCCTTTTCTCTTGCACTGACTCGTATCTCTTGGTCTCACATGCTCCATCATGCCCCAACTCCATGGCATATACCAAAGTTGAAAGGTAATGCAGTAGCCCCTTAGACATATTGTTTCCATCAGCAAATAAAATAAACATGTAGTTTGAATGCATAAGCCTACTCTTCACATACAATACCACTATCAAAGGAGCCATCAAAGTTATCTGCGATGTGGGAGGGAAAGCATGGCATGAATGGTCAATGGTGCCCATCCATCTTACTACTTTTTTGCCCATAGATGATACTACCAACATGCACATAAGACCATCACAGTTTGAGTGCATAATGCCACTATCCAACTCCTCTGTGTGTGTGTGTGTGTGTGTGTGTGTGTGTGTGTGTGTGTGTGTGTGTGTGTGTGTGAGAGAGAGAGAGAGAGAGAGAGAGAGAGAGAGCTCAAGGACCAAAGATGTTGAAGCTTGGGGGAGAGCTCTACGAAGGCAAATCTCTATAGGCTCCCCAAGACCCCATAGTTGATGGGGCAAAAGTTTCCGCTCGCCACGTTGACAAGTAAGAGAAGGGGGCTAAAAATAATAATGTAGGCATACACCTTCATAAAATTTTGGGCTAGAAAGTTCAAATTTTAATTTTTAAATTTGCCCTTACATTTTTGGGTGAATTCACCATTTGGCTAATATTTGCCCTTATTTTTTACCCTAATTACTTCTTGTCAAAATTAGATCATCAACATACAAAAGAACAAGAACAATGTCCTTCCCTATCACCATGTAGTAGTAGAGATTATAATCTACATTACTCTTCTAGAAACCTTGAGCTTTGAGATGCTCATCAATTCTGCCATACCAAGATCTTGGAGCTTGTTTCAGACCATACAAGCTCTTATGCAGCTTGCAAACAAGCTGCTTTGTTCCTACTTTGACATAGCTTGAGGCTAATGCATAAAGACTGCTTCCTCAAGCTGGACATTGAGGAAGGCATTGTTGACATCCATTTGCCATAATTTCTACTTACAAAGAGAGGCTAGAGAAAGGAGTAACCTGATAGAATTCATCTTGGCTACTAGTTCAAAGCTCTCTTCCTAATCAACCCCTATTTTTTATCAAAACCTTTAGCCACAAGTCTTGCTTTATACCTGTCTATCTTCCCTTCCTTGTTGTACTTCAGTTTATTGATCCATTTGCAGCCTATTGCTTTCTTGTTGGGTGGAAGCTCACACAACTCCCAAGTGTGATTCTTCTGCAATGCAGTCATCCCTTTGTCCATTGCATCTATCCATTCTTTCTTGTCACATGAATCCTCATAGAAGAGGGATTCATCATGCTGCATTAGGGATGTTAAGAGAGTGGCTACACACTCAGCAAGCTTCTATTCACTATATTGTTCACTTTTGTTCACCATCAGCAGAGCTGCATACAAGACACACTTTTATAATGATCCAGATAGATGAAAATATCATTTGCTGATGGTAGATGAATCCCGATTGAGGCTTCATCTCTATCGATGTAATCAAGTAGGCATGCCCAGAATGCTATAGCTTCCTGTCAGCTAAGGTGCACTAGTTAGGTTAGTTCTATAGAATTATCTCCTAAGAAAATTATGACCTGCAATTCCTCCTTTGATGTAGGAATCGCTTTTCACCAAACAGGCAATGCATTTTCAAGGCTTTGAAAACCTTAAAGATGGTGTGAGCTTGCATCTTTTAACACTTTGGCAGATTGTTCAAAACTTCTTTAGGCTAGTCACCAAGCCTAAGATCTAGCTCCTCCTTGAATACTCCTTTATTATTTCTTTGCCAAAGCCACTCTATATCATTAGCCTTTCTAATATTTTTTTCTTGTGTGTATATGCCTTAAGGATTATTCTCATATGTTCTAGGACCTCTTAGGTGGTAAGGTAAGTGATTTTCCCTAAACTCTTTGGGTTCAAGAGGTCAACGCCTCTCCTACTGAGTGAGCAATTTCTCTCCTCTTGTCATGTGCATTGGACCATTTGAATCAAAGTTTAGCCACAAAAGGGGGAGAAGAGGATAAGGACATCATTCAACTCGAAATCTTACATATTGCATATCCAAGCATTGCCAGATCTATCCTAATCAGCAACGTATGTCTTATTGTACTATTTAACCCCCAACACTTTTAGTGATCCTGCTAAGAATCATAATTGCTACCATCGGAGGAGCATTTAAGGTGCTAAGATAGAATCTAGAAGAGATGAGTGGTGTCAATGTTGAGGAGGTTGTTGATTCCAGAAGTATCTTGGTGGGCACAAAGAAGAAGCACCACATGAGGAGCAGTAATAAGAGGCAACAACCAATGCAAGAACCGGTGCAAAATCAAGAAGAAGCTTAAGAGCAAGAAGCAGAGCTACACAACAGGAGGAGAAATTTGGATTTCAAGAACTATTCCAAGAAGAGGAATAGAAGAGGATAGAGAAGAAGCACTAGAGGAAGTTGAGTAGCAACAATCAATGCACAAAACAGTGCAAAATATAGAAGAAACTCAAGAGCAAGAAGTGGACCTAGACAACAATAGAAGGAGTATATTCCAAGAAAAGGAAGAATGGCAAATAATTTTATCCACAAACAATTCCTAACATATAAAATAAGAAAACAGAGGACCTAGTCATTCGTGTCAAAAAGTTTGGGCAAGCATGGAAGGTCTGTAGAGTTTGTTGTGTCCAAGGTTGGAGGAACTCAGGAGAGACTGGTTTGCAGCCACCTTTAGTTGCATGCCAATGAAGTGGTTCACACAATTTTTTGATGACCACTTTGACATGAATGATGATGAATTAAGGAATGCATTTTTGAAGAGGTTATGAAAGGCCAAGACCTCGAGTCATCTTACGGACAATATGAGGTGCTAAAGTAAGAAGATATGGATGTAGGGGTTTATGCAACAAAATTGAAATCCCTAAGGAAGAGATTGGATGAAGTCAAGAAACCCTCTAAAGAACTTATTGGTCAATGGTTCATGAAGGAGTTGAATCCAAAGCGACAGTTAGCTCATTATTCATTGTCATGGACAAATAGTCGATAAGAGGAATGCTGAGCAGATCCAAAGTGAGAGATTGTTAGCAAGAATAAAGAGAAAACTAGGGTAGATGAAGTCAACTAGCTGGGTCAATCAAGGAGAGGATCTGAGCAAACCCAGAGCGAGGCTACTAGAGTAGGCCAGAGATACAAGTGCAATCAAAGCAGGATGCAAATAAGTGGATTAACATGACACTTGTGAATTCCCAGTAGCAACATCACTGAGAAAGGAAGAGACGCCCCAGAGAGCTCGAAAGCGGCTACATGAAGTTGCAGTCAATGTGTAGAGGATTATATACATGACACCTATGAAATCCCAGTAGCAACATCACTAAGAAAGGAAAAGACACCTAGAGAGCTCAAAAGCAGCGAAGATGCAGTCAATGTGCAGAAAAATCTAAATGATATAGTGCCACTAAGACAACGGCCACAATGAAGATACTAGCAAAGGTCGAAGTAGAGTATGATCTCTAGAATGAATTTAAAAACATGAAATTAAACATAGTGCTGATATCCAGCTACTAAACTTAGTTCCCAACTATCAAAAATAGCTCTTGGCCAAGTTAGAGGGTCAGTCAAAAGAAGAGGAATCTGAAATCTATAGTAGAATGTCAGAAAAGAGAAGTAGAAAGAGTCTCGGAGGTAGACAACATGGTCCCAGAGGATCCATACAGCTACAATATGCTGACCTTTCTACAACATGGAATTTCTTTTGCGAAGGATGACAAGGGACCACAGTGCAAGAAGATACACTAAAAAGAAGAATGTTTACATTAGTAGTAGTAGCCGATTAGTGTTGTGTAAAATGGGAGTAGATCAAATACTCTGCATATGTGTGTTGGATCATGAGCATCAAGCTAGTTTGATGGAAGCTCATCATGGCATAAGTGGTGGGGAGGTCACATCACAAGCAAAAAGATAATGCATATGCGGGCCTATGGTGCCTAAGTAGTGTGATGTATGTCAAAGGCTAGGACACGGCCAACTATAGGAAATAAAATGTTGCACAATTTGATTCCACCACTCAAAGAATTCATCAAATGGGTGTTAGATTTCATTGGTATTTTTCTGGCTAGTGTGGCATATGTCAGAGGGCTAGGAAACAACCAACTATAGCAAATAGATTGCTGCAGAATCCGATTCCACCACTTGAAGCATTCATGAAGTGGGTGTTTAGATTTCATTGGAAAAGTTTGTTCTTGTAGCTCAGTGCTACATCTTGGTAGCAATTACTAATGCACCAAGTGGGTAGAGGCAAAGGCCCTCAGGGAAAATTTTTGTATGAAAATATAATGATAAGGTTTGGATGCTTGATAGAGCTGGCAAGTGACCAAGTAGGACATTTCCACAATGATGTGATATCTAAGCTCACAGACAAACACTTGGTCATACACAAAAAGTCAACAGTCTACTAGAAGCAAGCAGTGCAATGGATAGGTAGAATCCACTCTTACTCAAAATACTAAAGAAGATAGTCAACAAAAATCATAGGTATTGGGACCAAAAGTTTTGCACTATGGGCATTCAAAATGGCATACAAGGTCAGAACTGGGCCAGACATCGTTTAAATTGGTGTATGGGCCAGAAGCGGTTGTGTGTCCATGCAGTTCCTAGTGCCAAGCATAAGAAAGGCAATGAAAGAGTGGCTTTCCCCAAATCAATCTCTATGCAGCATAGACTAGCACAAATGTTAGCACTAGAAGAAGACAGATAAGTGCCATTTTAGCAAAAGTCATGCAATGTAGAAGAAAAGCATGTGTTCTACAAAGGTGAATGGAAGTTAGTGTTCAACTCAAGAATGGGTTTGCATCCTAGAGAACTAAAGTTTAGATCGACATGACTAATTTAGATAACTAAAACACTAGGGTAAGGCACGTTTAATATAACTTCACCACATGGCATGCCCGTGGCTATCAATCACAATGAATCCATATCATAGGTCGGCTCAACAATCTAATGGGGCAAGAGTGGACTATGAAAGGGAAGAAAGCACATGTAGACAAAGAGTGCATTTATAAATAGAAAAGCCAAAGAATGATGTTAGGAAAACCTTTTTCTACTTCCAATATTTTTGATGTGGAAAAGGCAAACAAGAGAGTCACATATAGGCATGAGCACAATAATTGTTGTTGGGGGACACACACTCACACACAGCTAGGGTACCTAAAGATTAGGGTTAGATGCAGGAAGAAGAAGCTCACACAAAAAGAGAGAGAGAGAGAGTTAAAAACAAAATGTGTGGTGATCAAAAATGCAAGTCAACCCTTGCATGTCAGTCACATCCATATAACATAGAAGTACAAAGTTATATGGATAGAGTGTCCTTTCACACTTGATATCCAAGGGGAAAAACCACATGGGAAGAAGTGCCCTTGGTTAAACCCTGTTCACACGTAGCACTACAATAAGTGAGAATATGCGGACTCGCACACTCACACATAGCTCAGATACCTATAGATTAGGGTCAAATGCAGGAAGAAGAATCTCACACAAAGAGAGAGAGAGAGAGAGAGAGAGAGAGAGAGAGAGAGAGAGAGAGAGAGAGTTAGACATAAAATGTGTGGTGATCACAAATACAAGTCAACCCTTGCATGTGAGTCACATCCATATAATATAGAAGTACAAAGTTATATGGATAGAGTGTTGTTTCACACTTGATATCCAAGGGAAAAGACCACAAGGAAAAAAATGCCCTTGGTTAAGCCCTGTTCACACGTAGCACTATAATAAGTGAACATATGCCTACAAATCCCCCCTGTAGTGGAAGTGTGAACCTGTACAAGGTAGCAGATCACTCTCTATATGAGAGTAAGCCCAAAGCTTTGTGGAAAGCTTCAAACTTCTCTCGAGGTAAAGTCTTTGTGAATAGATCTGCAATATTATCATGTGTAGAGAAATAAGATAAATTGATCTCCCCTACATGTAGCCTCCCTCTGACATGGTGATAATGAGTCTCAATGTGCTTGGTACACACATGAAATACGGGATTTCGTGCCATGGCCATAGCACTCTGGCTATTAGTGAGAATGGTGGTGGGTGTCTGCTGACACTCACGAAGATCAGCTAATAATCTCCTCAACCATACACAATCTACTGTAGCTATAAAGACAGCCCTGTACTCAGCCTTGCAAAAGTAGATGTGGAAAAGAAGGGTTTCTTTTTGCTCAACCAAGATATGCATGAACTGCCAAGAAATTAACAATTCCCACTAGTGGATTGCCTGGTATCATAATCACTAGCCCAATCTAAATCACTGTATACATAAAGCTACAAGCTACTCCCCCCCAAGATAGAACAAACGAAGTTCCAGGGTACCCTAAAGATAATGAAAAATGCATTTGACTGCTTGCCAATGCTTTGTGCCTAGGCTGTGCATGAATTTTCTCAACAAAGACACCCCAAAAGATATGTCAGACCTCATGTTAAACAAGTATGAGGCATCCCACTGCCTGGCTGTAAATGCCGACCTCAAAAGGCTCTCCAATATCATGCATAGTAAGTCGTGCACCTGGTTCTACTAGAGTAGAAATTGGCTTACATTCTTCCATGTGAAACCTTTTTAGCAAACTTTTTATGTACTTAGTTTTCTGCATAACAATGCCATCATCTCTATGCATAAACTATATGCCGAGATAGTAGTGTACAGGCCCCAAATTTGACATATCAAATTCAGCTTTCAAATCAGCCTTGAAATCTAAAATTTGTTCTTTACTAGTCCCTGTTATGAGCATGTCATCTGCATACAAGATGACTATGAGAATATCGGCACCAGTTTTCTTCACATACAATGTGCTTTCATCTGGACTATTCACATAACCTTGGCTAGTTAGATGAGCATATATTTTATCATACCAAGCTCTTGGAGCTTGCTTTAACCCCCCATACAATGCTTTGTATAACCTGCATACTTTATGTTCCTCACCAGGAACTATAAAACCAATGGGTTGATCTACATATACTTCCTCCTGTAAATCCCCATTTGAGAATGCAGTTTTGATATCCAACTGATGCACTTTTCATCTTTTATGTGCAGCCAAGGCAATCACTAATCGGATTGTAGTCATTGTCGAAGAAGGAGCAAAAGTCTCCTCATAATCTATTTCCTTTTTTTGAGAATAGCCTTTAGCCACAAGTCTTGCTTTGTACCTGTCAAACAGTACCATGAGACTTCCTTTTGACTTTGTACACCCACTTTGTTCCAATGACATTCTTAACTTTTGGTAAGTCTAGAAGGAGAGATTTGTAATTTTGAAGGAAAATTCCAGGCGATGGGTTGTACCATTGACTAGGCTTTCGCCCACCATGGCCCCGCCATCCAGAGATGGACCTGGAAGTTATCGATGGTGAGGCTTTGGTACAAATGTTCTCCAATGCATGAGTATGGATATGTACTCATGGAGCAACGGCTATATTAATTCAACCAAAATAATAGTAAGCAATAAGCTTAACAAATATATAATGGCTATTGAAGATCGTGGGGAAAGTGTTATTGCGTGAGATGGATTAATCTGTGATGTGGCTTAATTCATGAAAATGTAGGTTCTTAAGTCATGAAACTGTGAAGTCGTAAGAGATCTGAACTCGTGAGATTGTAGGTTTTTTGGCCATGAAGGGATATTCCGTGAAATGGCCTACTCCTATGAAAGTTAATCTCGTGAAATGGTGTTTCCATGTGAAAGTGCAGGCCGTGAACTGGAATTCCATGAAGGGTAATTCTGTGAGATGGAATTCCGTGAAAGGTAATTATGTGAGATGGAATTCCATGTGAGGGGTAATTCCGTGAGAGGGAATTCCGCAAAGTTGCAGGTTTTGACCCCGTGAAGTTGCATGTTTTTCCCTCGATAGTTTTTTTATTTTAATTGATTTTATAGGTCAGCTAGGTCACGACTTGCGAGCAACAAGTTCTTGTGCACTTATTTCTCCCACATCCAAAGGGGTGAAAAGAGCTTTGTTATTTTGTCCTTGATGCACTCATAAGTCTCCATTACAGATGTGGGTATTGATTCTTGAATTTGTTGCTCAAATGTTGTTGAGGCAGTAGATTGGACTACTCGTTGTTTGCTTGAATACAGAAGCTAATGTGTAAGTGTTGAATGCACGAGAGTGGTTGAGTAATTTGCTTGTTGTTGCTTGGGCCTCCATTCTTGTCGAACTTTAGGTGAAGCTATTGGGGTTGAAGTCGGTGGGGTGAGGCATTCTTCACATTGTTCTATTTTGGCAACCATATGATGGGATTACTGTCATAGTATCCTTGTTGTTGAAGCAAATTAACAGGCACTTATCTTTGATGAACATTATAAACTGGTGGGCTGATATGCTTGGTGTTGAGGCTTCCTTCTTTGTGCAAACTTAGGGGACTTTGTGATGCGCTTGCTTGGGGATCCAAGTTTTGGTATTTATTTGGTAGTACCCTTGTGGTTGCAGTAATCTTTTTGGTACCCACACTTGTTGACTTGGTGGAGTTTGTTGAGGAACTCGCATATGCTTTTGTGGATGGTGTTGTGGAGTGCTTTTCTTTTTCCTTGGCCTCTGAGTACTACATTGAGGAAGAGGCTTTGACTGTCGAGGCACCCAAATTTGATTGGCACCTTCATAGTAGCCTTGAGCTACAAGTAGCTGCTTTGCCACCCACATCTTAATACTACGAAGATACCTTGATTATGGTCATCTTGGTGGAGTTTTCTTTTGGGTTGATGTGGAAGGTTTAGGACCCTCTTGGAATTTGGTTGGTGTTAGTAGCCTTGAGCTACAAGTAGCTGCTTTGCCACCCACATCTTAATACTACGAAGATACCTTGATTGTGGTCATCTTGGTGGAGTTTTCTTTTGGGTTGATGTGGAAGGTTTAGGGCCCTCTTGGAATTTGGTTGGTGTTGAGGCTATAGGTTTAAGACGCACGGGTATAGTTATGATGATGAGGCTAGAGTCTCTTGTGGAGTGGCTGTCTCGATGACAAGGCCTTCGAGCATGTGGTTGTCTTCTTTGGTGAGGTTTGTCGATGAAGAGGCATATGCTCCAGGGCTTTTCCTTTGAGTTCCTTATTAGAGATAGATGGTGGCGTGGAGGGAACTTCTTCAAGAATAGCTGTTGATTGCAAGGTTTTGGCATCGAACTTGGAGGAAGAGACCTTGGAGGAGTTGGAACTTCAAACATATCTTACTGATTTGGGTACGATGTCATGGGAAAGAGCGAGATTTTTCGTGGCCTCTCGAGCACTAAGAGACTTGATAAATCCTCACTCAGTGCTAATTGATAATCCAAACATTGTCCAATGGTGACCAAACTTTGCAGTCTTGTGACCCTTCCCACATGAAGTTTGGTCACCATTGGAGCATGTTTGGGTATGATAGCATGGGAAGAGCGAGATTTTTTGTGGCCTTTAGAGCACTAAGATACTTCAAAAATCCACACACTAGACGCTAATTGATAACCCAAACATGCTCCGATGGGTGACCAAACTTTGCGAGCATGTGCGGAGGGTCTTTCCCCACATGTTCGCAAAGTTTAGTCATCATCAGAGAATCTTTGGGTACCATGGTATGGGGAAGAGCAGGATTTTTAGTTGGCTCTCGAGCACTAAGAAACTTGAAAAATCTACATTGGGTGCTAACGGATAATCCAAACATCGTCTGCTGACTTAACTTTAGCAATGGTGACCAAACATGCTCCGATGGGGTGACTAAACTTTGCAAGCATTGCAGAGTGTCCCCCCCATCTGCTCACAAAGTTTGGTCACCAACGAAACATGTTTCGATTATCAATTAGAACCTAGTGTGAATTTTTGAAGTCCCTTCGTGCAAGAGAGGCGAAGAATGTTTGGGTTATCAATTACCGCCCAATGCAATTTTTTCAAGTATCTTAGTGCTCGAGAGACCATGGAAAATCTCGCTCTTCCCCATACCATCGTACCCGAACATGCTCTAATGATGGTGACCAAACTTTGCGAGTATGTGGGAAGGGTCACATGACCACAAAGTTTGGTCACCATTGGACGATGTTTCGATTATCAATTAGCACTCAATGCGGATTTCTCAAGTCTCTTAGTGCTCGAGAGGCCATGGAAAATCCCGCTCTTTCCCATGACATCATACCCAAACATGCTCCGAAGGTGACCAAACTTTGCGAGCATGCGCAAAGGGTACTTGCACAAGCTCGCAAAAGGTTGGACACCACTGGAGCATGCCTAGGCATGACAACACAAGAAAGAGCACAATTTTCAATGGCCTCTCGAGCACTAAGAGACTTGAGAAATCCACACTACAAGGTAATTAATAACCCAAACATCGTCCGATGCTAACCGAACTTTACGATGGTGACTAAAACATTGCGTGCGGAGGGTCCCCCCCATCTGCTCGCAAAGTTTGGTCACCATCGAAGCATGTTTCGGTTATTAATTAGAACCCACAGTGGATTCTTCAAGTCTCTTAGTGCTTTGAGAGGTCATGCAAAATCCCGGTCTTCCTCATGCCATCGTACCCAAACATGCTCCGATGGTGACCAAACATTGCGAGCATGTAGTGAGGGTCCCCTCCCCACATTCTCACAAAGTTCGGTCGATATCGGACGATGTTTGGGTTATCAATTACGCCTAGTGTGCAGATTTCTCAAATCTCTTAGTGCTCTCGAGAGGAAATCAAAAAATCCTGCTCTTTCCTACGCCGTCATGCCTAGACATGCTCCAGTGGTGTCAAACCTTCAGGAGCATGTGGGGAGGATCCCCTCCACATGCTCGCAAAGTTTGGTCACTATCGAAGCATGTTTGGATCACTATCGGAGAGCACGAGCATGTGGGGAGGATCCCCCCGCATGCTCGCAAAGTTTGGTCACTATCGGAGCACGTTTATCGGAGCACATTCAAACATACTTCAAAGGTGACCAAACTTTGCGAGCATTTGGGGAGGGTCCCCAGGATCCCCTCCACATGCTCGCAAAGTTTGGTCACTATCGGAGCATATTCTAATTGATAACCCAAACATACTTCGAAGGTGACCAAACTTTGCAAGCATTTGGGGAGGGTCCCCTCCCACATGATCGCAAAGTTTAGTCACCATTGGACGATCTCTGGATTATTAATTAGTGCCTAGTGTAGATTTCTTAAGTCTCTTAATGCTCAAGAGGCCATGGAAAATGCCCCTCTTTCCCATGCAAAATGTTTGGATTATCAATTAGCACCCAATGTGGATTTCTCAAGTCTCTTAGTGGTCGAGAGGCCATGAAAAATCCTACTCTTTCCTGTGCCGTCATCATGCGCCTAGGCATGCTTCAGCGGTGTTGTCCAACCTTCGCTAGCATGTGTGGGGGACCCTCCGCGTATGCTCGCAAAGTTTAGTCTCCCCATCAGAGCATGTTTGGATACGATGTCATGGGAAACAACAGGATTTTCCATTGCCTCTCGAGTACTAAGAGACTTGAGAAATCCGCACGAGCACTAGTTGATAATCCAAGCATCGTCCTATGGTGACCAAACTTTGTGGTCATGTGACTCTTCCCCAATGCTCGCAAAGTTTGGTCACCATCGGAGCATGTTTGGGTAGGATGGCATGGGGAAGAGCGAAATTTTCCATGGCCTCTCAAGCACTAAGATACTTGAAAAATCCACACTGGGCGCGAATTGATAACCCAAACATGCTCCGATGGTGACCAAACTTTCCAAGCATGTGGGGAGAGTCCTTCCCCACATGCTCGCAAAGTTTAGGCACCATCAGAGCATGTTTGGGTACGATAGTATGGGGAAGAGCAGGATTTTCTCAAGCACTAAGAGACTTTTAAAATCTGCACTGGGCACTAACTAATAATCCAAACATCGATGGTGACCAAACTTTGTGATCATGTGGGTGGGGACCCTTCCCCAAACATGCTCCAATGGTGACCAAACTTTGCGAGCATGTGGGGGGTGTCCTCCCCCCACATGCTTGCAAAGTTTGGTCATCATTGGAGCATGTTTGGGTACGATGGCATTGGGAAGAGTGGGATTTTCAATTGCCTATCGAGCACAAAGATACTTGAAAAATCCGTAAGGGCGCTAATTTATAATCTAAAACATTATCCAATGGTGACCAAACTTTGCCAACGGACCCTCTCCACACGCTCACAAAGTTTGGTCACTTCGGAGCATGTTTAGGTATGAAGGCATGGGAAAGAGGGGGGATTTTCCACGGCCTCTTGAGCACTATAAAATGGACTCGAGAAATCCACATTGGGTGCTAAGTGATAATCCAGACATTGTCCAATGGTGACCAAACTTTGCGGTCATGTGGGAGGGGACCTTCCCCACATGCTCACAAAGTTCGGTCAGCTTCAAAGTATGTTTGGGTATGATTGTTATATGCACATTATGTGTGCGTCCCCTTCCACATGATCGTAAAGTTTGGTCACCATTGGACGATGTCTGGAGCACCCAGTGCAGATTTCTCAAGTCCGTTTGTTAGTGCTCAAGAGGCCATGGAAAATCCCCCTCTTTCCCATGCCTTCATACCTAAACATGCTCCGAAGTGACCAAACTTTGTGAGCATGTGGGTAGGGTCCGCTCCCAAAGTTTGGTCACCATTGGATGACGTTTGGATTATAAATAAGCGCCACTGTGGATTTTTCAAGTCTCTTTGTGCTTGAGAGGCCATTGAAAATCCCACTTTTTTCCATGCCATCGTACCCAAACATGCTCTGAAAAGGTGACCAAACTTTGCGAGCATATGGGGGGAGGTTCCCCCTGCCCCCACATGCTCACAAAGTTTGGTCACCATTGCAGCATGTTTGGGGAAGGGTCCCCCCCCACATGACAGCAAGGTTTACCATCATGGGACGATGTTTGGATTATCAGTCAGCGCCGCCCATTGCGGATTTTTCAAGTCTCTTAGTGCTCGAGAGGCAATTGAAAATCCTGCTCTTCCGCGTACCATCGTACCCAAACATGCTCCAATGTTGACTAAACTTTGCGAAGATGTGGGGAAGGACCCTCCCCACGCAAAGTTTAATCACCATTGAAGCATGTTTGGGTTATCAATTAGAGCCCAGTGTAAATTTTTCAAGTATCTTGGTGCTCAAGAGGCCATGGAAAATCTCGCTCTTCCCCATGCCATCGTACCCGAACATGCTTCGATGGTGACCAAACTTTGCGAGCATGTGAGAAGGGTCACATGATCGCAAATTTTAGTCACACCATTGGACGATGTTTGGATTATCAATTAGCGTCCAGTGCGGATTTCTCGAGGCTCTTAGTGCTCGAGAGGCCATGAAAAATCTCGCTCTTTCCCATGACATCGTACTTACCAAACATGCTCCGATGGTGACCAAACTTTGCGAGCATGCACGAAGGGTCCCCGCATATGCTCACAAAGGTTGGACACCACTGGAGCATGCCTAAGCATGACAGCACAGAAAAGAGTAGGATTTTCAATGGCCTCTTGAGCACTAATAGACTTGAGAAATCTGCACTAAGTGGTAATTAATAACCCAAACATCATCCGATGCTGACCAAACATGCTCCGATGGTGACTAACTTTGCGAGCATGTGTGGAGGGTCCCCCCCATCTACTTGCAAAGTTTGGTCACCATCAAAGCATGTTTCGGTTATTAATTAGAACCCGCTGTGGATTCTTCAAGGCTCTTGGTGCTTCGAGAGGTCATGCAAAATCTCGGTCTTCCCCATGCCATCATACCCAAACATGCTCTAATGGTGACCAAACATGCGAGCATGTGGCGAGGGTCCCCTCCCCACATTCTCACAAAGTTTGGTCAATATCAAAAGATGTTTGGGTTATCAATTAGCGCCTAGTGTAGATTTCTCAAGTCTCTTAGTGCTCAAGAGGAAATGAAAAATCCTGCTCTTTCCTGTGCCGTCATGCCTAGACATGCTTTAGTGGTGTCAAACCTTCACGAGCATGTGGGAAGGAGGATCCCCTCCACATGCTCACAAAGTTTGGTCACTATCGGAGCATGTTTGGGTCATCAATTAGAACCCCAATTAGAACCCAATGGCAGATTTTTCAAGTCTCTTGGCACTCGAGAGGTCACGAAAAATCCCACAGGACCCCATGCCATCGCACCCAAACATTTTCCTATGGTGACCAAACTTTGCCAGCATGTAAGGAGGGACCCCCCATATGCTCACAAACTTTAGTCACCATCGGAGCATTTTTGGGTTATCAATTAGAACGTAGTGCGGATTTTTCAAGTCTCTTAGTGCTCGAGAGGCCATTGAGAATCTCCCTCTTCCCCATGCCATCATACCCAAACATACTTCAAAGGTGACCAAACTTTGCGAGCATTTGGGGAGGGTCCCCTCCCACACGTGATTGCAAAGTTTGGTCACCATTGGATGATCTTCGCATTATCAATTAGTGCCCAGTGCAGATTTCGTAAGTCTGTTAGTGCTCAAGAGGCCATGGAAAATGCCCCTCTTTCCCATGCCTTCATGCCTAAACATTCTTCAAAATGACCAAAATTTGTAAGCATGTGAGAAGAGTCCACTCGCAAAGTTTGGTCACCAACTTGAACGATGTTTGGATTATAAATTAGCGCCCACTGCGGATTTGTCAAGTCTCTTTGTACTCGACAGGTCATTGAAAATTTCCCTTTTCCTTATGCCATAATACCTAAACATACTCCAATGGTGACCAAACTTTACGACGAGCATGTGGGGGGCATGTGGGGGGACTCCAATGGTGACCGAACTTTGCGAGCATGTGGGGGGTCCTGCCCCCACATGCTTGCAACGTTTGGTCACCATCGGAGCATGTTTGGGTTATCAATTAGCGCCAAGTGTGAAAATTTTTCAAATATCTTAGTGCTTGAGAGGCCATAGAAAATCTCGCTCTTCCCCATGCCATCGTATACCCAAACATGCTCCAATGGTGAGCGGACTTTACAAGCATGTGGAAAGGGTCACCATTGGAAAATCTCACTGTTGCCCATGCCATCATACCCAAACATGTTCCGATGGTGACCAAACTTTACGAGCATGTGGGAAGAGTCATATGACCACAAAGTTTGGTCACCATTGGAAAATGTTTGGATTATCAATTAGCACCCAGTGCGGATTTCTCAAGTCTCTTAGTGCTTAAGAGGCCATGAAAAATCCTCCTCTTGCCTATGTCGTCATGCCTAGGCATGCTCCAGCAGTGTCCAACCTTTTGCGCGCATGTGCGGGGGACCCTCCGCGTATGCTCGCAAAGTTTAGTCTCCATCAGAGCATGTTTGGGTATGGTCATAGGAAAAAGTGAGATTTTCCATTGCCTCTCGAGCACTAAGAGACTTGAGAAATCCACACTGAGCGCTAATTGATAATCCAAGCATCGTCCAATTGTGACCAAACTTTGTGGGGTGGTCATGTGACCCTTCTCCCATGCTCACAAAGTTTGGTCACCATCGGAGCATGTTTGGGTAGGATGGCATGGGGAAAAGCGAGATTTTCCATGGCCTCTCGAGCACTAAGATACTTGAAAAATCCACACTGGGTGCTAATTGATAACCTAAACATGCTCCAATGGTGACCAAACTTTGCAAGCATGTGGGGAGAGTCCTTCCCCACATGCTCGCAAAGTTTAGGCACCATTGGAACATGTTTGGGTACGACAGTATGGGGAAGAGAAGGATTTTCAATTGCCTCTCGAGCACTAGGAGACTTGAAAAAACCGCACACTGGGCACTAACTGATAATCCAAACATCGTTCGATGGTGACCAAACTTTGCGGCGGTCAATGGTGACCAAACTTTGCCAACATGTGGGGGGGTCCCTTATTGAATAAGTGGATAGTATTAAAGGAGATTAATTGAGATTCCATTGAGAAGTCTTGAGTTGAGGTAGTGTGTATAATTGAAGAAAACTGTCCAAGAAGCATACTCACAAGCCAATTTCACCTTGTGGGGTACGTCTAGTAGATGAGGTGGTTCATAGAGCTGATGGATGTTCTTTCTTGAATTCTTCATGAAAACCTTGAAGGGATTTGTGAGACAAAGGGTAAGGTTAGAGGGAATCATGGTAGAGGGTTGGTTGATGCAAGAATCTCTCACAGACATCTCAAATATTTTGAAACTAATATATCCATCCATGCCAAGATTCATGCACAACAATTTGAGGATAAGAAGGGATGGTGTCATGTGGGAAAGGATACATTCAAAAGATGGATGATTCCACACACAAAAAGGTTATTACATTTGGTCATCTTAACAGTTCGGTGATGGATAAGTGGATTGACAAGTATGAGAATACAAGAAAGAGAAGGACAGATGAGAGAAGAGCCTTTAAGAGATTAACACATAGGCACATGGTATGCTAAAAGACAAACTCACTAGCACAATACTAACCAGGTGGAGTACTGAACTTACCTTGTATGGCCGCGTTGCAATTGTGTTGATGCTTGTTGTACCCTTCTCTTGTTGTCTCATGAGAGTTGATTATGTAAAGCTTAGGAGACTCAAGAGACAAGAGATCATGCTACCCTCTCAAGACACCAATCTTCTCTCACCATCTCTCACACATCCCCTCACACAAAGAGGTAAGAGGGTAAGAGAACTATATGTGTATGTATAATTAATAGGAAATGCTACATTACATATTGATCAATGGTAGAGAGTCGCTTGCCCACCACAAGGAAGTAAGAGCACACTCTCATTCAAGGGATTCTCCTCTTCTCATTAGATAAATTAACTTATATACAAGAGACACCCCCCACATGCTCGCAAAGTTTGGTCACCATTGGAGCATGTTTGAATACGATGACATTGGGAAGAGCGGGATTTTCAATGGCCTATCGAGCATAAAGAGACTTGAAAAATCCACAATGGTGGGTGCTAATTTATAATCCAAACATCATCCAATGGTGACCAAACTTTGCCAGCGAACCCTCCCCACACGCTCACAAAGTTTGGTCACTTCGGAGCATGTTTAGGTATGAAGGCATGGGAAAGGGGGGGATTTTCCACGGCCTCT
Organism: Cibotium barometz; assembly: GCF_041138505.1. NCBI lineage: Eukaryota > Viridiplantae > Streptophyta > Polypodiopsida > Cyatheales > Cibotiaceae > Cibotium > Cibotium barometz. The sequence goes on from NC_141073.1 coordinate 7,856,183, forward strand.
TGAGCACTATAAACAGACTCAAGAAATCCGTACTGGGTGCTAATTAATAATCTAGACATCGTCCAATGGTGACCAAACTTTGCGGTCATATGGGAGGGGACCTTCCCCACATGCTCGTAAAGTTCGGTCAGCTTTGAAGTATATTTGGGTATGACGGCATGGGGAAGAGCGAGATTTCAATGGCGTCTCGAGCACCAAGAGACTTGAAAAATCCTCTTCACTACGTTCTAATTGATAACCCAATTATGCTCTGATGGTGACCAAAATTTGTGAGCATGTGGGGGGGTCCCTCCTCACATGCTCGCAAAGTTTGGTGACTATAGCAGCATGTTTGGGTATGATGGCATGGGGTTCTATGGGATTTTCCATGACCTCTCGAGCGTCAAGAAACTTGACAAATCCACACTAGGTTCTAATTGATAACCCAAACATGCTTCAATAGTGACCAAACTTTGCGAGCATTTGGAGGGGATCCTCCCCACATGCTCACAAAGGTTAGACACCACTAGAGCATATGCCTAGGCATGATAGCACAGGAAAGAGCAAGATTTTTCATGGCCTCTCGAGTACTAAAAAACTTGAGAAATCTGCACTAGGCCCTAATTGATAACCCAAACATCGTACGGTACTGATCGAACTTTGTGAGAATGTGGGGAGGGGACCCTTGCCACATGCTCGCAAAGTTTGGTCACCATCGGAGCATGTTTGGGAACGATGGCATGGGGAAGACCGGGATTTTGCATTACCTCTCAAAGCTCCAAGAGACTTGAAAAATCCACACTGGGTTCTAATTAATAACCAAAACATGCTCCAATGGTGACCAAACTTTGTGAGCAGATTGGGGGGTGGGGCTCCGCACATGCTTGCAAAGTTTATTAACCATCAAAGCATGTTGGTCACCATCGCAAAGTTCAGTCAGCATCTGACTATGTTTCGGTTATCAATTAGTGCCTACTACGGATTTCTCAAGTCTCTTAGTGCTCGAGAGACCATGAAGAGCCTATTTGGGTTCGATGGCATGGGGTCTTGTGGGATTTTCCATGACCTCTCGAGCACCAAGAGACTTGAAAAATCTGCACACACTAGGTTCTAACTAATAACCCAAACATGCTCCGATAGTGACCAAACTTTGCGAGCATGTGGAGGGGATCCTCCCCACATGCTTGCGAAGGTTGGACATCACTAGAGCATGCTTATGCATGACAGCACAGGAAAGAGCAAAATTTTTCATGGCCTCTCGAGCACTAAGAGAGTTGAGAAATTTGCACTAGGCACTAATTGATAACCCAAACATCGTCCGATACTGACCGAACTTTGTGAGAATGTGGGGAGGGGACCCTCTCCACATGCTCGCAAAGTTTGGTCACCAATCGAAGCATGTTTAGGTACGATGGCATGGGGAAGTGCAGGATTTTGCATGACCTCTCGAAGCACCAAGAGAATTGAAGAATCCACATTGGGTTCTAATTGATAACTGAAACATGCTCGCAAACGTTGGACACCACTGGAGCATGCCTAGGCATGACGGCATAGGAAAGAGCTGGATTTTTCATAGCCTCTTGAGCACTAAGAGACTTGAGAAATCAGCACTAGGCCCTAATTGATAACCCAAACATTATACGATACTGACCGAACTTTGTGAGAATGTGGGGAGGGGACCCTTGCCACATGCTCGCAAAGTTTGGTCACCATTGGAGCATGTTTGGGTACGATGGCATAGGGAAGACCGGGATTTTGCATGACCTCTCGAAAAGCACCAAGAGACTTGAAGAATCCACACTCAGTTCTAATTGATAACCAGAACATGCTCCAATGGTGACCAAATTTTGAGAGCAGATTGGGGGGTGGGGCTCTGCACATGATCGCAAAGTTTAGTCACCATCGAAGCATGTTTGGTCACCATCGCAAAGTTCAGTCAACACAGCAGATTATGTTTGGGTTATCAATTAGTGCCTAGTGTGGATTTCTCAAGTCTCTTAGTGCTCGAGAGGCCACATGAAATATCTTGCTCTTTGTGCCGTCATGTGTATGCATGGTCCAGTGGTGTGCAACCTTTGCGAGCATGTGTGGGGGACTCTCTGTGCATGCTCGCATAGTTTGGTCACCATCAGAGCATGCTTGGGTATGATGTCATAAGAAAGAGCGAGATTTTCCATGGCCTCTCTAAGAGACTTCAGAAATCTGTACTGGGTGCTAATTAATAATCCAAACATCGTCCAATGGTGACCAAACTTTGCGGTCATGTGACCCTTACCACATGCTTTGTAAAGTTTGGTCACCATCGGAGTATTTTTGGGTATGATGGCATGGGGAAGAGCGGATTTTCCATGGCCTCTCGAGCACTAAGATACTTGAGAAATCTGCACTGGGCATTAATTGATAATCCAAACATGCTCCGATGGTGCGCCCAAACTTTGCGAGCATGTGGGGAGAGTCCTTCCCCACATGCTCGCAAAGTTTAGCCACAATCGGAGCATGTTGGGTTACAATGGTATGGGGAAGAGTAGGATTTTCAATTGCCTCTCGAGCACTAAGAGACTTGAAAAATTGGAGCATGTTTGGTTACAATGGTATGGGGAAGAGTAGGATTTTCAATTGCCTCTCAAGCACTAAGAGACTTAAAAAATCCACACTGGGCACTAACTGATAATCCAAACATCGTCCGATGGTGACCAATTTTTGGAGCATGTTTGGGTACGATGGGATGGGGAAGAGCGGGATTTTCAATAGCCTCTCAAGCACAAAGAAACTTGAAAAATCCGAAGTGGGTGCTAACTGATAATCTAGACATCGTTCAATGGTGAGACCAAACTTTGTGATCATGTGGGAGGGGAGCCTCCCCACACGCTCGCAAAGTTTGGTCACCTTCGAAGTATGTTTGGGTATGATGGGATGGGAAAGAGTGAGATTTTCAATGGCCTCTCGAGGACCAAGAGACTTGAAAAGTCCACACTATGTTCTAATTGATACCCCAAACATGCTCCGATGATGACCAAAGTTTGTGAGCATGTGGAGGGGTCCCTCCTCACATGCTCCCAAAGTTTGGTCACCATAGAAGCATGTTTGGGTACGATGGCATGGGGTCCTATAGGATTTTCCATGACCGCTCGAGCACCAAGAGACTTAAAAAATACGTACTGGGTTCTAATTCATAACACAAACATGCTCTGATAATGACCAAATTTGCGAGCATGTGGAGGAATCCTCCCCACATGCTCGCGAAGGTTGGACACCACAGGAGCATGCTTAGGCATGACAGCATAGGAAAGAGCAGGATTTCTTATGGCCTCTCGAGCACTAAGAGACTTGAGAAATCTGCACTATGCGCTAATTGATAACCCAAACATCGTCCGATATACTGACCGAACTTTGTGAGAATGTGGGGAGGATACCCTCGCCACATGCTCGTAAAGTTTAGTCACCATTGGATCATGTTTGGTTACGATGTTTGGTTACGATGGCATGGAGAAGAGCGGGATGTCGCAAGACCTCTCGAAGCACCAAGAGACTTGAAGAATCCACACTGGGTTCTAATTAATAACTGAAACATGCTCCGATGGTGACCAAACTTTGCGAGCAGATGGGGGGGACCCTCCGTAGATGCTCCAAAGTTTAGTCACCATCAAAGCATGTTTGGTCACCATCGCAAAGTTTGGTCAGCATCATCGGACGATGTTTGGGTTATCAATTAACGCCTAGTGTGAATTTCTCAAGTCTCTTAGTGCTCGAGAGGCCATGAAAAATCCTGTTATTTCTTGTGCCATCATGCCTAGGCATGCTCCAGTGTTGTCCAACCTTTTCAAGCATGTGCGGGGGACCCTCTGCCATGCTCGCAAAGTTTGATCAGCATCGAAGAATGTTTGGGTACAATGTCATGGGAAAGAGCTAGATTTTCCATGGCCTCTCGAGCACTAAGAGACTTGAGAAATCCGCACTAGGCGCTAATTGATAATCCTGTTGTAGTGAAATTCTTCTATTGCCTCGAAAAAGAACCTTGGTAGTGGAACACCCTCTTGTTCTGCTTGTAATACTTTGTCTTATGTCACTCAAAGTATTATTTTGAGACTAATCCCTCTAGCTACCATCCACCCAATGAATGATGGATAAATTCCCTTAAGGGAGTAATCAGAAAGGGACACTTTATATGAAATTCTTCTTGCACCATTATTGTTTAAGGAAGGTTTCTTAGGGCCCATTTATTTTCAACATATACAAAGCACATGCATATAGTTAATCTATAGGGGAAATAAATTTGTATTGGTAGTGTGCTTAGGAAAAATTTTAAGGTGTTTTGAAAGAAAATATAAGCATTGGTTAAAGAAAAAACAAAAAGTACCCAATGACCTACTTGAATTTTGCATGATGAACATGAAAAAAATATGTTTTTAACTTGGGAATTAGCATTATATTTTAACTACTACCTTCTCGTGACCGTTTTCTTAAAATAGAAAATCTGAAACTTTATAAATTGAACTTTACACAAAAGTATGCAAACAATAAAAAAATATAATTTGGTAAACAATGCATCAACTAACTAAGAAAATGAAATAAATTCTGGGGGGTTGTGCTACAAGGAATAAGCCTCTTGTAAGTCACCCAAATGTGCAATGCTGGACAATTGGGCATCATGAAGGTGAAGAGTCAGGTCGACAATAGTTATGGAATAAAGGCAACGAATGCTTCTAGCTAGGAGGCGATGGGTACTTCTAGCACCATGGTGGGCAAAAGAACAGAGGGAGAAGAGCGAGCTTCTAGGAGGAGTAGGTAACGGAGGTGGAGAGGGGGGCGAGTCTTCCTTGTCCTCTTCTTCCCGCAAAAGTGGTGACAAGCCCTTGAACTTGGTTGAGGCTCAGCCTTGTATCCCACAATGAGATCGTTGGAGGCGATCGCCTTGCCGTGTAGATCTACAACTGGGCAGAAGCGTTGCAGACTATTCACAATAACAAACCAGGTGGCATGCATAGGTTATACCTCTTGATGGGAGATTTTCAGCCAGCTGGGAGGTGTCCAGATTTGATGAGGACATAGCCATGTTACTAGTGAAATGAGATAGGACCTAGTACTTAAAAGAAAGAAGAGGTAAAAGAATCGTTCGTATTTCTAAGTGCATAACAAACATGGGAAAGGTTAGTCCACCACACAGAAGGCACTTGGGGCTGGGCAGTGAGGCGTGACCAGTTAGTGGGTGGGCATGTAAAAGAAGTCTCCGCCACCTCCGAACAACCCTTCAGAGATCTGTTGCCAATCATATACATTCACGAGCCTTCAACTTCCTCTCAGACATGAGAAGCTCCTATATTTTGATTTTGAAAATGACACTGCTGTGTACTTGAGAGAGTCGATAACCTTACCCATTGGCCAACCAATTGTAGATAGCAAGGAAGTGGTTGCATGTCAAGGACGACAGCCATAAGTTCCAAACTTCCAAGCCTCCTTAGTCCTCATCTTCACGTCAGTGATTCTAGGCTCCCTACCTTCAACCTTTGAACTTCGAGTCTCACCTTCATGCTAGCAATTTGAGGCTGGAGCCCTTTCCAGCCATCCATGATGTTTGGAATTAGTTTTCATTAGACTAGCAATACTACTAGAGTTCCTCTAGGCTTGTAAAGAGATTGAAAGCTGCAATGCTATGCCAGAGTTCCTCCAGGCCACAAGGCCAAGGTTGAACACTGTTTATGTCAAGTTAGGTGTGGTTATCTACAAGCAGGTGGTTATAGTGGAGGGGGGAGTCCTTGATCTTCTCACTATCCTTCTCTTGTAAAAGAGAAGTTGCCTTTGGCTTTAATAGTGGGGAGCGTGTGGAAAGTGCTCAGAAGCTATCATCCGAAAGATACGCTATCCACCGTGCTTGTCTAAGCAATATTGTAGGAGGTCTCAACAATGTTCTAATATCACATGTTTTCTTTTTTTGTCTAAGCTTGTGTTGTTGTTTTCTCTTGGTTAGCTTGACATTGTCAACGTAAGCTCTCTTATTCATTCAACCTCATGTTTATTACACCCTTGGGTGTCAGGTTTAGGGTTTAAGCTTATGCATAGAGATATGGGGCATTGTTGTAGGCCATCTAGAATACTGTTTATGTCAAGTTAGGAGTGGTTATCCGCAAGTAGGTGGTTATAGTGGAGGGGAGCCCTCGATCTTCTCACTATCCTTCTCTTGTAAAAGAGGAGTTGCCTTTGGCTTTAATAGTGGGGAGCGTGTGAAAAGTCCTTAGAAGCTATCATCTGAAAGGGGCACTGTCTACTCTGCTTGTCTAAGCAGTATTGTAGGAGGTCTCAACAATATTCTAATATCACATGTTACCTTTTTGTCTAAGCTTTAAATATGGCTTTTGTTAGAGCAATCGTGTTTTATTGCCTAATGCATGTATGTATAGGCAATGTCGATCGACCCCTCACAAGACCCAGATGTGGCAAATCTGATATCTATTATAAACGAACGATATGGGCAGCAAGCTTGGTCTTAGTTTACTCAGACACAGGTATGGTTCCATCAAACCTTTTCACATACACAAAGTTAACCTTTTATGCGTACTATAAGTCTTATTTTTTAATCTTATATGTAGGCGGGCTTATAATCGGGCCAGTCGATGCCATGGGGGCAATATATCCCACTTGGCCAGTCGGGGTACACCACGCCTTTGATGGGCGTGGGGCTGAGTGGTGCAGGCCCATTAGGATATGGCTGTGGATGACCCCACACCACCTTTCTTAACTAGACCCACCCCCACTCCCTCACGTCTTTGATGGGCGTGGGGCTGTGTGGTGCAGGCCCATTAGGATATGGCTGTGGATGACCCCACGCCTTTGATGGGCGTGGGGCTGAGTGGTGCAGGCCCATTAGGATATGGCTGTGGATGACCCCACACCACCTTTCTTGACTAGACCCACCCCCACTCCCTCACGTCTGTCTTCACCCGACGATGACATAGTAGGGCATCTGGGGGTAGTAGACATGCTGGGGGCGGAGCAGGTTACTTTTGCTTTGGCAAAAGTAGCACTAGGTCTCCCGATGCGTCTCCCTAGCAGGGGGGATCTTCATCTACACATTATGAGCTAGCCCCCAGGAGACCCATTCCACCATTCGATCCATGCACCCTACCATACACTGTGGATGTCGATGGTGCCCTCGTGTGATGGATGCACGAGGGAAGCAAGTCATGAACTGCATGCATGTACTTTGCAAACCTCTAGTTCATAAACTCCTTCAAGAAGTGGAAAGCACATGATGAGCTTTCAAAGCAATACGTCATTGCTTAAGTCAGAGTTCCATGTTCCACATGCGGGTCTTTGCTTCTATAAGGAGTGGATGAAGAGACGAATCAAGATTTTGCTCTCTAATAGGAGAGCAAAATATCAAGAGAGTAGCAAAGAATAATTTTGAGAAGCCCAACATTTGCACGACTGAGGAGTGGAGGCATGCACGCAACTTCGTGAGAAAGCACCCATGTGCTTTTCAACAACAAGCAGCAGGCAAGTGCTTCCGGACTATGGAAGCGAGGGGCTTCACACTTCGACTCGGGAGGAAAGTCCTCCTTCATTACTCGTTTCGTAAGTACCTATTTTAGTATTTTAGTAATCATTTCTTCTCCTCTTTTATTTTGTTTTGTACTATATTGTTTTCTTTAACTAGTTGTATATTTTCTTAATTGTTTTTTGTAGAGGGAGGTTGTTGGGTGCGACCTAACATAGGAGGAGTACAATTATGGGTATAGATCCCCTGTCCGCAATTGTGGGCATGGATGCATACACAAGACGTACACTTGGATGAGTTCGTTTTGGCAACTCAAGGGGATGAGGTAAGTGAGCCTAAACCCTTCTCTTTTCTACATCTAATTGTATTTTATTTCCCTTGCTGACCTTACGCTTAATGGCATGTATATAGGATGCAGGGGAAGAGAAAGAGGAGGATCCTGATTATGAGCATGAGGCGATAGAAGGAAGTGAAGAGGAAAACGAAGACAATGATGATGATCACTGGGAATCCGATGAGGATTCCAGTTAGCTACCTCTTCATTGTAGACATTTTATGTATATATGGCCAAAGGCCCGACACTTGGTGAAATACAATAATTTTTGGGCTCAATTGCATTCTTTACAATTTATGTGTTTCTTATGTTTGTGTTTGTGTCATAAAACTGAAACTAACTCTATTTTAATATAAAAAAAGAGCTGGGGCAGATGGGGAGTCCTTTGCAAACTCCCCAGTCTATGCCAACTATGCAAGGATGCAACACAAAGATGGAAGCAAGAAAACAAGAGACTTGACATTCTTATTTAGGGCTCTTGTAGAGAGTTCCAAGTTGTAGGTGAGTGTGGGAGTGGGCTTGAGAATAATCCCACATGGGAAGTTTTGGGAGTTTTAGGAGTTTTAGTATAAATAGTGGCTCATTTGAGAGCTCACACACAAATTGGGCTGAACTCATGATTGAGCTCTCTTGAGACTGGCTTTCCCTCTTGTTCATAGAGGTGCAAGCTCTTCTCTCTCCCCATCTACACTATCGTATGAGCAATGCTCTTCTAATTCAATGCAATGAGATGATATTTTTCTCTCTTCTCATTTCTATTCTCTAGTGTGCATGCTTCTTTATTTATGCTTGTAGGTTGAATAAGAATGCATGTTTATTTCAAGTTCCATTAAGCTTCAAGGTTTGTGTGCATGCTAGGGAAGTAGGTGCTTGAGAATGAAGTGTGCTTTGAGCTTGTGTGCTTATGAGTGAGCTTGTGTGTGCATTAGCTTAGCTTTCTTCTTGTATTGGATGCATGAATGAGTGGGTTGATGAGTGAATGAGCTATGGCAAGATTGAGCTTGTGTGTGTAAAGTCTATGTCAAGGTAGTGGTGTTCATAGCATTCTCTCCCGAAAGGGATAAGCTTCCATGCACCTAACCGGGTTGAATCCCCTAGCAATGAAAGGAGTGTTTATCATTCCATTGGTGAGCTAGGAGCATAGTCTGCTTGCCCATATTGCATACGTAGGGAGACGACCATCTTTCCATTGGCGCCGCTACCGGGGAAACGACCTACGGTTGGTTGAGGATCCTTGGCAGCCATTACAATCTAAACATTACTAGGTGTAGGATAATTAGACTCTAAGCTATTGCAGGGAAGCTCTAACAGGCGAGGAGTGCTGCTCTTAATCTCCTTCACTTTCAACTCAGCAAACGCCTCGGGAACGTCGCCATCATCTGCACGGGTGCCTCGCCGAATCCAACCTTGCGGGCGAGCTCATTGACGGGCTTCAGCTGCTGGCCGCTGAACGCAACAGAGAGAGCAGAGGCGGAGGTGAACGCAATAGAGAGAGCGAAGGCGACATCTGGAAACGGGCCTCGCCGAATCCAACCTTGCGGGCGAGCTCATTGACTGGCTTCAGCTGGCTGGCCACTGAAGGTGGCAGAGGAGGAGAGGGCGGACGTGGCCGCCTGTGCAGAAGCAGAGAGAGCGAGGGCGGCGGTGGCAGCAGAGAAAGGCGATAAGGCAAGCCGGTTGATTCGCAGGCGATAAGGCAATTTTCATGGCGATAATAAGGCAAGCCGGCTGATTCGCAAGCAATAAGGTTAGTGTTTCATTTTTTTATTTTTATTTTTATTTTTATTTTTCTAGCTTTGTTTTTTGTTAATCTTTAATTTTTAAAATCTGTAATTTCTACATACTAGGCAATTTTCATGTTTTTTGCATTTAAAAAAATAAAAAATAAAAAATAAAAAATAATTTAACAAATTTCTGTAGTCCACATTTTCTGCATATTCTGCATTTTTATAATTTTTTGCATAATTAGTGTAATCTGCATAATTAGTATTTTTAGCATAATTCATATTTTTATGTAATTATTACATATATAATTATTCTCACCATTGGTTATCAACCAACAAAGAAGTGGTGCCAGTTTTTTAAATGGAACTACACACATGTGACTTCGGACTGCAATCACATTGCAAGGATACAAAGGGAACAAACAGCCAACTCTGCACCTAGGCAGCAAGTTGTGAACCATGAGAGAACCTTAGTTGCTCAAGAGCAAGCACGGCCGGTGCTAAAAGCTCAACCTCCTCCACCTAGCACAGCTTCCTTTAGATATGTGGAATATAAGAATCCTGAATTAGGAATGGAGATGGTTAGCTCTCAACCATACTACATCGAAATGGAGCATCCTCTTGTCGAACCCTACTTTGAGAACCCAACCGGACCAAGCCTAGTTCAATGGAGACGCAAGCTCTTTGATGCTTATAGGATCTCAGTCAACCAAGACTCAAGGTTATCCAGGACCATATCCTACAAAGAGACTATACCCCACGCAACAAACAGGACCATGCTACGAATGTGGTGGACCACATTGGGCGAGAGAATGTCCAAACAAGAAACGACCCCTCTTAGCTAACATCGGCACAACATCTACGTTTCCACCTATAGAGAGGTTTTGCCAAGGGTGTAGCATTGACCATCTACCAAAGGATTGCTTGTTGAAGCCTGTGGATCCGGCAGCACAAAAAGCTAAAGCACCCCTCAACTATGTTAAAGTGATTCCATCACCCACAACATCTGAGGGAGGAGAACAAACTAGTGTCGCTACTAAGAGTAGTGACTAGAGCCGAAGCGCAAAAGAATGTCAAAGAGGTTGTTGAGAAACCCTCTGAGATTAAGGTTCTATCCAAAGATGGAAAAGAGAGAAAGAAATCAACTCGACGTAAACCACGCAGCAAGGGGAGTAAGAAGTCGAAGGAGCAAAAGAGCTCTGATGGAGGAAATTCTATCCCAAAAGAGCTAGAAGGAATGTTGAAAACAAAACAAATAGGAGAGAAAACTCAAAATGAGCAAAAGGGAAAAGCATCCGAGTCTGAGGAAAGCTCAAGAGGATCAGTCCTTGTGGACAAGGTGAACGAGTCTGAGGAAAGCTCAGGAGGATCAATCCTTGTGGACAAGGTGAACGAGCCTTTAGATGCAGCGCTTCAAGCGTATAATAGTAGGATCACAGCTCTGACCGAGCTGCCTAAGAAGTTGCAAGAATATCCCAACCCTCGTGAAGAGATAATCAACTTGGCTATCCATAAGCAGTTGATTAGGGATACTCAGACTCTAATAGACGGCCCACCACCTATGTACGCAAGAGGACCAGCTTCTCTGAAGCCTAACTTAGAGATGATACCACAAGCCACGCCAAGCATGGAAAAGGGAAGTGAAGTTGAATCTCTACATTTCCCAGAAATGCCTGAAGGAGATGATTTACCTCATGCCAATGCAGACGAGTCAAAACCATTGACTACCACAGATTTCGGAGATGAAATTCGTGAAATAGAGGAAGCAGTAAAACAAGGGAGATGTGGGAAGCGGTGCAAAAACAAGTTGAAGATCTAGCATCTTCTAACAAGTCACCACCGTTCTCTATAGTAGAATTCTCGAATCAAAGGGTTCAAGAATTAGATGCTTTATCTCTACCAGATGATGCTCAAACTGTTGTCTCAGCTCGGAGCAACAAGCTCACATGCAAGACACTGCCCTCATATTTAGGACTGTACGAAGCACATAGCCAAACCATGCGAGTACCATCAATGAAACGACAACCTCATCATGAATGAGACATAGGGAGTTTGCAAGCTTTAATGTCGGCACCAGTTACGTGTACCATTCCACTCGCAGAGTTCTTAAAGCTTAGGCCAAGATTGTGGGGAGAAGTGGCTACACAATTAACTGAGCAAGGATTGTGGAACCAGAACATCCAGGTTATAAGGAGTTGTTGAAGGCAAAGGCTTCTGAGCTAATGCTTAAGCAAACAATTCCGGTTCCTGTGAACAAAGTTGGCAAGCATTGTGAAGACGACGAAGGAAATACTACGCTTCCTGTGGAGATCAACAAGATTGAATCTATAGCTATTCTAGATAGCGGAGCAGGGGTGAGTATAGCAACAAAAACTGTATGGGAAATGTGGGGAAAACCTGCAATTAGAAGTACAAGGATGAGTTTGCAATTGGGAGACGGAAATCTAGAGTCCCATAGGATTGCTTGAGAATGTTATAGTCAAGTCATGTGGCATTGAGTACGGACATACCTTTGCTATTGTAGACTTTGGCAAGAACACAAATTACGAAGTGGTCCTAAGAAGGCCATTCATGCGCCAATTCAAAATGATTCAAGAATGGGGTTACAATTACTTGTACCTCAGACATGAGAATGTAACCACGAGGGTGAATCTGAAAAACCATGCTTATCAAGATGTGACGCACTCTCCTGTGGATGAGTTTGATTTCGCTTCTTCAGAAGCATCGAGAGCAACTATGTCTGAAGGAAGAGCTGATCTATGGATCTGTGGAGCATCTTGTCGAGACTTGCAACCTGGAACAAATTTACATTCTTCGTAGATCATCAAGCTTTGCTTTACCTTGTGAACAAGCCATGTGCAACCAGAAGGATTGTACGCTGGTTTGTTATTCTACTTGAATTTGAATTTGAAGTAGCGGTAAAGAAGGGAAAAATGCATCAGCGGGCTGATCATCTTTCCAGGATAACTTCCGGAGAAGCACCCATTGGTATAGATGATGATATTCCTGACGCTACTCTATTCTTGGTTGAGACAGCACCAAGATGGGCAGAACCCATCATTCAAGTTTTAACGACAAGATTTGTTAACTCCATTAGTCCCACCAATGAAAAGATAATGACCTTAGAGCATTGTGCTTCTTATAAGCTTCTTTCTGGACGATTGTATAAATTGGGAAAAGATGGAATACTCCGTCTATGCCCTGACCCTGATCAATATGATGAGATTATCTCATATGTCCACGTGAGCTTAGGAGGCAAACATGTCTCTGGAAAGGATACGGTTAAAAGAGTTTTGTGGGAAGGATATTGGTGGCCAACACTTCATGCTGATACAGAAGAGTACGTACGGAATTGTAAAATTTGTCAACAAAGGAAACCCATTCCTCATGTGACTCTATTTTATATTTCAACATTTGGAGTTCATACATTGTGAAGTATTTGACGCAAGGTCATACGGACGATAAGATGCCTAGGCATAGAAAGAGAGCCATAGAGGTAGAAGCAGCGAGTTTTCAGATTATTGAAGGCCAGCTGTACAAAAGGGGCAAAGATGGAAACCTACGGACTTATGTTTGTGAGAGTGACTACCTTAGCGTATTGACTCATGCACATTCAGGAGTTGGGGGTGGACATTTCTGTGGAGAAACAACTGCCAAACTTATACTATGGTCAGGACTATGGTGGCCTACGCTTTTTCATGATGCAACAGAGTATGTCAAACGATGTGATCAATGTCAAAGAGCCAAACCTCCTACCAAGTATGAGGACATGCCATTGAGACCAATTATGGGGGTTAGAGCTTTTGCAAAATGGGGAATTGATTTTGTGGGACCAATTAAACCACCAGCACGCCATACACATGTTGAGTATATCATTGTAGCCACAAATTATCTTACGAAATGGGTAGAAGCAAAAGCCATAGTAAAAAACGATGCTAGGACCACTGCAAAGTTTTTATACGAACATGTGTTTACACGCTACGGTTTACCTATTGAGATTGTGAGTGACCAAGGTGTGCATTTTATCAATGAAGTCATTACCTTTCTTTTGGAAGACTTTATGGTCATCCATAAGAGGTCAGCGCCTTATCACCCGCAACAAGCAAATGGTCAAGCTGAGAGCACAAACAAGACTCTTTGCACTGCGCTTACAAAGATTATTGAGGGACATAGAACAGATTGGGAACAGAATCTTCACTCAGTTCTATGGGCTTACCAAAACGCTTACAAAACGTCCATAGGCACGACACCTTTCAATCTAGTTTTTGGATTGGATGCTATCCTTCCGATAGAATTTATTGTACCTACACTTCGAGTTGCAAAACAACTTGAGTGGACGGATCATGAATTCTCTACACGGATCGATGAATTGGAGAGGCTAGATGAAGACAGGCTATTGGCAGTCATTGGCATGTATGCTAAAAAACGACGCCAAAAGCATTGGCATGATACGCATGTGAAGAAAGGTCGCTTCAGGAGAGGTGATCTAGTGTTGCTTTACACATTGAAGAAACAAAAACGCAAGCTGAAAATGCGAGGACTTGGTCCATTTGTGATCAACGAGCTTAGTGCGAGTGGTGCAGTAAGGTTGGAAACCTTAGATAGAGAGCCAATGACTAACTTCATCAATGGTAGCCGCTTAAAGCGCTATGAAGAACCTCTAACAGATGATATGCTGATACGCATACATGCTAGTTAGACACGTAAAAAAGCTCAAGCTTTGTTACAAAGTCAAGCAAAAGAAGAAGCTAAGGCTAGAGTAGCACTAGCACGAGAGCGCCGCAAGGCAGCTATCATGGCCATCCACTTGAATGATGATGAAGAACCCTTTCATATTGAAGTAAGGATTCCTGCTCAAAGAGCAATCTTTGCAGCGTCGACACTTATAGATTCGGGAGCCGACTGCAATGTTTTGTCTTATGAAGCGTGGACATCATTAGGCCAACCTTTGCTCACCAATGCCAAGTGCTGTATTAATATGTCCATTCAGGATCAATCTATGCACGTGACTTTTTATGTTGCTAACAAGAGCCAAGCAGTGGTGGATGTTGTTCTAGGCAGATCATGGATTAGAACCACCAGATGCGGTATGGACTGGAACTCACGACAATACACCTTGTTGGTAAATTCTACTCACCTTACAGGATCAAGTGCTTCGGCACTCCCATCTTTTCAAAAGGTGGAAACCATCACTACTGTGATAGAGACAACCTCAAAAGATCCAATGATTTGGGTGAATAATGACAATGACAATACTCAAGGATGGCATGTGCCAACATCTCTCTTATATGCACAAGGCTACGGAAGGGGGGAAGCACTTAGAATTCAAATCTGGTTACCTAAAGCAGCTCGCAAGCCAAGACCCAATGCTGCCAAGGAACATCCAAGGAATATAAAGCTAAAGAGGAGGTTCACCAAAACCAACAGTTCCACCTCCAACAAGACCACTCAACAACGGTGGATCCCAAAGAAGGTTCTGCAAGCACAAGGCTACTACGAGGATGCTACTACCTTGTGGCTACCAAAGAAGGACGCAGGGACTCAGCAAAACATAATTATGTTCCTGAATCTACTCAAGAACAAAAGCAGTCGATACCACCTCACTTACAGAAACCAAATCAATACTGGAAACCACGCCTTACCAAGCCTGAAAGAGTCCAGGTGGAAACACAAGCTGACGCGTCAATCGGACATCATCAGAAGGTCTCGAACAGGAAGGGATACTCCAAACTGACATGGGAAGAAAAAGGCAAGTGGGTACCTTTACTCACTTCTATCTCAGAGGCAACACATCAGAAGGAGGATATTGCAACCGAATCAAGTTCAGAGTCTATTCCTCAAAACACAAGCAATGTCAAAGTTTGTCTTACAAAGCCGACAACTTTCAATCAGGCTCCTACACAAGTAGACTCCCTGACTATAAGGAAAGAGCGTTCTTCCTACAACTCCAACTATTTGGAATGTCGTCGGTATTCTACTCTTTCCCTAATCAAATTACATTACCAGCCATAAGTCTACAAGCATAGGTGTTAAAGTTGGGCACTCTGAAGACCCAAGAAAATTTTGAAAGCCCAATGGGATGGCAAGAACAGAGCTGCCATATGTTACCAAAGCTCAGAAGTGTTTAAACATCTCCATTCCATTCACACCTCCTCCTATTTGTCCCAATGCATTTCCTATGCCTATCACTAAAATCTCACCTCCGACTAAACTTCAATCTCTTGCACGTACTCTGAAATGGGTACCACAAAGAGTCCAACAAAAAGGAACCTGTGTCATACGTCAACACGCCACAAACAATTTGCATAATGTTACATCCAAAAACAAACTCATTCTTGAAAGAGCTATCATGCTACAAAAGCTACTTTTTGGCAATTCATCTATCGAATCTATTAGCTCTATTTCCGTCATGCCTGTACATACTAGCATTCTTCGTTCAACTTGCATTAAATAAAAAAAATCTGAACACTTCCTTATGTGTTGTGTAGAATAACCAAATGGAGACTTGGCTGGACACATGCAGTTCGTCTTTGGACCTAGATAGCACTCACCTTGACCATCAAGGGGGCTACAGCATTGCACCTTTTCAGACGCACTCCCGATATTTTTATGCCCCAGTGGGTGAGGATTGCTGTGGAAGACAATTTGTGGAGTTATACTACCAGCAACATCATCCGTTTCCACACTGTGCTCATATGGTATTGGGGAATGCTTCCCATATATGTTGGCAGTGTCGCACATATTTCTGTCGCTATGGCACTGGTATGATGCAGCAGATCATGGGGGTCACACCTCAACGACATAATCTCTCAGCAATTATGATGCCGCAATGTGGACCCAACCAACAAAGACTCCCAGAAGAGGAAAGAGCTCAAACATGGCGCGACGACACCCTTCGTTTGCTAACCCCTTCCATTTTGCAGGTTCTTCTTCCCCATGAATCTACATGTCAGTTTTGGCTCAATGTGAGTGAGTCTTTAGAACGGTTTCAAAACCATAGGTGCCTCTTTAGCCTTCCTACTGTGCCCATACCATATGTTAGTGAAGATGCACTTCTTCCCTTGCCATCTTCTCCATGGGTAGGATTACGTTCTGGGTTATCTTTACATCCTGAAGCTATTGATGTCCACCCACCTGAGAAGACATACATCCACCCCCAGTGCAAGACTAGCATTTGTACTCTCTTAATAAGAACTAGAAGCCAGGGCACTTTTTCCCATTGGGTTTTTCCCCTCGTCCAAATCCGGTGTTTAGCACCAATGTTTCTTATTTTTTTGTCTTTTTAATTTTCTTTCTCTTTAGTTTGTTTTGTCGGAATAAAATAGATACAAGCACTAAACTACATCTTCCGCTTCAGTACCACAACTGACAGTCATACAATCAAGTGCAAACAATTCTTCACCAACCAGTGCTTTAACAGAAACAGGTGAACTCATGCCAATCTCTAATGTTTTCTATATTTTTCTTGTTGCTTGATTGTTTATAAATTTCACTTTACTAAGCATGGCAATATGCATCTCCTTTGGTCTAGAGAAGGAATAGCATTTTAGTGGCTTTAGACTTGATAGTGTAAGTTTGACCGTAATTGTTTTTACCCGTTTAGCAATACAAAGTAATTAGTGTTTTGTGCTAAAGGTAGAGTTCCAGTCCTAGGACAAAGAGACTAAATTAATTATAGGACCGTCAGAGGATATCTTGCCCTTAGTAGGACATTGCTTAGGGACAATCTAATAAACATTCCATAACAAAAATTAGCATGACAAAAATTAAAGAAAAGTGTATATGTTTGTGGCCTATTGCCTTGTTATTCATGGTAGGCGAGGGAGGTCTATACCTTTCCCAGACCAATGCTTTGTGTAGTAATAAGGAATAGCCATACCGCGGGTGCGCAAACATACTCTTGAAGAGAGCCCTGTTCAAAAAAAAAAAAAGACAGAAAGGCACCAAGAGAAATGCTTGTCTAATCCAGGATGGTTGCCGTTATGCTTAAAATATTAAACCAAAACACTAAGCAATATCAAGAGTCTGCCACTACATAATTATGTTAGATTTATTAGCGTTGAACCGACATCTTTGACTTAGCATAGGCTCAGTATACTACTTGATAGTCCCTCGATTAACTGTTGTCTTTTGCCTTCTAGGAAAAGAACAATACATTTGGCATAAAACATTCTTTACTTTAGTTAGCTGCACGTAGTAATTATTAAGGCTTGAACTAACCTATTCAATCTCTACACTGCTTCAATGTTTCCTTCCTCTAGCTAATTGGACGTTTATTGCCATGTCTTATTCAGTAAAATTGCTTGTTTTGTTACTGACTGTCAGTACTTTTGCTCTCAAAAAAAAAAAGAAAAAAGAACACACAAACCACCTATCGTTTTGCTTGCAGGGTACACACTGGAGATGCTATTCTTCCTTGGCATCTACGCGCTCGAGGACGTGCGCAAAATAGGAAGGGGGGAATGTTGCGTGACGAGTGGTGATCAATGCAAGGATGCAACACAAAGATGGAAGCATGAAAACAAGAGACTTGACATTCTTATTTAGGGCTCTTGAAGAGAGTTCCAAGTTGTAGGTGAGTGTGGGAGTGGGCTTGAGAATAATCCCACATGGAAAGTTTTGGGAGTTTTAGGAGTTTTAGTATAAATAGTGGCTCATTTGAGAGCTCACACACACATTGGGCTGAACTCATGCTTGAGCTCTCTTGAGACTAGCTTTCTCTCTTGTTCATAAAGGTGCAAGCTCTTCTCTCTTCCCATCTACACTATTGTATGAGCAATGCTCTTCTAATTCAATGCAATGAGATGATGTTTTTCTCTCTTCTCATTTCTATTCTCTAGTGTGCATGCTTCTTTGTTTATGCTTGTGGGTTCTCTATTAGGCTTTGTGTGCTAGTGGATTCAAGCTTAAGCTTCTCCATAGCTTGTAGCTTATCCATGGGCAAGGCATTTCTTGAGTAGTGAATGAGAATGCATGTTTATTTCAAGTTCCATTAAGCTTCAAGGTTTGTGTGCATGCTAGGGAAGTAGGTGCTTGAGAATGAAGTGTGCTTTGAGCTTATGTGCTTATTATGAGTGAGCTTGTGTGTGCATTAGCTTAGCTTTCTTCTTGTATTGGATGCATGAATGAGTGGGTTGATGAGTGAATGAGCTATGGCAAGATTGAGCTTGTGTGTGTAAAGTCTATGTCAAGGTAGTGGTGTTCATAGCATTCTCTCCCGAAAGGGATAAGCTTCCATGCACCTAACCGGGTTGAATCCCCTAGCAATGAAAGGAGTGTTTATCATTCCATTGGTGAGCTAGGAGCGTAGTCTACTTGCCCATATTGCATACGTAGGGAGACGACCGTCTTTCCAATGTTCTCCTCCTTGCTCCACACGTGTTGCATCCTCACACATTGCTATTTCAATAGATTGGACATCCCTCTTGCTATTGTAAAAGAGATGTGTCTCAATTGCCACAAGGGAGGTAATGAGGTTACTTGGCTGAGGCTACCTGGAGACGTTTCCAACTCAGGGTCGATGCCAAGGGTTTAAAAAAGTGTGGCATCTTTGACATGGATTAAGTACTTTTAGCTAAGGTGAACTTTCATGGTCCTAAACCCTGACCCCCTCACTAGAGCTGTGCACCCAAAGATAAGATAGCTCCGTGCCCTTTTTACAAAATTCATGGCACTATTTACTAAGTTGGTTGGTAAATTTGGGGCTTGGAGGACCATGGCACCTCTCATTTCTTAGGGTTCATGATTCTTCCACCCAAGCCTACATTTATTTGGCTCATTTCTTCCCAAGACTCCTCGCTTGAGGTATACTCAATGGGAGAGGGAAGCACTCCATTGCATCTTAGTCGTTTGATAGAAGAGGAAAACACACATTGAGGTAGACTCGATGGAAGAGGGACGCACTCTATTGAGTGTTGATCGTTTTGATGGGACCGAAGGTTGGATTGGTTTGAGGATGTATGGTTTGATGCGCTATAATCGACCCAATTGTCATTTCCACGCTCAGATTGAGTTCGCATCAAAGAGTTTTCTCTTGGATGAGTTAGCGTTACACTCCATGTGTGGTTGGCTGCATAAGGCTCAAGCTTATCAGTACGTGAGCATTGGAAATTGGAAAATTTTCCCATTTCAGAACTTACAGATCGAATGTCCTAAAATGTAATGTAATAAGATTGAAAACAAAAAAACACACTCGAATAATTGTGTATTACCTTAATTACTTTATAAACAAATGGCTAGTGTTCACACTTGGTTGGCCATACAAATAGTCCATGGTCACTATGTCTAGCCTTAAGCAAGTATATACACGAATTCATAGACTTCCCCATTTTGCGCTAAGCATAGAGTAAGGCTGCTTCATATATTCTAGTGGGGTCTAATAGACGTTGTCTTACAAAAGAAAATCTTATACTATAGAAAAGTAAGATGGCTAAGTACCTTGCAATCAAAGTGCTTAATAACAAGAGACAAGAAGGGTTGTAATTCTCTACAATACCCTCTGAATGAAGGTGAAGGACACAGAGGTATACTTTGAGAAGTTACATCGGGTATAATTCTCCTTTGTCTATTTGCGTTGGGTATAATTTTTTCTTATTTTCCATATCCCAACGCTTTAGAGAAGTTGCTACTTTCTTCTCTTTCTCTTTCTCTTTCCCTTATTATTTCTCATTACAAAGTCTTTCCACATTTTTATTTTTGATACTAATTTCTTCAAAAGGAAAGCCTATTTCTAGTTGCCTTTCAAATGCCTTTACCCCTGCACTTTTTGGTGCTCCTTCTTTATAAGGACCCCTACCTAAAAGTTCCTTATACTTGCTCAACTTTAAAACCTTCACAAAGAACATACACATGGGAAAGCAAATCAAAGTGCTTAATGACAAGAAACAATAAGGGTTGTAGTTCACTACAATACCCTCTGAATGAAGGTGAAGGACAAAGAGTTGCGTGAGAGTTGTATAATTACATGCAGTTTTTTTTTCATTAGAGAACACTTATAGGTGCATTTAAAGGTGTTTAAATCTAATCAAGAAGAATAAAATTTACATATTAACTTTACACTTAAAGAAGTTAAGATATTGTTTTGCGAGGAACATACATTTGAAGACAAGACTATGTTTAAGTAGGTTGGAAATCCCTTGTCTATTTGCGTTGGGTTTAATTTTTTCTTATTTTCCATATCCCAACGCTTTAGAGAAGTTGCTACTTTCTTATTTTCCATATCCCAATGCTTTAGAGAAGTTGCTACTTTCTTATCTTTATCTTCCCCTTATTTCTCATAACCAAAGTCTTTCCACATTTTTCTTCTTGATACTAGTTTCTTCAAAAGGAAAATCTATTTCTAGTTGCCTTTCAAACACCTTTACCCCTACACTCTTTGCTGCTCCTTCTTTATAAGGACCCCCCAAAGTTCCTTATAATAAGTGCTCAACTTTAGAACCTTCACAAAGAACATACACTTTTTGTCCTAGTTGTTTTAAAAGGTATAGAGGTGTGTAGGACCCTTAAAAGTGGGAGAGGTGAGTTGAAATTCTAGTTCCCTTTGCCTCACGTAAGTAGATTGAGAGTTTCACATGAAGGACCAGATTTATGCCATCTTTCCCTTGCTGATTGCCTACTTATGTTTTTATAAAAAGGGATGGTTTTGAGAGATATAATGTAAAGGAAGCAAAACTACACAAGTAATAAATCAAAGTAGGTGGCATCGAGAGTCAGCTAAAAAATAACATATAGGATTATTAGAGAGTTTTCTTGGATATAACACAAGTCCTCTTACTTTTCACTATGAATTTTACAATATTAAAAGGAAGTCGGTAGCACAAAATTTAATATTTTACATAAATCTTGAGTGCAAGAAGTTGGAAATGTGTAGTAAAAATGTTAACAAGAATGCCAACAAAAGTTTTCAAGTTGTAGTAGGGGCAAATAAACTATGATGTGAGGAATAAAGTTCAAAATTAGGTAATTAGGAGAGTTGGGTGGTTCCAAATTTTATAATACTAGTAATGAAGCAAAGCTTCTTTATATCAAAGTGGTTTGATGTAATAAAAGGAGCTAATTTACCCACTTTTCACAAGGAATGGATAAATTTGATAGAGGCAAAGGTTTTGAGCTTAGGATAACAAATATAAGTAAAACAAGAGAGCCAAATAAGCACCCAAAATGCTTTTTTTTCCTACTAATTACTAATTGCTCTTTTTTCCTATTAATATGTAAATCTGAGTGAAAAAAAAGGCTAATTAAGAAGCTAATCTACCAAAGGTGAAAAAATCTCGGTGAATTTGAGATAATGCTTTTTTCCTACTAATTAATAATTAATAATTGCTCTTTCCTAAGTGAAAAAAAGAAGCTAATTTACCAGAGGTCGGTGAATTTGAGATAATGCACCAGTAAGAATCTTTTTTTTCTTACTCCTTTCATTCATTTCAGTTGAAGTGGGGAGGGTGGTGCTGCTGCCTTTCCAGGCTAACTCGTCTTGTTTTATTATTTGAAGAAGAAGAGGGGTTCTCAAGCCTGTGTTTTTTTTTTCTTTATCTTTATCTTTTTCACTATCTTCCTTCTCTTGATCAAAGCGCACAAAAGGCTCTCTATGAACAGCAGCACTGCAAACGCAATCACAATTGTCCTCGAAGACGATGACGATGATGTGCGAGTTTTCTCCTCTCAATCCCTTACACAGGTTTGATGCTTTTCTTTTTTCTCCTCCCCCCAATGGGTCTTTGCTGTTGTATTTGTTTTTTGGCGCATTTGGGTCTTTTCTGTTTCTGGCTTTCTCCCCCCATTTAGGTCATCCACCTCTTTTGGGATCCTTTGAACTCTCAATGAAGAGGGATTCTACCTGACGTTTTCTCTTTGTTTTTTTATCTGATTTTGGGTCCAAGAAAAGAACTCATTTTGATCCATCACGCTTGATGCTCCTCTGCTGTCGCTCTTTGAAACCACAGAAGCTTTGATGGTCTTGTGTTTTTATGTGATCTGCGTCTTTGAAACCCACCCAAAAAGGCTTATTTTGACTGATCAGGGTTGGGTCTACCCTCAAAGTAGAGCTCATTTTTATCCATCAGGTTGATGAATCTGATTTTGGTGTTTGAAAACCGTTTTCACTTCACCAGGTTTGATCTTTTCTGCTTTTTTCTGATTTGGGAGTCTTGAATCATGCGGTTGAGCCTGCTAGTCTGCACGCTTGTATCACTATATAGTTATTATGTCATAAATGAACTCTTAACCTATGCAGCAGAGCTCTTACACTAAGGTCATTTTGCATTTTAATATCGTTTTTTAACTTAATTTTTACAGCTGGATATTAGAGGAGCTCTTCGCCTTAACTATCCAGTGTGTAATTATGTTTTGATAATCCTGATTAGAAGCTTGATATAATCCAGTGGAATGCTTTGTAGGTGAGCTCGTATGCATTTTCTCGCCCTGTACATATTCCAGTTTTGGACGACGATGACTTGGAGCTGCGGCTGGGGCCCTCTGGTATGGGCTTTGCTCCCACAGATTGGACTTTTTTTCCATTGGGTGGTAAACTTTACATACTGTATAGGAATCTTCTAAATACTTGAGTTGATCGGTCAAATGAAATCTCTTTCAAAGTACATTCCAAATGCTCTCTCATAACATGCAAAAGACGCAGGCTACACCAAGCAAGAGCTTTGCAATCATCCTGCACAAATGGATAGCTAGGTGCACAAGGGCAGGCTAGAGGTGGGCTAAGTGTGGCAGCTCACAAGGGGCAAAGAAGGAGCTAACACAGGAAGGGAGTATGTTGTCCAGAAAAACGTGGTTGTATGGCATGTATGAGTTGGGAGAGGGAGGGTTGAAGTTGGAGCTTGATGGCTTCCAGGAGGGATTTTCAAAGCCGCGCAAGCAATGTGATGGCTGCCACTGTGTATGTCCTGCCAGTTTCTTCTCCCTTTCTTTGAGATGTACCTTGAACAAGTTGTCTCAGCCTGTATGTGCCATGTGCCTTGGAGAAGCTCAGAGTAGGTTGAAAGAACATGACTGAGAGACCATGGTCTCGTGGGCAGGTTTTGCTTTAGAAGTGGTTTGAGGGACACTGCTGTGGGGAGTTGTGTCTTTGGTTTTGAGAGTCTGGATCTAAGGCGAGAGGAGTCCTGTTTGAATCAAGAGGCGGCCTGCCATGATGGCAGCGAAGGCCACATGTGGTTGGTTTAAGTGTGATGTCATAAAGAAGTTCGGGGGAACCTGATTGCAGACCTAGGTCTAGGAGAAGACACATGCATGGTAGTGTTACTTGATCCTATAGCATCAAAAGTGGTGTGGGGCAATCTTGATTTTTTAACCTTGGGATGTATGGGCCTTGTCCTGGAGACATAGTAGTGCGTCTAAGCCTCAGGCTGTACTGATACACGTGGCAGGCTTTTTGCCTAGCTCCAACAGCCTCCCAAAGGCAGTGGTTCCCCTCGTTGAGGACCAGGTCTAAGGCTTAAGTTGCAAGTCTTCACTCAATGGAGTTTGTGTGCCAGATGGACTTCACTCTCTCTTGGACCTTCAGATCTATGATGAGGCTGCTGATATCTTGTAGAATTAATGTTTGCAACCCTGCAAAAGTCACCCATAGAAAGTAACATTGATGCCTGGTCAGAGAAGGCGGTAATGCCAAGGATACCTAGAGATTGGCTTTGTTCAATGTCTCACACATCAATACATAACTTCTTGTGATTGGCAAGGTTAGGGTGGGGTGATGGTAATAAGAAGGTAGTGGCAACCAGAATGGGAGAAAGAATCCTGAAAAGATGGTAAAACTTCTTCAGGTCCTATCCTCGATCAACCAAAGAAAGCTACTGCAAAGGGCCACTCTTGTTGCTGACCAATGGGGTGATTGTCTAATCCTCTTGTGTGTTGTGCAGCGTCTCCAGCTTGTTATCTCATATGCACATTATCAGGATCAACATTACACCACCCAGACCTCCATTACAGACTTATTTGGCCTTCATCAGATGGCTATGATGCCCATTCCCTTCCTTAGGACCCCTATGTCATGGCTGTGGAATTTACCACATGTACAAGGACTGCTAGAGTTGTGGCCTCAACAGGATTGGAGGGTGTAGACAGATCGTGGATGACACACCTGACATCACGATCCCTTGGCCCCACATGCGTGGAGTCAGGAGAGAAAGGGTGCAGTCCCTTGGCATCCCTGTGCCTGCCACCGGGACATACTTGAGTGTACCATAGAGAGGCACGGCCATAGGAGATGGATATTCGTGCTTTGTACTCCATTCGTGAGGACAAAGGATGAGGTTAAATCCATTGCAGAAGCGCGACTTTGAGTATCGCTGATTAAACCTTGATTAAGCGGTGAAGTAATGCTAATCACATGAACTGGAAGTATACGAAAGACAAGGCTAAATTCTACTGAATGTTGCAGGAGTGTATGTAAAAAATGGATAAAACACAGATTTGTAAGATGTCCAGCTGCATTTTACTATGTGTTAATGGTACATATGCATGACAAATGGTTGCTTGCTATTCTGGCTGTTTTCGGGCTGAAACTGGCTGCTTGTGAACTTCCTCCTTCTAACCTACAACTTGCCTTTGTTGCTCTGGGGACTGGCACTTGCTGATACCAGCATATGGATAATCTTGGTTTATGGATGACCTTATCTGTTTTCTAAACTGTCTATTTAAAGGTTATTTGATGGCTGATCATTTTTTGTGACCCCAAAAAAAAAAATAAAACTGTCTATTTAAAGGTTATTTGATGGCTGATCATTTTTTGTGCCCAATATATGTCTCACCCATAGATGCATGTCTTGGGAATTTGTGGGCTCCTATTGGGCTGTCAAATCTGCATTAATCTGATCCAGTTTTGCCCATATGGTCCTTGAGGTTGCTAATGCTGAAAATCATGTCCATGTGGCACTCACGTAAGGGATGCACGTGACATTTTCTCGTGCTTAACTTGGAGCACAATGGAATTTCATTCTCCTTTGTTGCATTTCCATGTGTAGAAAACTTATCAATGTTCTGTGGGCATGCAGTTGAAAGAAAGTGAAGCAAATAGAAAACACAAATGTAGGCCCAGGTATAAGACCTGTAAATGCTGGAAACTGATGTTTATTGCTGAAAACTGAGCATGAGGGAAGCAGCCCGTAGGTGCTGTACAATGGTAAGAAGTAGAAGCAGCTGCCAATGACCTCAACAAGATGCAAAAGAATGAGATGAAATAGGGGAAAGGGGGGTTAGCCCTCATATACTCCCCGAGAGTGCTGGTTGGCCAGCTGTAGTAGGCCGACAATAGACTAGTAGCATAAAATGCTAAAAAAATTTCTAAAAATGGTAGAAAAATGCTGAATAATATTTGCTAAAATATGCCAATGCAAGGTCTCACAAAATGACCAATACAAGCATGAAAAGGTGATGTAGACCCTCTGGAGATGATATAACGGTTAACCTCCTCTTCAGCGCCAGAGGGGCGGTCCAATACCAACACGCTGAAGTAACACCTCCAAAGTAGCTCTTGGAAGTGCATTGGTGAAGAGATCAGCCACATTGTCCTTGGTAGAACAGTAGGCCAGTCGTGTACAAAATGATAATGCACTTCAATATGCTTGGATCGTCCCCGTATCATAGGATTCTGTGCTAGAGCAATAGCACTCTGAGAATCCGAGAAGATAGTAACTGGGGAAGTGTCGGCATAGCATAAATGCTCCAGAATCTGATGAATCCAAAGTGCCTTAGTGGAGGAGAGAAGGTAGGACTTATACTCAGCCTCGGTGGAAGAAGCAGAAACAGTCCTCTACTTTTGAGACTTCCGAGAAACCAATCCAAAACCAAGCATGAAGCAATATCCAGATGTATCTCCGAGTATCAATATAGCCTCTGCCCAATCAGAATATGTGAAGCCAACCAAATCAGTACCACTAGAGTAGGTGATGCCATAATTTGAAGTACCTCGAATATAATGAAGAACTCTCAAAGCTGCCTGTCAATGAGGCCTTCGAGTAGTTGATGAGAACTGGCTGAGGACACTCATAGCATAGGATATGTCTGGACGGGTGTTGGCAAGGTAAAGCAATGAGCCAACAATCTGCCAGTACTCTTTGGAATCCACCAAGGGTGTATCATCCTCCTTGGATAACTTGGCATTGGAATCCATGGGACGAGAGAGGTGTACAATCTGACAACCCATAAAGTGAGAGCAGCTTCTTTACATACTTTTGCTGAGAAATGAAGATACAACCATCTTTCTGCCAAACGTGCAGCCCAAGAAAATAATGTAGAAGGCTAAGAGATCAATCATCTTAAATGTCTGAAAGCTTGGATTGAACCTGTGTGACCAACCCAGTATTTGAGCCAGAAAGAATGAGGTCATCAACATACAAAACAATGACACAAATATCTCCATCAGAAGGAAGCACATAGAGATTGCTGTCAGCATATGCCCTCTCAAAGCCAAGAGATAACAAGAAGGCATCAATCTTTTGATACCAGGCACACGGGGTGCGTGTTTGAGACTATAAAGAGCCTTCTGCAAAAGATATACATGGGTGTCTTGTCCTTGAATCACGAAACCAGGAGACTGCTCAATACAAACTTCCTCCTCTAAATCTCCATTCAGAAAAGCAAATTTGACATCCATATGGAACACGGGCCATCTGAAGTGAGCAGCCAGAGCCAAAACAATCCTAATGGTGGTATACCTGGCTGTAGGAGCAAATGTCTCATCAAAGTCTTCACTTGCCTTTTGAGCATATCCTCGAGCAACAAGACGGGCTTTGTACTTGTCCAAAGTACCATCTGCATGAAACTTGACTTTGAAAATCCGTTTCACACCAATAACACAACAATGTGAAGGTCGAGGCACCAAGGACCAAGTGTTATTCCTCTCAATAGAGGCCATCTCTGCTTCCATGGCTTGCTGCCCACTGCGGCTGTGAAAGAGCCTTTTCTGGAATCTC
Organism: Cibotium barometz; assembly: GCF_041138505.1. NCBI lineage: Eukaryota > Viridiplantae > Streptophyta > Polypodiopsida > Cyatheales > Cibotiaceae > Cibotium > Cibotium barometz. The sequence continues at coordinate 7,883,636 of NC_141073.1, forward strand.
AAGCTCATCAATCTCCTGGAGGGAACTCATGAGAGCATAATTCACTGTGTGATGAGATGTGAGAGTCCGAGATGAACGGCGAGGTCTAGGGGTGGTGGTAGAGATCTGGTTATGGAGCTGTGCAATTAGTGAGACTAGAATCTCGGAAGAGTTGCTGAACCCACCGAGGTAGGCCAGCCTTCCTCTCAAAGCATGACGAAGAAGATCCAGCTGCAGTAGAGGACTCATCCGATGCTGCTAGAAGTGGTGATGAAGTAAGCACTGGTGAGGGTAATCCCAGAGTCAAAGCAGGACTCGTAGAGGGACTCAGAGATGCAGAAGCTGGTGCAACAGGAAGGGGATGCTATAAAGTAGTAGGTGGCACCAGGGTCGCAGCAGAGGGGGGGGGGAGGAGGAGGAGGAGCTGGATGTGGAAGAGGTATAAGATCACTAGCATTTGTATGAAGATCATCCTCTTTGACTTCGGTGCGAGTGTGGTCCTTTTCTTATTTGGGACATGCACATAAGCAACACAACTGAAAACACATAGATGAAAAAGAGAGGCTTGTGTCCTATAAAAGCCTCCTCCGGAGTCATCCCCTCAACTGCTTTTGTGAGAGAGCGGTTAATGAGATAAACTGAGGTAGCCACAGCTTCACCCCAGAAAGCAGAAGGGAGACCTGCATAATGCAACAAAGCACGAGCCATCTCTTTGATGGTTCGGTTCTTTTGTTCCACAATTCCATTTTGCTAAGGTGTGTAAGGAGCTGTAGTATGTCGGTGAATGCCCTTTGAAGCAACGAAGTCATCAAATGGTACAAACTCGCCACCATTATCAGTCCGAAGCAATGAAACTCTACCCCCAGACTGATTTTCCACCATCGCGATCCATACCTAGAGTGTGCGAGTGAAATCATCCACAAGAAGAACAAAATATCGAGCCCCTCCAAGAGACTCAACCTCCATAGGTCCTGCAAGCTCTGCATGTATAAGCTCCAGCCTTCGGGTTGCTCGATGAGTGGCCTCCTCTGGAAATGCATCTCGATGATGCTTGCCCATCATGCAGGATGAGCAGATGTGTGAGAGAGATTTGAGTTGAGGTAGTCCACTAACAACCTGCTTAGAATGGAACTTCTGTAAGGCAGCAATGGGTACATGACCAAAGCGAGAATGCCACAGAGAAGTATCTGCCTCAGAAACCAAAGCCATCAAGGGGGAGAAAAGCTGATGAATATGGGAATCAGTGTGAGGGATCTGGGAAGAAAAAATGGTGATCTTGTAGAGACCCCATCATGGACTCCATTGGCAACAACTGAGAGAGACTTTTTGTCTATTACTTCAATGACCTTGGGGATACATCCACTATCCCAGTTCATAGTAAGGGTAGGTTGGAGATAGTTCCCGATGTTAGAGGGGGGAAGCATTCCTCCTAAGTGTTGTATTTTCCATCTTGGTTTTTATCTGTTGTCAGTGCATCAGGTTTGCAAGGCTGGCATACGGGTGGAGTTTGATGAGCATTTTGTTGCTCTCCGGGACACAGCAATAGACCAGGTGGTTTGGGAAGGCGGAGTGGAGAATGGAGTTTACAAACTTTCAGCACTCTCTCCGAGGTCCTCAGTTTTGTGAAGAGTGGCAGTGTCATAATGGCCACTTAAGTGTGGATACGCTGCAGGTGCAGGCTTTCCCGGACCAGATGGTGGATGGCTTGCCAGATGATGGCAGTAGTTGGCAGGAACTTTCCAGTACAGATGTTGGTAGTTCTTGTGTTCGTTAGTCAGAGGAAACTTTACAGGTAACCTATGCTCTGATGTCTTGTAGCATTCGGGACAAAGAAATTCCTATAGTTGAGAAAGTTCTTTCCACGGGGACCTATTGGAAGGCCAGGTAGGTGATAGTTGATTACTTGCAGGAGGAGGTGGATGTTGCACATTCTCTAGGCTTTGTGGTTCTGGACTCAGAGGGGGTGGTTTACAGGTTTTCGAAGGTCTTTCAGCAGGTTTCTAGGACTTGGCATCCCATCATAACAGTTGTTGATCCTTGTGAGCAGTATGATACCTCCTTGACTCGGAAGCAGAATGATTCATTGTCTTGGTTGATGCATACCAAATTGGACGGGAGCTTCCTGATGAGGCTGTTAAGCTCATGTTTGCAGAGGACTCTTTGGGAGCCAGGATTGCGTATCTTGTGGTTTCTGCAGCATGCGAAGGATCTTGGACTCTTTTACAGAGGAGGGGGATTGATGGATGGAGTTAGACTCCAAGGATGGAGTGACTCAGTTTGGGGAGGAGAGCCAGACACACGAGGACCTTGACATCAGGCTACAGTTTTTCCCTTGGCTCAGGAGCGGTTTCATGGAGCAGTAAGAGGTAGCCAACTATTGCCTTGTCTTCGACAGAGGCAGAGTACCGGGCTGCTTGTGGTGCTGCTTGCGAGGTGGTGAGGTTGCAGAGGTTACTTGGCAAGATTGGGTTTCCACTGGTGGAACCCGCGGTCATCCAGAGACATTTTGTTTGTGAAAAGATTGTTGCTGATGAATCTTTGGAACCCGCGGTCATCCAGAGACATTTTGTTTGTGAAAAGATTGTTGCTGATGAATCTTGCTAGAGTTCTGTTCAACGGAGGACAGTGCGGTGGACCTCTTCACTCACGAAGTCTCTATCCTAGGCTATGCTCCGGCGGCACTCCAGCTCACTGGGGTTGGTTCCACATCTAGGAGCTGAGAGGGGGTGTTAGTAGTCATCTCCTGTCTGTATATTTACACTAGGCCTTTGTTGTGGGTGTGCCTGCGCGATTTAGGTGTTTTCTTGTTTTCCCACACTCTCCATATTTTTCCCTATTTTTCCTTGGTGTGGGAGGCTGTCCTGTGCCTGTTGGCTGGTCCAGATATTGGCCGACTGACCCTGCTGCTCCTCGACTTTCCTCTGTTGCTGGCCGACTGAGAGATGCTGGCCGACTGGAGGTGGGAGCAAGTCGTGGACTTATTTGGTGGCTGTCGGCTGCTTTTCAGTAGGCTGACTGGTTATCTGGGGCCATATAAAATGGCCCCTTGCCTCCCCACACATTGTATCTTGTATCCGGGATTTTCTTGTGTATATAGCAGAGTTATACGCTTCTCTCTCTCTCTCTCTCTCTCTCTCTCTCATTTCTACGTTTTTCTACTGTGCACTTGCTAGTGTTTTCAGATCTTGTCTTCATCTCTGCTGCATATTCTGACAGCCATGTCCTCTGACAAGAAACCTTCTCTGAAGAAAGGGGCTGAAAAAAGTCAGCAAGTCCTCCTCTTAGGCTGTGCACAGCAAAAAGAAAGGGAGGGAGGGTGGGAAATTGAAAGGAGAGGAAGAAGATCTCTCCAAGATGTAGTTCCCTGTCCTCAGCACCTAGAAAAGGGCTTCAACAATCAGAAAAATCAGCAATCTTTGCTGAAAATTCAGAAATACAACAGTCCCAAGTGTCAGATAGAGAAAATGAAGCACTCTTGAGGAAGCCTCTGCTCCTGGAAGAAAACGCAGCACCTTCTACGCTGAAATCTGCAGAAAACACAGCAAACTGTTGAAGCCTCTGCTCCAAAACAGAAAACGCAGCTTTCTTTTGCTCACAGGTCAGCGTTTTTCTCTGATACCATGAAAGAAAGTGAAGCAAATATAAAACACAGATGTAGGCCCAGGTACAAGACCTGTAAATGCTGGAAACTGATGTTTATTGCTGAAATCTGAGCACAAGGGAAGCCCGTAGGTGCTGTACAATGGTGAGAAGCAGTAGCAGCTGCCAATGACCTCAACTGAATGTTGAAACATGAGATGATTTGGGGGAAAGGGAGCCAACCCTTATATATTCCCTCAGGATGCTGGTCGTCCAGCTGTAGCAGGCCGACAGCATGGCAGTAGCATAAAATGCCTAAAAATACCAAAAAATGGTAGAAAAATGCTGAATAATCTTTGCTAAGATATGCCAATGCAGGGAGGACCTCATAAATGGCCAATACAAGCATGAAAAAGGTTATGTAGACCCTCTGGAGATGATATAATCCAACAAGAACCATGAACAATTTTATAGGCTCTTGGAATACTATATCAACTTGCCGACTTGCTGTCGGCCAGTTCCATGGACAACAAAAAATATATATATGTTGCTGACTTTATCTGCCGGCACCAATCTACATGGCCGACTGCTGTCCTGATCAAGTCGGGCTTTTTTTGCAAATATCTGAGCCTGGCTAGTGCCCTAATCTATTGTTTATCTGCTGCCTATCAGGGATTAGGCTTAGATTAGGCATGTCCATGTGCATGCACATGACAGTAGATCTAGTAGAGATCTGGTTGCATCCTACTATGTGTTAATGCTATAGATGCATGACAAAAGGTTTCTTGCTGCTTTGGATGTTTGTGAGCTGAAACTTTCTGTGGGGGAATGCCCTTGTTTTGACCCAGAGCTTGCCTTTGCTGCTCTAGGGATTGACTCTTGCAGATACCGGCATATGGATGATCTTATCTGTTTCTTTGTATGCCTATTTATAGGTTTTTAATGGCTGGTCGTTTTTGGGTTGGTCATCACTTTTCAAACTAAAAATATTATCATGTTTGTGTGGCCAATATATGTCCCACCCATGGGTGCATGTCTTGGGCAATTGTGGGTGCTTATTGGGCTGTCAAATCTGCTCCAGTCTGATTCAATTCCGCCCCTATATCTGCCCATAAGTGTACTAATGTTGAAAATCATGTCCATGCAGCATAAGTAAGTAATGCATGTGACAATGAGTTGTTCCCATTTCATTGTATTTATAGAGCCTACGTCCAATTTACTTATTGATTACATGTATCACTTTGTGGTCTTATAGGTCCTTTGGGTCTTTCGTAGATACTCTCTCTCTCTCTCTCTCTCCCCTCTTTTCTTCCCCTTTTACAGCACAGTCTCATATTTTGATACACGTGTCCACTTTGACCTAGATAGTCTCTATCATGATCAGCTCTAGTGTCGACTTTCCAACCTTCACACTTCAGTCCTGTTGTCTGCCAACCTTACATCTTTTTGCACAAATCAGCCCAAGGTTTATCCTTGTAGGGTCCGCTCCTCAGCTGAATATCCATTTGGAACCATGCCTCAACATAGTTGGTACGATGATGAGTGCAAAGTCACTTGCCTACAAATCTTACATGAGAAAGCAACGGGATAAATCACGGAGCGCAAAGCAAAAAAGATGTTCCAATGCCTCACTTATCATGAAAAGAGGGCCTTTTCGGCTTTTAGCAAATATTGTTGAGCATGGATGGAGTGAAGCTTGGTGTAAAATACCTTAACAATGCCCACCCACCCATATCACTATCTTGTCACTCGGCACATACACCCGTAGATACTTTAGAATATATACAATCAAGCCCCTCTTGACTTGTTACACACTCCTAGAGCCACCCTTGTAACACCAGGGGTTCGCACACACGACTAATAATGCAATTAAACACTTAAAATAAAGGCACATGTTTTATCCACTTAAAACCACATGCACACTTAAATACTTGACTCCACATTGGGAACAAAATTGGCTGCCCTCCCCTCCCTTGGAATTTATGTCATATTACCAAGGAGTATTTATCTGTTACAAGCTTTGGGGGTGCTACATGAGTCTCAATGTTTCAAAATACATCCATAAATTTATAGATGCTTGTACATCCAATGATTCCATCAAGCACGGAAGATGTCCACATGGGTGTCTTGTAAACTCATGGAATCCATAAACCATGTAAGCCCATCTTCAATGTCCGCCTTGGAGCACATGGTAGTGTCAAGATATGGGTGTAGTCAAGAGATTAGTAGCCGAGAAAATCTCCATAACATCATGATGATGATGCTCATGTGCACAAGAGGGCTCACACATGCTTTTACTAGATCATGCCAGATCGGGTTAAGTGAAGAGTAGGTATGGTCCTAGTGGGAGCGGGGGTAGATGTTGGTATCGTTGTTTTTTTTGTGGTAGATGAAGTGGTTGTGAAGTCCTTGAATCTCTCTAAACACAGTTGAAAACCAAGGTTAATCCTTAACCAAATCGTGAGATAACAGGCCAGCTCACCTTCCAACCGCGACCGACATCCATTGATCTCCCCCGAGCCAAGGCTAGGGCTCTTGCACAATCCCATAGGCCTGTGTCTAACTCCGGCGTCCCTTACCACCGAAGCCTGCATGTAGGCCTTTGACACGGCAACCTACGCACTTGCCATGGTGTTATTTCCCCAAAAAGGGTTGAGCATAATCTTGATACACACTTAAACTAGTCCATACTATGCATAATGGAGGTGATAGTTATATAGTCTTGTGGATTGACTACCATGAGTATATAACATGCACGTTCCTAAAAGGTGAATTTGGGCATGTTCTTGGATTTATCTAGGTATATAATTCAGCCATATTAGCTGACATGCAGATTTCACATTGTGAAGTTTTCGTCCGAGTTGCGGCGAGTTGATATTGTGCTAATTCTTTCTATCTTTAGCAGTGCATTTGCCCTATCAACTACTTATTTGGTGTACTAATTCTTTCTATTTGCTACTTCCCTTAGTGCTAGGCTTCATTATGGCTAAGTCTGCCCTGCATCTCCAGAGGTTTGACAGAAACTCAGGACAAAGGGCTTTGTGTGAATATATGCTCTTATGTGTGGTAATACTATTAAACAAGATGAAATGGCACAAAACCAAAGAAGATAGCAATGCTGAAATTCAAATGACATTGCAATAGGGCCGGAAAGGGCCGAACCCCCTTGTAACATGATTGTATTATCAAGGATTTCTCAAGATACAAGGTTCATGGGCATCACATGCTAGATTTCCAATGACATCCATGCAATGTTAACATTTTGCAAACATGTTTTGTTGAAGTTGGGGTTTGCTGCGAAGAGCCTCACTCCCCAATCCTCAATGTCTTGCCACAAGTAGCTATGCTCCACTGGCATCCATACACAAGCATGTGTGTGCCAGGCCAAGTCATAGAAGACCTTAATGGTCAAGCACGCAGATGTAGAATAGGTAAAGAGAACTTGAAATCAGCTTTTGATCAAATTGTCAAAAGCATTTTCAGTAGGTACATATCCAAGAGATAGCAATTGAAAAGGACTCCCAAGGGCTAGACAGCAATGTAGCTAGACAGCAATGTAGAACTCATTTTCCGGCTGATCCAAGAGTTGGAGAAGCAAGAAACCATGTCAAAAAGTATGTGTGTGGACTGGTTATGCTGAAAATTGTCTTCCTTCACCTCCTCATGAAGAATGCGCCTATTTCCCTACAAGGGAAGGAGAGGATAAGTCTTTCCATTCATATAATGGGTGGCCATTGGGCCACCTCAATAGGAGCCACACCTCTCCCATAAGTGGAGAGGGTGCCCAATAACTTGTCCACACTCTTTTATTTAAAAGAGTGCTTGATTTATGAGAGTTTTGGCTGCCACCATCCAATAAGTGCCCAAACTCACTTATAACATGTCCACCCTGTTAGAATATTGTGTATCTTAGTGTATTGGGGGTGTGCCCATTTATTGGGTATTTATGCTTTTTCCATGATTATTTGGGTCGTGGAGCAGTCGACCAGCTCCTAGGGACAGTCGGCCAGCTCCTTGCTTCCCTATTTAATGGGCCTCCTCATATTCACTTGTTTCATCCAATCCTAGCACATTGTACTTCCCTCCCTTGTTGGCTATTGCCATTGTAAAAGCCTCATCCTATAATAAAGGTGATCTTGTCAACAAGTGCTCTCTCTCCTTTGCTCTCTCTCTCTCTCTTTCCTTGTAATAGAGCTCCATCCCTTGCACACCCAGATTCAGCTTTTTTATTCAGTACTTTTTCATTTTGTTGGGATGACAGAGGATACCCCATACAGGTACTCCGATTTGTCTCATAGGCCGAGTTCGGTCTTTTGGAAGACGTTAATAAAATCTTTCTTTCTTTCTTTCTCTCTCTCTCTCTCTCTCTCTTTCCTTGTCTATGCTTTCGTCTGTGCACACTCTAACATTAGGTCCCGGCTGCCCTCATCTGCGTTTTGCTCCCCTCTCCTCTTGTGTTTCTGGCTTTAGAAGGTGGCTGCATTTTCTTCTTTAGTGGCTGCATTTTCTGTTGAACTTGTGTTTTCTCCCTCTTCACATCAGCGTTTTCTTTTCTGGAGGTGCTCCTGCCCCGTGAAAAAACTGCAAGGTGCCAAGGTGCAAGTCCAAGTGGCTGGTGGTGTAGTGGCTGCTGTTTTTACAGTCAGGACAGCTTTTGGAGGTGGTTTCTTCCTGTATGGTGCAACCCGACAAGCAGCTCCAACATCCCTACTTCTTCCCCGGCTTCCCCTCCCTCCGGTTGGGTGTTCCCACCGGTGTGTTTTGGTGGACTGTTTTGCTGCTGTCCAACCTCTTTCTCTCTCAGATTTGAGAGGGGCTGATTGATCCTTGTGCTTTGCTTCGGTGGAAAGTGCTCGAGAGGATGAGATTTGTGTTTGGCGTACTTTGTTACTGTGGATATGGCTCCCCTTGTATGAACAAGGAGGACAAGTTGGACGGAACCAACTATGCTCATTGGAAGCTGAATATGTGGATCTGGATCAGTTTGTCCAAGCAAAGTTCTTTGCTATTCGTGGTGGCATTGTGTTTCGAGGAAATAGCTTCGTGGGTGCTCTCTCCGAGGTGATTCCGTTATCTGCAGTACTGGAGGGTCCATGGTTACATCTTCATCAGCTTATCTTCTTCAGACTCTTGCACACACTGAGCTGTAGAGGGGGCATTAGAATATTGTGCATCTCAATGTATTGGGGGTGTGCCCATTTATTAGGCATTTATGCTTTTTCGATGATTATTTGGGTTGTGGAGTAGTCGGCCAACTCCTAGGGGCAGTCGCTGAGCTCCTTGCTTTCCTATTTAATGGGCCTTGTTGCATCCAGCATAGCCACCACCATAGCTCAAGAGGGCAAGGAGCTCTAGTCACCACCCAGTCAAAGGGGAATGTTGTAACTCCACACTCGGGCACTTATAGAGGCATGCTCGCCCATAAGCTTGCTTGGCCGCCCAAGTGCTCCGACTTGGGCGCCCTCACTCCTAGACCCCTGATGCACTCGTCGTATGCACTCTGGCGTTCAGGCTCCGCATCCGGTCGAGTTCCCATGCGTCGTTACAGGCTACGTGACATGCCATTGACATGAAAAACCAGATGTACTCGAGAGCTCTTCGGCAACTCAAGTTTGTAGATGACGCTACTAAAGAGTTGAATATTCTCCTTTTATACCTCTACGACCATAGGAGATGTAGACTAGAATCCATGCAATAACCTGAATGGAATAAATCTAGTCGATAAATGTTTGAATAGTAAAAACCAAATTAAACAGAGGTGACAGGTACTCCTCTCAACCTGATTGCTTTTACTGCCATATGCATAAGCATATTCTCTAGAACTTGATTGACTTTTTCCATATGACCCATCAAACTCCAGATGATCGGTCATATACTCAAAGTAATATCCAAATTTTGAAGTTTCCCTTCAAAAGCGACTATTAAACCTCCTATCTCTATTCAACACTATATCTGTGGATAGGCCATATAGTTTGTAGAGATGTTTGATAAAGAGCCTAGCGAGCTCAGATGTTTTCACATCTTTTTAGTTGGAAGAAACTTAGTCAACCTATTTACTCTTCCCTTCAAGAAGAGTTTTCGTTTGCGAAAACGGTTCAGAAAGTTGTAAACAAGTGTTTATGTTTAGACCATATGGTCATCTACGCATGTAACTTTCCTAAGTACTACAACAAGGAAAGCAAGACACCCAGCACATATTTTCCTTAAGTACTACGACCAAGGGAACATGCAACACTCGTGTTTCATTTGGAACACCAAACCACTATGAAGTATGTCAATAAAACACAAATTGCTACTAAGGCATCGAATAACATCATGCCTTTAGTATACGCCAGAAGTTCTCAAATCCTCAAGAACTTCATAATGAATGTGCTTCGACATTCAAGGAATTGATTTGCAAGTTCTACGACATCAAAGATGTTTTTCTCTTGTGGTTAGAAACCACATCGACTTTAATTCAACAAATTTGCGCAACTGTTACAAGTCTTTAGTAAATTGTTCTATATTGTGCTAAAGTTCAAAATATCACACACAGTTTAAGGAAAGATGGTTTAAGGAAAGCTACACTTTCCTCTCTCCAAAAATTCTTGTGTTCTTTCAAGAACAATTTACACATCTTGCAACGATGATGATTTCCACATAGGCAGCGTCTATATGATGTATAGTGTCTACACGCTACTAGAGAATCAAGAGTAACGTGCACCAATGAGAGTACCACTCCCAGCCCACGAGTAGATACATGCCTATATATATGTGTACTCCTACAACCACTTTCGTTGCTTGGCAATACATATCTATGTCTCTACGGCCAACCATGTCTCTTACGGACATGTTTATTGGCTATCTATGGTCACATCCAAAATTAATAGCACCATCCAAACACACCTCTATAAGTGTGGTCTCACTGGATACCTCTACTAGGTGAAACAATGTCGTAAACCATTTCAATTATGGGAAATGATTTACTATAACGCAATAAATGAGAAATTCTTTATAACTTACCCAGTCTCTATATAGATATGCTATGATATGTGGATCATGTATGCCTCCAACACACTTTACACTGATAGACAAACAACAAATCTTTGTTGCCTCCCCATGACAGTGGCAATGCACTACCTATCTGTAGGTGGCAATATACTACTCAATTGTAACGGATGACAACAAAAAATAACGGGTCCTTGTACGCACTTCGTAAACATATTACAAAACACAAATGTGTATATATTTTTTTTCTTAGTGAAGTAAGAGGAATAATATCCACTTTACCCTGTTTATCTAAACACCAAATCTCTCTCTCGATTTGGTCGAGTAACTATGAACATTTCTATTAGTAACTCCGTACTCATGGATATACACTCCTGCGGCGAAATATCCAAAAGAGCGATCTCTTACAAGACGGCTGAGCCACTTACTACGAAGTGCTCACCTCAATGAAGTAAAACCTTTGGCACTACAACACAAAGTCAGGGGCATCCCAGCACCCTATCCTTGTTGATCCAATGACATCTAATCAACAACTATGTCAATCTCTGAACTCTATGGTCGAGTATCTAGCTATGAGTTCTCCTATGCCGTGATAGTAGTTGTAGACCCAATTTTCAGTGAATAAAAATAGCAAAGTCCTTAAAGAACTTGCTTCAAATATTTTGTGGATCCACCTCATGGTCAACTGCCAGGCCTGAGCATAGCGTGAAAACACTTCCACGCCTACCCAAAATACACACTGAACACTCTTGGCAACTTGGCCTCGCAAATTGACAAGATCAGGGCTTTATCTAGAATATCAAGCACCTAAGGTATGTGACTTTTCATAAAATTTGAGCTCATTGGAAGTCAACACCTAATGTCGGTTAAAATATACTATCACTTTTTTTCTCAATAAGTTTTATCACCCCCGTTTGACACAAGGTCAAGTGGGCATGAAGGGTCCACCCCTGAGCACTCCGTCTCAGTATAACCCAAGAGATTCATCTGATCACTCCGAAATAACGCTCACTCTTCTTCTCGTAGAAACCTCAGCTAATCTCTCCAGATTAGTACACCTTTCTAATGAGGGAGGTGATGATTGTCGAAAAGTGTGCACACATACAACAATATCATGCCTAAGTATAATAAATGATTAAGATAACTGTTGAGCACTGCATGTTAGCATCAAGATCAAGATCTGCGTCGTGTAATCACTCTGAATTAACACCACATCTACTTGGTTTGCTTGTGATCTCTCCTGATTAGCTCCAAACCTTGAGTTTACTTCTGAACCTTTGTGTTCAACCCTAAACTCAAACATCCATGTCAAGAGACCCATTTGAATCAGCATCCCGTCTTGACACAATAGACAATGACTACAATTAGCAATGGCTAGCCAATCCTGTAAACATAATGTAGTTTGTGCACACATAACTCACAAAGTGACTACGCACTACAAAAATCAAAAGCCAAGAAGTCAACTTTTGTGTCTACCTTAGTTTTTCATACCACCAAGGTCACAAGAGTTTGCGTAGAACATTTTACGTCCCATTCCATCAAATGATCACGAAACTACCGTGACACAGAAATTGAAGCTTCTTACTTTCATTTTGATGATTTCACATCCTTAAAACCCAAGAGTGATGCAAAACATCACAATAGTAAGTATAAGGAACAATTGGTTTAAAACCATGTGTTCACCATTGAAGAGATTGAAAATTTAACATCATAACTCTACAATACTCACTTTGGAGTATACATGTAGATTAATATGATAAATTTTGAGATCCATTAACCTCAACCTTCTGGATTGCAATATTTTACGAAGTTATATGAAGAAAACAAAGAAATTCACTAATATTTCCCAAGATGACATAAATGCCATATACACTCCCAATTTATTGAATAGATGAAATCTAGCCTTGTTTACCTAAACTAGAGCAATTACGTACTTAACTTAAGCACTGTGAACCCCAAATAGTAAATGTCCTTATACTTGGATTTTACATACTTGAAATCCCTTGATTCCAAGCCTAGGATTGCTACGAACCCCCGAATTTAAGATCATCACGTATCTTCAAATCTACTTGACCCAGCCAATTTTGCAACAAAAGATTTGTTCCGTGTTGGGTCCATGTTCAAATTTTGAACATATTTCACGTTTCTTGCGAAACATAAACTGTTTGGCGTGTGAGAAGCCACGCAAGAGGGCATGAGTCTCTACGGACCACACACACAAGTGCTTGCATCTCTACGGACCAAGTTTACAACACGCCTATGGTTGTCAAACAACAAAACACTTAGATTCCATACTTCCAAGACACTTATTTGTTGTCTAGAGATAAGATATGTAACAAGCACAAGACCGCTATGGGCACCAAGTTTACGGTAGCTACGGCCATGAATCCAATCCGAGCGTGCGTACATGTGTTTAGTAGCACTACGATTATCCACAAAGTGATGTGCAAACATGTATCTGCAAGCATGTGCATCCATATATACTCGGCAAGGAGGCCATCCACCCATGATGCGGCGCAAGCCAACGCAGCCTGCACGGGTTGGTCTCCCCAAACGATATGGCGTGCAGTGGTCTAGCCTACGCCTAGACTTGAGCCTGCGTTGCGCTTCTTCCCATAAGCCCTTTTTTGCAGTGCTTTTATCCATAGAATTGATGCAATGAGCTAGAGAGATAGCTCTTCCTTGTCGTCGGCATTTGATGCTTATACCATGTGTGCGCTGATGCGTCCGGTGTATGCGTGCTCTTGTGTACACCTGTCACAAGTAGGGGGGGCCTGGACCAAATAATAGACCAACACTTCAAATACCAGACAGAGCATGATAAGAGAGCGGAAGAACCATAAATAATACAATAACACTGCATTGAGCCGGAACGGCTGGCCCCGTGTAGGAACTTCTTTATTGAGAGAGAAGGTTTTACAATAAACCAGGGTGTGGGTGCATACAACACTGGATTTTCCACAAAGCATCATCACAAATCTCTTGCCTAGATCTCAATCCAGAGCCAGGATACAAACATAGCACCAAAAGCCATCCGAAAAACTGTCTCAAAACAGTCCCATAATCAGTCCATGAAACAGCCCGGTACGGAGCCCAAAACAGCCCGAATTCTGTGCCAAATCAGCCCCAAAACAGAGCCATAAACAGTCCTAGAAGAGCTCTCAAATCAGCCCAAAAACAGTCCATAAATCAGCCCCAGAAGAGCTCTCAAAACTGTCCCAGATTCCTCCCAAAAACAGTCCCAGAAAGGAGTCGATCAGCCCTGTCAGGCTCTGGGAGAAAGCGACCAGCCATGTGGCTGCTTTGGAAGAAGTCGACCAGCTCTGTGGGAGGTTTGGAAGAAGTCGACCAGCCCAGTAGAAAGAAAGAAAGAAAGAAAGATTTATTAACGTCTTCCAAAAGACCGAACTCGGCCTACGCGACAAATCAGTGTACCTGTGTGGGGTATCCTCTGTCATCCCAACAAAATGAAAAAGTACTGAACTAAAAAAAAAAAAAAAAGCTGAATCTGGGTGTGCAATAAGTACAATGAGTGGGGGGGAGGGGATGGAGCTCTACTACTAGGAGAATGCAAAGCTATATGCATGGAGTATACAATCATGATATGCAACCTAGCTAGCTCCATCTTGTACCATACTGGGGGTATAAAATGGTATACATTAATGAAGGGGGTGTCCACAGCTCCCTGAAGAACATGCCTGGGTTTGCTCTGAGGCAAGCCAGTCGCTCCGCACCCTCTCTGTGAAACTGAGCTTTGATCTCTGTCATCTCTCTCTGGTATAGGCGTGGTGTCCGAAAGCCAGGTGTCATCTGTCTCCTGTGGGCTCTGAGTGTCTGTGCTCTCTGGAGAGTAATTCCCTGCTGTGTAGGGGCTAGGAGTGGGATGGATCTCTGAAAAAATGTAGTAATCTGTGTCTGTCGTCCCCCCTTTGGAGCTGTCTGAGCTTGTAATGATGTCTCTCTGTGACGCTGTATGTCTAGAATGAATCTCCCCAGTATGCGCTGGTCTGCTGCCTCAAAGATTTGGCGTAGGGAATGTGGCTCTCTGAATAAAATGGGATATCTCTCTTTGATGGCTGTATATGCTCTGCATCTGCATACATAATGCTCCTCACTCTCCACCTCCTCTCTGCACAATTTGCATACCCTCTCCTTTCGGGGGATCCGTGTTGCTCTGCCAGTCTCGATCTCCGATCGATGTGATGAAACTCTAAGCTGACCAATAGCCACTCGGGAGCCGTGTGGTAAAAAGCCCTCCATGTATGTAGGCCTCTCTATAAATCCATCATCAGTGATACTCATGAAGTGATCTCTGTAGTATAGCATCTTTGGTGGAAGAGGACTCTCCACCTCCTCTCTGCACAATTTGCATACCCTCTCCATTCGGGGGATCCGTGTTGCTCTGCCAGTCTCGATCTCCAATCGATGTGATGAAACTCTAAGCTGACCAATAGCCACTCGGGAGCCGTGTGGTAAAAAGCCCTCCATGTATCTAGGCCTCTATAAATCCATCATCAGTGATACTCATGAAGTGATCTCTGTAGTATAGAGGCTGTGTAGGCGATATCCATGTCTCTCGTGTATAGAGCTGCCATAGGTCCTGTCTCAATACTCTGTTCCTCTCACTATGAGAGAGACGGATATGTGGTGCATCCCTGTCATACTGGAATGGTGGTAGATGATCCATGTCTAGGCCATGTTGTGAGAACCAATGTGTGACCTGTGCATACCATGATCCTCTGTCTCCTGCCTTAGCCAGCTATCTAGATGCCTCAAAAGTTGTGTATGACAATCTGTCCTGTGGCATCTCTCTGAATCTGTCCAGCAGGCATATAGTCTGGAATATGGCCTCTACCATCATAGGAGGCGCAACAAACTCTGCTCGGATAATGTCATGAGGTACTGACGGTTTGCTGCGTATCATGCGTGCCATCATGAGGGCATGTGGTCTCTCTATCTGTGTCCACCAATGGGTAGCAAGGCCTAGCGCCCATACTGCTGCTCCATGCATCAGTGCCGGTGTGACTAATGTGTCAAATAGCCACCCCTTCGTCCGGGGCTCCTGGTGGCACTGTCTCTCTACAATAGCCAATGCTGCATATCCCCGTGTCAATCTAGGTTGCTGTAGAGAAGGTAAGCCCTAGGTACATGTATGATGTCACCACCTCCACCTGGCGTCCTGCGACGAGAGTGAATGTCAGTTGACTCTTGCCCTGTCTCGATGTATGAAAGACCATAACCTTGGTTTTCCCAAGGTTCACAGTAAGACCCCTCTGTGTGCAGAAATCATCGAGTGCATGTAGATGCTGCTGTAGACCTCCTGGAGACTCAGACACTAATACAATAACCTCAGCATAAAGCATAATATGTACTGAGGTACCTGCTAGATCAACTCCATCTCCGCCTTCCCGTGTAATGAAGTCAGCCACCTCATCAATGTATAACCCAAATAGCGTGGGGGAAAGTGGGCATCCTTGCTTCACACCAATGGTGCTAGCAATAGTCTCGAACATACATCCTGGGCATCTGACTCGCCCAAAAACCTGCTCATATAATGCATAGGTGCCCCATGTCATATCTGCTGGTATGCCAAGAGAGTACAGGTGCTGGAAGAGCCTCTCTCGTGGTACTGTGTCAAATGCCTTGCGGAAATCCACAAAGCAACAATAGAGCTTTCTCTTCCTCACTCTGGCCTGATCAATCATACATCTCAAAGTGAATACATGGTCAGTGGTAGAGAAAGCTTTCCTGAAGCCTGCATGCCCTGATGAGCGTAAACCTGCTCGCTCAGCATATAAGCTAAGCTCTTGCTCCAACATTGCACCATAGAGTTTGGCCAACACATGGCCAACCATACCGTCCTGTAGTTGCTCGGATCGAGCATATCCCCTGTTTTGTGGATCGGCACAATGGTGTGCATCGTCCACTCTGCAGGCAGGCAAACCCTCTGCTGCTAGTGTCCTGTTAAACAGGTGTGCAAGAAAAGGAGCCAAAGAATCTACTGCATATATGAGATGCTCACCGTGTAGGCCCATATGGTCAGCGGCCCGTCCATGCTGTAGGCGGCGGATAGCTTCCTTTACCATCAAGTGGGTAAAGAAAGCTAGCTGTGGTAGGTCGAGGCTCCTGTGGTTGAGGTATAGGTGGCTGCTGTGGGGCGTGGTATAGGCCCTCTGCATATGTGTGCCATGTCTGTGGGTCTGCAATGGGTGTCGGTGGTCCCTCTACTCGAGGTAGCCCTCTCTCTGGGCTTTGATGTGTCTCTGTCAGAAGTATGATGTCTCTCCTCACCATAACATGCTCCAGTTGTCCAGGCTGCACCCATAGTGAACCATTACAGTTCCATACTGCCATGTGTATCTCTGCCACCACTGGCCTGGTCTGTGTCCCATAGGCCCCAAACCGCTAATCCATGGGCCGGCCATCAATGATGACCCAACCATCTCGATAGAAGGCCTTCTTGCCTTCTCTCCTCGCGTGTAAGACTCGTGGCATGCAAGCTCTCCTATGCTCTATCTGCATCCTCGTGAGATCATCATCCAAGAAAATAGGAGCTCCCTCTAAGCCTCGTAGTATGACCCTCTTCCTCATGAAGGTGACCCTCTCCGTCTCTCCTGCAAACTGTAGGATGAGGGCTCGCTTGCGTGTTGAGTCTTTCCCGGCTCTCCATGCTTTAGTGAAGGGGAGAGGGTCCTCTTCCCTGTAGCCTAGCTTCATGCATAGAAGCTGTTCATCTTTCTCGGGAGTGGAGTTGGGTGTCTCGGCTATACCTGTGACTCGAATGTTGAGGCGGCGGGCATGCCTCATCTTCTCCTCCTCAATGGTGGTGTGAATGATTTGATGTTCTTCCCTTTGAGTCTCCTCCCTCACTTCTTTGCGGATGTTCTTCTTCACCACCTCAACCCATCCTGACTGCTTGGCTTCGAGTTTTCCCTCCATGTCCTTTGTGATCTCCTTGGAGATCTCTTCTTTGATGGCTGTGAGAGTGTTCTCATTGATTTCCCCTTCTTCCTTCTCGGTGTTCTTGATGGCTACCAGTTCCACTTTCAATGCACTCACCTCCTCCTTGAGTGCTGTGTTCTCTTGTTCAAGGCTTGTGACCCGTGCTTCGAGGGCCATGATGTGCCGGTGTAGTTTGTTCTCCACCTCATTGAGGTTGGAGTTGGATGTCTTCTTGTTCTCCTTGATTAGTGCCTTCATTGCCGTCTCGAGGGCCTCGAGTTTCTCTTGGAGACTCGGGGCCATTCCTCCAGATTACTCTGCAGCCCTTCCCACAGGCAGGGAGGAGAGAGAGAGAGAGAGAGAGAGAGAGAGAGAGAGAGAGAGTTATGTTGCTGCCTTGGGGGCCTGAGCAAGGGTAGGTGGGGAAAGGGGAAGCAAGGGTGGCCTACCGGACAGGCAGGCGGGCTAGCATAGCGCCTGCGAGGCAGAAGGGCTACTGGGCGGCAGTAGCGAACAGGGAACAGAAGCGGCGAAGCGGGCGGCAGTGGGCGGCTACGCACAGAGGCGCGAAGCGAACAGGGAGCAGGGAACAGAAGCGGCGAAGCGGGGGCGAAACAACAAACAGGGAGAGGGCGGCGGAAGCGAATAGAGAGAGGGTATGGAGCAAGTCGGCCAGCCCTGTAGAAGGTATGGAGCAAGTCGGCCAGCCCTGTAGAAGCCATGGAGGAAGTTGACCAGCCATGTGGGAGCTAAGAAGGAAGTCGACCTCCCAAAACAGTCCTCTACCTTGCTTTAATAGAGTTGAGTAGCTATATTTGCAGCACTTTTTCCTTTTTGCCCAAAATAGGTGAACTTGGCCAAAAATATCAACTTTATGCTTTTCTTGGTGTTTTAGTCCAAAAATATCAACTTTATGCTTTTCCCAAGCTTGTTGGCCAAGTCTCAAGTAGGCGCCTCCTTTTGTCCACCTGTAGATGCCCAAAATATCATATCTCCAGCCCTTCATTAATGATGTGTGAAAACACCAACTTTAAACATTATAAGTCACTTTGATGAATAAAATCCCATGCTGCTTTTGTTGCGTGGCCATCTTTCAGGCGTGCTTGCCCGATTTGTCGGTTTCTCTCTGTTGCTGCTGGTGTGCGTCTCTCTGCAGGCTTTTATCCACAGAATTGCGCTTCTGCTAGAATTCAAGAGCTCCTTGGAAGTTGGCATGGTAGTGCAAGGGCACATGCACCCGCCTCCTGTTACTTTTCATCACGCTGGGATTTTTCCAGTCGCAAGACAGTACTTCACTTGCCATGTTCCGCTTGTCTCCTTTGGCTATGGCTATGGCTAGCTATTGCGATTGTAAAAGCCTCATGCTATAGTAAATGTGATCTTGTCAACAAGTGCTGTCTCTCTCTCTCTCTCTTTCCTTGTCTATGCTTCCGCCTGTGCATACTCCAACACACCCAGTCTTTAATGAAATGTGGATACCTAAACTCACTTATAAGTTGTCCAGTCATACTTTAATGAAGTGTGGACCTGCAAAGCAACACAATGAGCTAAAACACAAATAAGCTTTAAACAAAGAGTTTAGAGTCACACCTACCACCTATCTCTAATCCACAAGCGAGGTCAGAATACAGATTTACCCGCACGATCCACGAGAGGGTATTCCTTGTCCGTAAACTAGACACACAAATCTTGCAGGTAGTAATATATTTCATGCGAAAACCATTCTAGGCATGCAAGTATGCCGTGTAAAAGAATGTATTGGACAATCTCTCTTTCATTTAGCTTGTAGTAGGCAATCATTCTGGACATAGACATTTACGTTCCCAAGCCAACCGGAATACTGTAATTTGGATAAGGGCACGAATCAAAATCCCGAGCCTCTCATATTTGGCCTATTGGCCCTTGGTGTAGACATTAGTCCCCTACCATGAGATGCCAATCCACATGACTCTTGGTGTAGACGTAAGTCCCCTGCCACGAGGTATCATGTCCACACTATGGAGCTTGACCATAGGTCTAGAAGCATAGAGATTGCCCAACTAGTGAAATCCCCCTAGATTCTAAACAGTGGTCTACAATTGAAAAGCTTCCAAGTGTGCCTTTAGGAGCTGCGGATATTCTTGGAAGTATATGTCATCCATTCATTTAGCATCCATGGATGAATAATTCTTGAACTTCACAAGGTAGCGTCTTTGAAGTTTGCAAGCGTACCTTCCTTGTGAAACACAATTTGCTCTAGTTGTAACACCTCTTCTAGCTCATCCACTTTAGGTGGATCTTCCATAACCAGCTCTCTAGGCTCCGGTCCCACATATTTGTGCAAGAGGCTTACATGAAATGCATTGTGTATCCTCCAATGATTTGGCAAAGCCAACCGAAAAGCCACTCCATTGATTTGCTCAATGGCATTTAATGGTCCATAGTACTTGGTAGAGAGCTTACGGCACATCCCCTCTTTTCCATGCCTCCTTCTAAGTTTGGCTTTCTCGAATTTCAGCAATACCCAATCATTTTCTTTGATGTCCAATTGCCTCCTATGCTTATCTGCAGCCTTTTTATGCTTCTCTTCAAAACGTTCAATGGCTGTCCGCACCTGGCATTCATCCAAAACTTTTTGTCTCATGTTTGAAACTACACATGGGCAATTATCTTTCATAAGATAGCCATCTTTTATTACATACGAGGACGAGCCATCAAATCAGCCCATATATTTGCAAATTCAACATCCAAATTATATATATCTCGCATCCCAGATAAGTCTTGATGTGAGGCAACTGAAATTGCAGCCACATATGGTTTTCTTGATAGAGCATTTGCAACCACATTCTTCTTGCCAGGGGTGTGCAAAATTTGAAAATGAAACAAAGAGAGGAAATTGGCCATACTCATATGCTTCTCTGAAAGCTTGGTTTGCGTCAAAAAATACCACAAACTTTGGTAATCAGTCTTGACTGTAAATTCAGCTCTCAATAAGTAGTGTTTCCGAGCATGAATTACAACCAATAGCTCTTTCTCATAAATGCCAAGAGAAAGCTCGGCATCATGCAATGTTTTGCTCTCATATGCAACGACATGTCCTTCTTGACTTAGGACAACTCCTATGCAACTACTATTGGAATCATGGAGGCATGAGTAAGATGATTAAACTCATGGTGAAAGCATGGAAGCAAGCTAATCAAGAACGAGATTATTACGGACTACATACTTAATGAAATGGATAACATAATGACTCAATGAGATAGGATAATAGTGGTGTACTCTTGCATTAGAACAGTGCCTTTAAATAGGTTGGAGTACAGTGGATTAGGGCATGGTTAACTTGTAAGCAAAACCCTAATTTTCTCTTGAAGTGAGCACCTCTAAGATCTCCAAAATTCCCTAGATTTGGGTGCAAGTTTGAACCATTTTCCACTTGCAAATAGACGCTTGGAATATTCCCTTTTGGATCCTTCTTTGTCAATAGTGTACCATTTGTATTAAGGCTATAAGACCTTTGAACCATATGCCCATGTTGCCAATGTCACATGTAGATGTTTAAGATTAATCACATAATATTAGCAAAATAACAGATGTGAGCCTCTTATATAGGCTTGAGTACAAGTGATTAGTAATGAGATTAATTCATAATCTCTCAACCATTCTCCTATCTGAAAGTGAGTGTAACACGCGGAAGCTCTGGGAGTCTTCTTTAAGCCCTAAACACTACTAGCAACATGCTGATGCAAAAACGCAAACATAGAGAGAGAGAGATATGCTGGAAATTCAGTATATTACTATAGTACAAAAAGGTACTTGTCTACAGCCATAGGCTGCCTTGAAGAAAAGGTGATAACACCCAAAATTCTGTCCCCCTATGGGACTCCTAATGGCCCAATCCCTAGAGGATTGAATGGTTAGAACTATGAGCATCTTGGCCTATTTATAGGCTCTTGAACCAATAAATGAGCTGGCCGACTGCTGGTCGGCCAGCCGACTGGCATTAATATCCTTAAAGGTGATGCGCCTCTGCAGCCGCCTCAGTCTAGTCAGCCGACAGCCATTTTTAGCAGACGACAGTCCCCTCTTGCAGCCTGCCTTGTCATCCTGGTCCCCTACAGCCAATTCAGCACTTGATGCTCCGAAATCTGGTCTTTTTCTGGTTCATAGTCTTTATCTGGTTGCCCCCTTCTGGAATTAGCCTTGAGAATGTACATGGCATTGATCATGCACATGACAGTGAGCACCCATTGCCTAGTTTTGAGTGCAAGTTTAAACCTTATTTCCACTTGCAATAGGCGCTTGGAATATTCCCTTTTGGATCCTTCTTTGACCATACCTCTTGCAGCCTGCCTTGTCATCCTGGTCCCCTACAGCCAATTCAGCACTTGATGCTCCAAAATCTGGTCTTTTTCCGGTTCATAGTCTTTATTTGGTTGCCCCCTTCTGGAATTAGCCTTGAGAATGTACATGGCATTGATTATGCACATGACAGTGAGCACCCATTGCCTAGTTTTGAGTGCAAGTTTAAACCTTATTTCCACTTGCATTAGGCGCTTGGAATATTCCCTTTTGGATCCTTCTTTGACCATAGTGTACCATTTGTATTAAGGCTATAAGACCTTTGAACCAGATGTCCATGTCCCCAATGTAACATGTAGATGTTTTGGTGTATTATTTCAACAACTACTACATGCATCACATTCGACACTGAATGGCTTTTGTAAATCATAAGTCACCAAATTGGTCCTGATGTAATGGCACTCTTGAGCTTAAGAAAAGCATCAATTTTAGATTTTGACCATTTAAACATAGCCCTTTTCTTGGTAAGTTCATGCAATGGTGAGGCAATCATTGCAAAATGAGATATGAACCTCCTGTAATATGAGTATAAACCAAGGAAACTACGAACTTCATGTACAGATTTGAGTTCCGGCCAATCCTTAATGGCTTGGATCTTTGCAAGATCCATTTGCACGCCATCTTTTGATACTGTGTGTCCAAGATAGTGAATCTTTGAGAGAAAAAATTCACTCTTTTTGCCATTAATTATAAGCTTATGTTTCCTCAATTCATCAATGACGTTTTGCTTTGGTGCCACTCAAAATTCTCGTTCGTACAGGAATGAAATGAGCCTGCTTGAAGAATTGAATTGAACACCATCGCCAATCGGGAGTTGCCAAATCGTGAGTCGAAGCAAAGAGGGAAGTCACCAACGCAGTCGCCAATAGCTTCGACAAATCCAAGGTCCAACGCCATCACCACAAATCCAAAGAGGGAGGTCACCAATGCCATCACCAACTGCTTCGACAATCGCAAGTCCAACGCCATCGCCTGCTCGGAATATTGAAGAGAAATCGCTTGTGTGGAGATTAAAACAGGATTCGAGTCGGCCGCGCACTATCAATTGGCTCCTCCAATATAAAAGCTTCTTCCGAATACTCAGAAGAAGCGGGGTCAGCTGCTGGTCGGGGGAGAGATCTATGCCAACCTGGCAACCGAGATATTGAATTGGAGTGCCCCTTGGGATCCATTGAAAATCCTCGATTGGTCGCCAAGTCGGGGCAGGTGCTGAGCCTACCCAAAAACCACACGACTTGTGCCAGTGGATTTGTGCTCTTGACGCACAACAGAAAACCTCGATTGCCTTTGGAAATCTGTGTAGATTCCCCACATCTCCTGCAAGGAAAGTTGCTGTGTCATCTGCAAACTCTGAGTCCAGCAGATCCTCCTGCATGTGGAAGGGAAGACGCAATCCCTGAAGCTCGGTCTCCTGGGCAAAGAGAAAACTACTCATGGCGTCGGCGACGAATAGGAAGAGGTAAGGTGCCAAAGGACAGCCCTGTCTAACCGAGCGGGAGAGGGGGGATCTGTCGCCACTTGTTCCTTGAATGAGAACCTGGCTGTGTGAGGTTGAGTAAAGTTCTGAGACTCCACGAATCCACTCCAGGGGGAATCCCATCCGGCTCATAGTGCCCTCCAGAAAGCTCCAATCCACCCTATCATAAGCTTTCTCAAAGTCTAGGAGTAGCACAATGAGGTCCTATTGCGGCATCTTGGCCGAAGCTGTTGCCTCCTAGAAGGTGAAGATGTTGTCTAGAATGCTCCGATCCTGAACAAAGCCGGTTTGAGTGTCGTGGATGAAGTCTGGGAGAAAAGGCTGAAGTCTTTTGCTGATGGCCTTGGCCAAGATCTTATAGGTTGTCCCTAGAAGAGTGATGGGCCTCCGTTGTCGGATCTCCAATTTGTCACCACCCTCTTAGGGAATCAAGTGAATCAAGCCCTCTGAGAGCCTCTGTGGCATGGCACCTGTGATCATAATCTCATTGAAGGCAGCACAAAGGCCACCTTCCATGAGGTCCCAATGGCGAAGGAAGAAGGATACTGGAAGCCCGTCTGCCCCCGAGCATTTTCCCTTGGGAAGTGCCGTCATTGCCTCCGCCAACAACTCAGCAGTGAAAGGTGTCAATAAGAATGACCAAAGAGAAGGGGAACCTCCTCCCTTGCATGCCACCAGACCATAGTTACCGTGGAACGGCGTTCCGCCTTCTTGGAACGCTGGAACGTCGGTCTTCAGCTCAACGCGTGCCCGGAATGCAGGAACGTAGGGCGGAACGCGACTTACACCGGAACGTGTCGGAACGGCCCCCGGAACGCTCCGGCATGTGTGCATATGCGCGACGGCGGCGGGTTTATTTGCTGTTCGGTCTGTTATTCTGCCCATTTGCTCTGCTGCGTTTGTGTTTTTGGCTGAGCCTGCTGCTTGAGTGCTCTCCCTACCACTCCACCCTTCCTCTTGGCTGCCCCCTTGGCTGCCCCACACTCTCCGTTCCACCTACTACTCCACCCTTCCTCTTGGCTGCCCCACACTCTCCCTACCTCGTTGAGGCTTGAGCCTTGGCTGCCCCGCACTCTCCCTACCTCCTCTTGGCCCCTCCTCTTGGGCCTTGGCCCCTTCTCTTGCTCGGTTGGCACTTGAGTCTTGAGCAGGTAAAATTTAAAATTTGACGCAATGAACATTGGAATTTGGAGATTCTAGTTTGCTGCGTTTTTTTCCACTTTGTGGACACTTTACTTATGTCTCATGCAAGGGCATTTTGCATGCTTTTTTAATTTTCAGCCATTTATCAATTTCAATGGCACCTCCTCGTGGCATAGATGCAGAAAACAGATCCCCTTGGTGGAATGAGGTGGATCTTGTGTCCAGATATGGTAGTGCAAGAGGAGGGGGGTCACGCAAATGGAAGTGCCACTTTTGTGGATCCATTAAGGCTGGAGGCACGGATCGTGTGCGAGCCCATTTGTTGGGGGTTAGAGTCAAAGGCATTTCTGTTTGCCCTACAGTGTCAGGAGCAGATATCATACGATTGCAGGCACTTGTTGCAGATAGACTTGATGCAGCAGGGAGTCGGCCCTCTGTTCTTGATCCTCGAGGTACATCATCATGAGCTACACCTGCAGGCGCGGCATCTTCAGCGAGTGCATCTACCCCATTATTTGGGGCTGCTCCACAGCCATCCGCACATGGAACAAATGCTTCCCAGACCCAGGCTTCACGAGGTCCAGTGCAGGCTAGTCTTGTGGCATCATGGCACCCTGGGAGGAGGGCACAAGTAGATGCAGCAGTGGCACGGTTTTTTTATGCTGCAGATGTTCCTTTGGTAAAGGCCCGCAACCCATACTTTGCAGATATGGTGAAGGAGATTGCTTCTTTCGGACCTGGCTATGCTTATGCCACCCTCATCCGAGGCATTGCGCACTACACTTCTAGCCACAGAGAGGACGGCCATAGAGGATGCCTTGGGACCCATTCAGGATGTATGGCATAGATGTGGCGTCACTATCATGGGTGATGGTTGGAGTGACACTAGGAGCCGCTCCATTCAGGGTATCCTTGCGTACTCCAGAGTCCAGAGGATGTAGCTTTTTTATTAAAGCTATTGACAATTCAGAGGCGGGCAAAACTGCAGAGAGATTGGCAAATATTTGGAGTGAAGCCATTGATTACGTGGGCACTGGGTCCCAATAATGTCATCTAGTTTGTTTCTGATGGAGAGAACTCAAAGAGGGCAGCAGGGAGGATCATTGAGGATAGGTACCCACATATTTGCTTCACTCCTTGCATGTCACATGGGCTCAACAATCTCCTCAAAGATATTGGTAAGATGCAGTGGGTGGAGCCTTTTATTGAAATGGGCGATCACATTGTTTCATTTATCACTCGCCACCACTACATTTTGGCTGTATTTCGACATAGATCCCCAAAGGATCTCTTAAAGTATTCAGATACACGCTTTGCATATAATTTCCTTATGCTAAAGCGTCTTTTTGAAGTGAAGAATCATTTGAGGCAGCTTGTAGTTTGTGAGGAGTGGGATGCATGGCGAGAGCGTACCTCAGTTGGCAGGTATTCGATGCAGGTCCATAGTTCTTGATGACACTTTTTGGGACACTGTTGAGGTATTGTTGCAGGTTGTGCGGCCAATCATTCTTATGTTGAGGCTTCTTGATGGAGATGAGCCTTGCTTTGGCAAGGTGTATGAGGGGATGGACAGGATGATTGAGAGAATCCTATCTCTACAGACTTTGGATGGGGGTAGGAGACAGGAGCTATCTCGTCTTGCGACAGGCAGGTGGACAGAGTATCACTTTGCATTAGAGGCTGCTGCATTTGTGGTGGATCCAGAATTTCAAGGCAAAGGACAAGAGACAGATGCAAAGGTTGTGCAGGGTTGGGAGGATATCTTGAGGAAGCTTGTACCCAGTGCAGATGATAGGAGGAGGGTTGGTGAAGACCTTTCCTTCTATCGACAAAAGAGAGGCCTCTTCGCTTTGCAGGATGCACAAAATGATAGGTTCAAGATATCTAGTGCACGGTGGTGGGAGGATTATGGGGCAGATACACCATTGCTGCAAAGATTGGCCATTCGAGTGCTTAGCCAGGGTGCTAGCTCCTCGCCATGTGAGCGCTTATGGAGCAGTTTTGGGAACATTGCAAGCAAGAAGAGGAACAGGCTTGGTGTCCAGAAGGCAAATGACCTTGTATTTGTTAATGCGAACTTGCGTTTGCTTAACAAGTTCAGGGCTGAGTGTACTCCAGAGCCATTTATTGGATTTTGCCTTGATCTTGATGACAATGATGGTGAGGATCAGCCAGAGGGAGAGGATGATGTGGAGCAGCATGAGGATGAGCAGATTGAGGGACAACCTGGACAGGAGGATGAGATCCCACTTGCTGATGACTAGTCTTTGACTCACCAGTTACCTTGGCCCTTGAGGCTAGTTTTGTACTTGTCATACTTGATACTTTTGTCATGACTCATATGTACATTGTACTCAGCTTTTTCAGCTATTATATATCCTCATGCGATGTACTTTCTTTTCAGTTTCTATTTGGAGTCTGGACTCTTTAAATTTTTAATGTTTAAGACTTTAAAGTTTAATCTTGGATATTTTAAATGTTTTGTCATTTTATGTCATATGCTGACATGTCATATGACATGGCGTTCCCCGACGTTCCCAATCCGCTCCCGTTCCCGTTCCCGCTCTTGTTCCAGCATCCGACGTTCCCGGAACGTTCCCGTTCAGCGGTAACTATGCACCAGACCCTCTCGCGTGCTTCCACCACTTGTGGAGATACTGGGGCACCCGTGAGGAGGGATCGAAAAAGGTCCATGGCGATGGCTCTCACGTGGGGGGGGGGGTTGTGAAACAATAGCTCCATCCTAGCCACACAACTTGCGAACACTGTCTCTCCTCCTCCTGTGGGGGATGGCTATCTCAAAGAAATCCCTTGTGACCCTATCGCCTGCTTGAGTCCAGAAAGAGGCCTTGGCATGGTACCTGTACTCCGCCCTCCTCTCCTTTATGGATCTAATCTCCGTGCGAGCGGCAGCAAGCTGACTCTCGATCCACTGACTATCCAGGGACCTCTCCTGAAGCCGCTG
The DNA here is from genome assembly GCF_041138505.1 of Cibotium barometz. Classification (NCBI taxonomy): domain Eukaryota; kingdom Viridiplantae; phylum Streptophyta; class Polypodiopsida; order Cyatheales; family Cibotiaceae; genus Cibotium; species Cibotium barometz. The sequence goes on from NC_141073.1 coordinate 7,911,046, forward strand.
AAGAGAGGCAAGACTCCTCGGCAAATTCCTCTCCTGCTCCCGGAAACCCTCTAATCGGCTCTCAGCCGCCTCCTGCAAGAAACAACTGATCTCCCCTAAGCCCTCATCCACTATGCACGCAGCAAAGCCTGAAAGAAAAATCCAATCCCACCCATATATGCTCTATCCTCTGCTGCAAATCTTTGGGTCTTGAATGAGGCTGTCTGGGATCCTCGAACTCATCTGCTTGTCATGCCTCCAAGGGTCCTCTAAGGACAAAATAATCAGGGCGTGGTCAGAAAATGTAGTGCCTGCCAAAATACCAATCATACCCGCAAGCCCACTCATCCACGTAAAATTTGTTAAGTCTAGAGAGGTTGGGGTTGGTGCTCCTCCTATCCGATCTCGAGAAGAGAAGGCTCCCAGGGCTACACCCAAACTCTGGAAGATGCCAAGGGTCCTGTCCCCTGACTGCAAGAACCATCTCCTCCCAGGCTGAGTACTCTGCTCTTGAAATTGTGGCCATGCCACCCCCAAGTCTGTCCTCTGCTCCTCTTATCATGTTGAAGTCACCACCCAAGCACCAAAAGTCAGCCTAAGGGAGGGCTTGATGTACTAAGCTCCAAAGAAGGGCTCTACGTGAAGCAGTGTTCGTAGTGTAAACGTTGAGGAAGCCAACTCTATCCTCTCCAATAGTAAGGGTAATCCACTATGCACGCCCGGGGACGATGACTCCTGCACGCCCGGGGACGATGACTCCTGAGCCAGTCATCACTGCCGGCAGCAGCTGCTCACTGACAGAAATACACACCCCTCCTTGCGTCCCAGAGGGGCTGAAAGATGGGGACCAGAAAGTGTGACTCCTGCCCTGGAAGAATCGTCCCGCATCTGCAGGTGCGCCCCTCTGAGAGGTGATGCTCCTAGAGGAATAAAATGTCTATGGGTCCCCAACCATGGCTCTTTGAAGCTCTCCTCGTAGGACACCTCGTCTCTGAAAGCACTGAGGCCCCCCCTAGACCCTTAATGTTCCATGTAACAATCCGCATATCAGTCTCTGTGTGATGCGGCACTAGCGGAACTGCCCTCCTCTCGAAGAGTCTTGCGTGAGGGTTTAGACGGGGAATAATCACAATCCGTGCGGGGGCGAAGGTGCGCCAGGTGGGCACTAATCCTGTCCTCCATGTGACACCATTGTGTACGAGTGCGAGCGTATGCATGCTGTGGACTCTATCTATCACAATAGAGGTATTTTTAAGAGGGGGGAAGAGGTACCTCGACAGAAGTATGCATGAAGACAAAAAGCAGCACCTCTAAGCTGGAGACTACCATCTCCCCGTCGTGGCCTCGATGGGCAGAACCTCCAAGCTCCATCCTAGCCAAGGGCTAAAAATGAGTGAGAATGTCGGTGATGTGAAGATCCTGGATGTCACGACCCTGTGTTTTTCTCTGGACAGTATGCAGGTGTGCACGGGGATATGGTGGACAGTATGAATGACGCCAGTTTGGGGCCAAATAATTAAAGTCCTTTCACATAACCCAAGGGGACAAAGGGTTGGAGGGAACAAAGGTTTAAAAGCCTTAAAAATAAAAGAACACCTTTTATGGAGGGATTGTGGCCCATATGCTATTATGGGGGGCCCATGCACTTTTTGGAGGCGCCGGCTGCATCTACACGGGTGTGCTTTTTCTGAAGGGGGTGGCGGTTGGACATGATGAAAAAGTCGGGCTGCAGCAGAGAAGGGAGTGTGTGTTTCCTGGTCGGGCAGAGGTAGCCAGGAGGATGCACTTTCTTTCTCCCACCCTCGCTTGCTAGGAGTCGCCCAGCAGCACTGGTGCTTTTTCTTGAGAGGGGCTGGCGGGCTGCAGTGATGCGCCTCTCTATTGGTGAAAAAGCAGAGGGCTGAAGGCGCCTCTCTATTGGTGGAAAAACAGTGGGGACTGCTCATGCGCCTTGGCTCTCTCTCTCTCTCCCCCTCTCACTCTTGATTTTTTGGGAAGGCTGCTGGTGGGCTGTGCTGGATTACTCAGAAGCGCAGCTGAATATCACGGAGAGGCCTGCTTTTTGGAGAGACAGGGGCTGGTTGGGTGCTGTATTACAGACCACGCTCACAGGCGGCCAGAGGCTGGTTGTTTTGGACACACAGGCGGTCAAGGGGCTGGTTGCTCTGGACACTCAGGCGGCCAGGACTGCAGAGAGGTGCACAAGTGTGTTGATCCTCCTTGCAACAGGGATGTTTTGAGACTGTTTATGGGCTGTTTTGCTTGGCTGCAAGTACACTGTGTACTTGGGTTTCTGGCTGCAAGTACAGGTCAATTGAAAGTGTTTCTTGGCATGGGAGTGATGCAAGCTCGCATGGCTGCGTGCTGATGTAGCAGATTGTTTTCTTCTTGCTGGAAAGGAACAAAGGGACCTACAGTTATGGGCATCTCTATGTTTCTAGATGTTTCATGAGGGAATAGGTAACTAGATGTATGCCGTTGTTGGCACTGTTGTTGAATGGTGCTGTGAATGGTTTTGTATGGAAACAGGAAAAAGGTTTCAAAGAGAAACAGGCCTAAGGGTTTCATGTGGAAACAGGTCGTAGGTTTCTCGAGGAAACATGTATTTGGGTTTCTCCAGGAGAGAGGTCACATGCAGGCAGAAGGTACAGGAATGGACACATGTTTGGTACAGCCTTGCTACTGATTGGGCAGGGGACAAGGAATCCATGACAGAGATGAATAGTACCCTTGGAAGGTAGAGAGGGTTGGTACAGGTGTGTCGACTGTATGGTATGCTGTGCTGTGATGCGAGTTCTCTTTTGAGAGACAGTTTGGAAGTCGGTGTTGTGATGGAGAAGCACTGGATGTGTCAGGGTGTGATGCTGTTCATAGGGTGAGAGGCTATGGATGGTTGTGGCAGCCATGATCATGGGAGAAAGCTTCTGTATGCAAGACTCAATGTGTGAGAGTCTTTTGATGTGAACAATGGCTGGACTTGTTTGTGGATGTCGAGTGGATATGAAGCCATGATGCAGGGTATTTGCAGGCTTCAGGAGTTCTACTGTGACGGCTGAGTTCCCAGCCTTATTGTAATCAAAGCTCTTATAATCAATTAAAGAAATACTGCAAGGGGCGCCACTGCGTTTTGGGGCCAATCAGTGTCCGTGTATTGTTTGCAGGAGCACTCTAGCTCCCCCTATTTGTTTTCCTTTTCTAGGTCTTCAATGGTGTTGAAGTGTTTTATGTGCGAGTGTTTGTTTGACCGCATGTCAGATTTCTGAAGGCCGGTTTCATTGGAGGTGCTGGGAGAGCTCAACTGCCTGGTCCTGGATGGCAGTTGCCACCATCTCGGGGTCCCCCACTGTCCCCGGGGCTGCACTATAGGGGAAAGAGAAGATCATCACGCCATTATCTAGCGTAGAGGGCTTGGAGTGGTGAAAAACCCCACACACCCGAACAGGGGCTACTGTCTCCTCGAAAATGTCGGCCCTTTCCGTCGGCAGACATCGGAAGAAACTATAATCCACTGGCTGTCCTAGGATCTTGGGAGCCCCACTTGGGGACTCTGGCGGAAGAGCCCTCACGGGGGAAGCGGGCAATGGTCATCTCCACTGGCTCAGAGAACTGGTGGATCAAGCGATAGACGGGTCGTGCCGGCTGCCTCCGCTCTGGGTCGGGGGCGACGAGAGTGCTCTGGAGAGGCAGGGGGGCGGGAGGGCTCAGATGATAAGGGCGGGGTGGGGGGAACCGTGGTGGGTAAAGTCGATGACGAAGGAGGGGGAGGGAGGCAGTGAGGGAGGGTGGAGGGGCGAGGGAGGGGTGTTGTTGGGAGAGAGAGGACGAGTGCGGGGATGGGCTCACCGGGGGCTCAAAAAGGCCGGTCGGCCTCTTAGAACACTGGGGGTTAGGGGGGGATCTCGACGAGGGATTGGTCGCCATACTGGTGGGTCCAGAGGGGTGCGCTTCGGGACTAGCGATGGCGCGTCCAAAACTGGAAAATCTTGAATAACGGGTCTTTGACAAAACCGAATCCTCTTGCATGCTGTCAGCCTGGTGCGCATGGCGGTGACGCTAAGCTCTGGTGCTCGGCTGGCGACCTGGGCGGGGGCCAACTGTCCGCCACTCTCCGGCTGGTGGTTCATCCATGGTCGGTACCTGGGGCTCTGTTGCCTGGGAACCTGCTCCTCCCTCGGCCCCCTAGTGTGGATTTGAGCAGGAAGCGCCCCCCGCGGGGGGGGGGGGGGGGGGGGGGGGACCCCATTGGGGGCGGTCTTCTAGACTGACGTTGAGGGCAAGCTTTGGCCAAATGACCCATCTGTCTGCAAATGAAGCATTGGCCTGGAAGGCCGGAATACTCCACTTGCTACATAACCGAAGGCTGGGAATAGATATCATGTGGGGCACGGTATTCGGCAAGGCAACACAGATGCGGAGAGATGGAATCTCGGTTGCTCGTGCGAGGGCTGAGGCAGCAGTGGGGGGGGGGATTCCATCACTCTCCTGATGGCACCACCAATCACCGGGAGAAGAGGAAGGTATTCCTTCCTAAGGCTTGGAAAGCAGACTGTCACGGGAAAGCCTGAAACTCCAGTAGGGGGTTGGATGCTGGGTCGAAGCCGTGCTACCATCGTGCAAAGAAGGCATGGGCATACGCAATGCAACGGGGCTCAGCTGCATGACAAGATCAGACGCCGCTGGTGAGTCAAACTCAACCTGGTAGTAGCCACGCCCCAAAGGATGAATATTTGCGATCTTTGTAGGCGCACCTAGGAGGCTAGCCTGAAGAAGATTTCTGAGTTGACCACGCGTGGGGTGGCTACTGACAATCTTGCATACCAGAGCGGAGGCCTCTAGGGATGCGACAGTCGTAGTGAGAAGTGCAAGTCCGCTTCAGAAAACAAAAGGCAGGTAACAACAGCCTCGGTCAGGGGACAGAGCATTTACCATGGAGTCCTCGTGGGGGCGAAGACCAGAAGAGGCTGAAACTTGGCGAAAATAAAGAAAAGCCCACAAGATGAGGGCGCTACCGACGACGACGCAAGAAGGGGAGGCGACAAGACAAGAGGCATGAAGGGGGGGGGGGGGGGGGGGGGGGGGGGGGGGGGGGGTTAGGAAGGCGGGAGCAGATGCAGGTGGAAGCAGGGGGGACAAAAAAGGGGGGTTGGCGGGCAGGATTTTGGGGGGGGGGGGGGGGGGCGGAGGCAGGGGAAGAGCAGGGGTCGCAGTGGCGTAGGCGGGCAAGAGCGCAAGCGGAAGCAAGAGGGGGCAAAGGCGGGAGCAGGGGGAGAGAATTGAGGCGTAGGCGAGTAGGACGGGGGTGGGGGGGAGGAGGTGCGGGCGTGAGCAGGGCGGCGAAGGGGGAAGGAGAAGGGGGGCACAGGCAGGAACGACGAGAGAGAGAGAGAGAGAGAGAGAGAGAGAGAGAGAGAGAGCAGCTTCGCTAATCCATACACCTTTTACTGACTAGCATTTCTTGTATATCTGCTAAGAAATCTCTAGCTACATCAATCTGAATACCCTTAAGTTCAATTGTTATTGGAGATCTAGGTTGGTATCCATCCAAATGGTAAACAAAGACCCTATCTAGACCGACTATGACTTGCCCCTTAGGTGGTGATTAGATGTGACTGTGTGGGCCTAGCCTTCCATAGGCTCTATATGCGCAAGTCGGCCAGAACAATAGCTGTTGGCGAGTTCCATTTGTTCATAACAGAGGTTATATGCTAATAAACCCTGAATGATCATGTTGGCCAGCCTTGATGATGCCCATATCCGTACGTGCTGTCAGCCAGCTTCTTGATGCTTGATGCTTGTGGACTTACTTCTTCCATGTTTGAGCGTGTTAATGTCCTAAACCTACCCTTAGATTATTGCCTAATCAAGGATTAGTTATGAGTTAGCCATGTCCATGCATGTGCACGACATTCCCTCTTGCTAAACTTGATAATGGGTTGGAAACCCGTCATCCTTTCTCCTTGGACTACTACCTCTGTACTTTGAGAGGTTGACTTTCGACACTTTCAGTGAAAATCTTGCCTTCCTTCGATTCCACTTCAAGTCTGGGTAGAGAACTGTGCATCTGTTCCACTTTGTCCCGATGCCTGCAATCCCTTTCCCTTAGCACAGCTATGGTCTCCTGTTGAGAATGTTCATGCTTAATGCTTCACCTTTGAAACTGATCTAAGATGCTCCTTTGACAACTCCTAGGGAATACTTTCCTTTGGCTTTGCCTGTTTTGCAGACCACCTCAGAAATGTTAGGTTAGGGTTGCACACAAACTGAGGCACACAGAGAAGTACCGCAGCAAGCACTCTCAAGAGAGAGAGATGGTGATTGATGCTCACACAAAGAAGATAGCGTACAATGTGTGGAGCTTGGGGGTTGACTCCACAATATCAAAATACAAGAAGTGTGGTGTCCTTTCACACCTAATATCCAAGGGGAAAAACCCAAAGGGAGAAAAGTGCCCTTGGTTAGCTGATGTTCACATGTGGTACTACTCATAGCATATATATGCCAATAAGAAATGCTGTCTGGCTGTATTCTTCCATGGATTTGTGTACCTTTCTTGGGACAGGCGAGTGCTTGGATGGCTGATGGCTGGCCTGAATGCTCTGATACCAATGTTGCATGCGTGGAAGCCTTGATGTACTTGATCCAGCCCTAAACTGACTGATTAGGAACATGTAATGAATAGATAGAGAGAGAAGAGAGAGATGAACTATATTTTCAGTATATTACTATGGCACAAAAAGATGTATATGACTGTACAACTACTGTGTGCCCTTTGGCCTTCCCAAAATGGTAAACAGAGACCCTATCTAGACTTGACTATGGGGATCAGATGAATGTGACTTTGTGTGGGCCTAGCCTTTTATAGGCTCTATGTGCACAAGTCGGCCAGAATAATAGCTGTTGGCCAGTTCCATTTGTCCAGGACAGAGATTATATGCTAATAAACCCTGAATGATCATGTTGGTCAGCCTGATGATGCCCATATCTGAATACTTGCTGTTGGTCAGCTTCCTGATGCCTGATGCTTGCGGACTTGCTTCTTCTTCCATGCCTGAGCTTGCTAGTGCCCTAAACCTACCCTAAGAATGTTGCGTAATCAGGGATTAGCTATGGGGTTAGTCATGTCCATGTGTGTGCACGTGACAAAATCGGTCAACCATGCTCCAATTGCAGTTCATTTAATAAGGGGTTAGCCAAAGAAAGCAGGAGATTATGTGGGAGTGGGAGTTGCTCTAGGGGTGTTGACATACCTTCAAGAGGCTGGGATGTGCATGGCTTAGTGAGTCAATGTTGCTGGAAGTCTGGGTGATATTTCGCTGGTAGTTGGTGTGTGAGGTAGGCACAATTTGGGAAGAAGGGTAAACTTGGCTGAGGCTGGCATACTGTGGGATCTTGGCACTGTCAGTGCGGGTCCCATTGCAACCAGTTGTCCTCCCAAATCCATAGTCTCTTGCTACTTCAAAAGGAGGTATTGATCTCTCAGGTAGGATGGGGGCTTTGAGCCTTGAGGTTCTTATTGTTGGCGCCCTGTGACATCCAATGGAGGGAGGTCTTCTGAGGTCTTGTTGAAGGGGTTCTCTGAGATCCTTACTGTTGGTACCCTCATGTCTGATCGAGATCACTGGAGAAGGGTATTTTTGAGGGCCAAGGGATATCTTGGGGAGACCTACAAAAGTGGTGACAAAGGAGCATCAAAGAACAACCACCACTGCTGTGGGATGGTGGGGCAGACGGTTTCAATGAGGTCTTGCCCACCTTGCAGGGTGCTGGTGGGATCTGTCCAATGGGGGGGTGGGGCAGAGTTCTCTTAGTTATTTGTAGCTATTTTGTAGAAGCTGCTTATAGCAATGAGCTAGTAGGAGCAACATAGGTTTTGTTTATTTAAGGGTCTCTTTTTTTCAATGTGAGCAGGTGCTTGGTATTAAGGTATGGCCAAGGGAATCGTGCAAAAAACATTCCGGGTCTCACTAGGTTCGTATTTATGAGAAAATCTAGATGTAAGAGAGTAGGTTTGGAGGCAGCAAACTGGTTGGTGATCGTGCTTAGCTCTGATTGGCCTGATTGGCTAAAACAATTTGGATGGCAAAGACCTATTAAGAGCACTTGGTTTGATGTGGTTTAGCAACTATTAATAATGGATTAAGTAGGCTGGGACATGAAATTGGTTCTTTTTCTTGCGATGGTTTGTGATATAACAGGGATCGGGCCTGCAGTTGCAAGATCGGAGCCTACAGCTGGGAGGCGGGCTAGGCCGGAACATGCAGTCTGTTTTGGGGATCCATATTTTTTCAGTTCGACGATTGACCTCACGTGTGCAAATGATAATCTCGAGGTGAACCACAGAATTGCTGGGGTAAGAAGTCTGTAACAAAGCCATATAATTTTTTTTTGTTGTGAATGAAGGTTGGATACACCACCAGGGATGGATGGGTCATTCTGCCTGCCCAGATCCGTCCACCGCCATCGCCATCGCCATGTGCAGGACATTGTGCGCATCCAACCTTCATTCTAATGCTCTTTTTCTCCTTTTAATTGGACACTTACAATCCACTTTTGCAAGATAGAAGAGAAAGCGATGCCTGCCCCCTCCCGAGCCACCAAAGCTCATCTGTGCGATTTGCATGGATACCATGGAGGAGGAGACGTCCACAATTTGTGGTCATATCTTTTGCCGAAAATGCATAATGGAGGCCATCAAAATGCAGAAAAAATGCCCGACGTGCCGAAGAAGGCTCGTGAACAGCCAAATCCACCGCATTTACCTCTCATGAAGCACAATCTGAGCTGGGCTTTGCATTTGGTTCCTGTGTTAAACACGCAAGTCCTCTGGATTCTCATCTGTAATTAACAGCATGGACTGTTTGTTTAGGAATGTGACTCAGCTGTATTAAGACATGCACAAACATTTTTATTTTTATTTTTTCACAGCTTTGTGAACTTAGAAGTCGAGGAGCAGGTAAAATATTTGTTGTGGGTTCTTACTGTGCCTTTGTCTAGTGTATTTTAATACTTATTGCAACATCTATATGTAGTTTTTTGCCCTCCTGATCATACTGCCTGTATTGTGGCATTGAGCTTTTAAGAGGTTCCTGGATGGATTTGATAGAGGAGAAATACATAGTTGACCTACATCAGAGGTTGGGTAAGGTGAAAAGCAAGGATTTTCAGATCACATATGAGTGTAGGAAGATTAGAATTATAGCAAGGATTTTGTTCATGGTTTAAGTGACATTGGTAGTGAATGATATCTGGAAGTGGAGGTGGTATAGAATGGTGTGGCATGGCAGTATGGAAGGACGAGTAGGAATGTCGGTGCATATCTTAAATAACTTTCCATTCAACTCCACATTTAGCTAAGCCATATTTGCTGTTCTTTCAATGCACATTTGTGAATAATTTTGGTTGATTACACAACGTTACTAACTCGCATCCATAGAACATGGACCCAGCTTAACATACTCCCATCAAGATTGGGTTCAAACAAAGCTCAGCAGTATCTTACATTAATGAAGGAGGGCTTTATTGGAATGGCAAAATACTTGGGGAAAATCAGCATTGAAGGAAAAGCAGATGTTTTTTTCCATTAAAGTATTCGGTGGCATTTTTCTTAAAAGTGGGAGGGAAGTTGAATGACAACAAGGGGAGCTGGGACAACTTTAGTTGCACCCTCTTCTACTCCAGAGCCCTATATGAAAAATAGAAGACTTAGGAGACAATTGACTCCGTGGCTTCACAGTTGGGTTACACACTTTGAGTTCTATTCTTTTCTCAAGGATAAGAAGATACAGATGGTACGTAGATTCTTGACAAGAAAAGCCTTATAGATTTTGAGAGAGTTTTTTGGTAGTAGTTCTTGTAGGCCGAAGGTGAACATGACATTGTGTTGAAGTTTAAAAACTTGGAAATGAAGAATATGCCTTTCAACACATCTATAAAAATTTAGAGAGTTGTAGGCTCGGGCAACTCACACGGATCCTATCACTATTTTAGAATTCTTTGTGGATGGATTCCTTGATTGATATCAACTCTAGAGTATGAATAATAGAAGCAAAACATTAGATGGTGCCATTTGATATACCAAATTTTTTGATTAGATGGCGGTGAAGAAATAGCCAAAGAAACCCCCAGCAACCGTCATTGATATATATATATATATATATATATATATATATATATATATATATATATATATATATATATACCTAGATGAAGCCAAGAACATGCCCAAATTCACCTTTTAGGAACGTGCATGTTATATACTCATGGTAGTCAACCCACAAGACTATATAACTATCAACTCCATTATGCATAGTATTGATAGACTAGGAAGGATCCCAACACAAAGGAAAGTTTAAGCATGGGAAGACTTTGCAAACTCTTTCTCTAGAGACCTAGACTCAATCACAATTCAAAGAAATTGGAGCAGAATCTTCAATACATTAAGGAGGGTCAATGTTTCACTTGTGGTCAACAAGGGCACATGAGGACGAACTGCTCTCACCACCATAGTCGAAGGGCAAGTCAAAGTCAAGGGAGTTCATGCAACCAAGGCTAAAGGTAAGATTACTTCAGTACATATTATTTTAGATCATAGTTCTTACAAGGGTAGCTTTAATATGAAAGTTTTTAGTTATATGGACCTAATATAGATGTATGGGTCAGTCGTGGAAAAAACTGTGCACATTCTTTTTGACCTTGGGAGTTCTTGAACAACTTCATGAATGCGAAGCTTGTGTAGAATTTGGGAGTGGAGACGCAATCGTAAGCGATCATGTCGACATAACCTGGGCATAGAGTTTTACGATCGATCGGTATCTCACTTACACCTATAACTATATATAGCTACTTGAAGCCACTAAATTTCATGATTATGAATCTGGATAGAGTAGATATTATAGGAAAAGAGTGGCTTCACAACCACGATGTATAGATAGATTGGAAGGGTTGTAAGCTATCTTTTGCTATGGATGGTGTCTAGTTTTGTCTAATATACCATCCATTATTTTTGTAAACTTGGTTGAACTTTGTAATATAGTAAAGGATTCTAATTATGAAGTGTTTCAATGTGTTCTTGATACCATGTCATCTGATGCTAATTATGACTTTCATTCAATTAGTCTTCATGTATGGGAGACACAGGCTTTAGAGAACATCATGCCAGAGTTTGTTGATGTTTTCCTAGCCGAGTTACCTCATGGTCTTCTTCCCAATCGGTCGGTTGATCATAAGATTGATTTAGTTCCAAGGTCTCAACTTATGAGCATTGCGCCATATAGGATGAGCTAGCTGGAAGAGGATAAGATTGTCCGATAGTTGTCGGAGAATGGAAGAGATTCATAAATCCCCTTGGGGGGCACTAATACTTCTGAAGCACAAGACGGATGGAAGTTGGAGAATGTGTGTCAACTAAAAAAAGTTGAATAAAGTTTCGATCACAAGAATAGATATTCCCTTTCGAGGACAGATGATTTGATTGATAGGTTGTAAGGAGCTTCCTATTTTACAAAGATTGACCTTTGTATTGCTTTATCTCACTAGATATAGATAATTGAGGAAGATGTCTTTAAGATGGGATTCTACATGCGATATGGCCATTACGAGTTTTTCGAGGACAGATGATTTGATTGATAGGTTGTAAGGAGCTTCCTATTTTATAAAGATTGACCTTTGTATTGCTTTATCACTAGATACAGATAATTGAGGAAGATGTCTTTAAGATGGGATTCTACATGCAATATGGCCATTACGAGTTTCTCGTGTTACCTTTTGGGCTCACGAATGCTCTTGTTACTTTCTATCAAATGATAAATGATATCTTTAGAGATTCTTTAGGAAAATTCGTGGTCGTGTTTCTAGATGATATCTTGATATACAATCATACTTTGGAGGAGCACGTCGGACATCTCCATAGGTCTTAAGAGTTTTGAGACGGGAGTTACGAATTCTTTACAATAGAATTCATATATCTAGGATATTGGATTTCTTGATATGGGATGAGCATATATCTTGAGTGGATACAAAAAGTTTTAGATTGGCCAATCCCTCAGATTGTCAGGAAACTTCGGGCATTTTTGGGCTTCACCGTCTTCTTAAGAAGTCACCGAGGGATTATTCACAGTTAAACCTTTCACAGACCTCCTTTGGGGAATCATAAGTCCAACAGCTCGAACTCTTGGAACGAGAAGCGTGATGAGGCTTTTCAAGTTGTCAAGCTTAAGGTGAAGGAAGCACCAGTATTGGCCTTGCTGAATCCTAGCAAACCATTTCTAGTTGAGACCGTGCTAGTGATTTTGCGATAGGGCATGGCATTGTTCCAAGATGGCCGTCTTGTGGCATTTGAAAGCAAGAAGCTTGATGATACCCGGGTGAGATGGCACACCTAGGTTCTTGGCAAAAACATCAAACTCGGGCGAGGTTGTGTTAGGGATGAATTGGAGCTAAAGCAGAGGATACATGCATAAAAGCCCATTGGAGGTACCGAAAAGGTTGGGGATTCTATTGTGATGGGTCATACCATGGGCCAAGCTTACACTCGCCATGGTTCCCCCATCCAGAAATATATCTTGAGGGTTACCATTGACAAGGTTAATTGCACGTGCATATGTCTATATGTCATATGAGATGCGAGAAGTGCAAAAATTATGATGCCCGTAGTGAAATATGCACGTGACGTGTATGTGCAATGGGAAGAATGTGTGTCCCCTGAAATATGTAGGTGACTTGCATGGACAGAAGGTGTGCCTGTGTATGTATACTTCTCTAGCATGAAGACTTCTCCAACTCAACTACTTTCTTTGACTCTCTTTATTGCTTTCTTTGAAATTTACATGACGTTCATTTTCTTGGGCAGTCAAGAACATTAGATTGTTAGAGGCATGGTAGACTTTGCACATGGTTGTTCCACAACTACAATGGGGCTAGGCGACCTCAATGGCTCAAGGGATTTGGCATTGTCAAGCACTTAGGATAGAGGCAGATGGATTTAATGGGTGGTGTGGTCCAAGAAGAGGCCACGAAAGGTCTAGGTGATCCCCCATCTAACCTAGAGGGATGTCGATGATGACACTCGATGTAGGCTTGTGAAAGAACAGTGCTTATTTATCTAAAATATGCTTATGTTCATGAAGAATAGTGTTTATGTGTCTATCTCTTCGAGAACAATCTCTAGCTGTGGCAAGAATACATGGCCGCACCTGAAGAAATCTGCACTAACCCCAAGTTCATGCCAACCAAATGGAGGTGGTCTTGGCATAATATTCTACGAATGGATGGAAAAAGGCCCCCTTATAACTTCCCTACATTGATGGCCCCACACCCCTCACCACTATGGAAGGAAAAAGGTCTCCTTACATTATAACTTCCCTTACATTGATGGCCCCACACCCCTCACCACCATGAAGATGCAGCTCCAAATGAAGAACTTCAATGACCTCTACTACACCAAGATCCCTATCATCATCATATGTCAATTCTTCCAGCTCATCATCCTCATCCTAGAGGAGGAGGTGCCCAAGAAACAATGGACAAGCAAAGAGTGGCCGGTCTTCGATCTCAATGAAGGTCCCAACTTCCGTCTCAGCAGCTCCAGCCATCATAGCATGGTTAAATACTTCCACAACCAAAGTGGTAACCTTTGAGTTACGACATTTTGAAAGCCCTTTAGATCATGCACCGATCCAATCAATGACTTTTCCACAAGCCCTTCATCATGTCTTTCTATGAGACTATCGGCATATTTGGTAACAATGTAGATCAATAAGTCTCATGCCACGCTGCTGCGCGCCTGGCCTACTATATGTACAATCCTTTATGGGCTCACTTTTGATACAAAATCCTTGTCTAGGGGTACTGACAAAAGAAAAGAAAGAGAAGAGAGCTGAAGAAAGTATAAGGAAAAGTGTCAAGAAAGCATAGTGTTGCAATTTTCTCTAGAATAATCGTCTACATGGGCCCACCTTTTACCCAAAGCCCATGCATGCCAACCTTTTCTCAAAGACCATGAACACCACATGTAATATCTACATGGGCTCTACATATTTTAGACACATAAACACTATTCTTTCACGAACATAATAATATTTTAGATACATAACCACTATTCGTGTTGTAGGTGGTCGATCTTCTACTAGACACAGAAGGAATCCATGTGTTGGTTCACTAGATGAATTTTAGCCATGTCAAAGGATGTATTCAAGTAACTATGGAAGCTCCCTTAGAATGTGAGATCTTGCACATTTTGGTAGGTATGTGAGCTGATGTTTATGGGGATAGGCAAGGACACCCCTGGTGGGTCCTTCTTGTCATCTTCATTGGCTTACTGAGTAGTTGGTAGTGGTGTCTCATTGAGATCTAGCCCCTCTTAAAATGATTTGAGGATGGGGGGCTCGTGATGAAGCTAATGAGGGGGTTGAGTTTGTTGAGAAGGTTGAGGCTTGGGTGTTAAACGGTGGAAGAGGTAGGGGATCCCATAGAAGATGTTGTGGGTAGGGTGGGTTGGAGAGGTGCATGGGTTTGGATTTGGAGGATTTGCTTTATCTCCCAAACTATCTGCCACCAAATGAGAGGGGGCTTGATTGGCTTGTGGGGCTTCTTCTCTAGAAGACTACTATGCCCGCCCTCCTAGGTTCCTAGTACAAAGTTGTCAAGGCCGTCCTCCTCATCTTTTACCTGATGGATTTGGAAAAAGTCAAAGTCCTTTGTTGTTAATGGAGATGCCCCCATGGGTAAACCATATGGATGGTTTGAATGGTGTCTTGGCTAGTAGAGGTACGAGTCCAAGAATATGATATAGTCGAAGGATGCCTATCAGGTATACTAACTACATGATATAGTCAGAGGATGCCCAATGGGTTATACTGACTACATGATATAGTTGGAGTATGCCCAATAGGCCCAATGCTTTATGCATGGGCTATGCATAAATCTACTCAATATTAAGACCACATACTAAATGTCATGCATGGTGTTACACAAAAAGATAAGGCATCCAACAGCTTCTTGACAAGCCAACATCAAAAGAGTCACCTACATCTTCAAACTTAGTAAACCTAGCTCCATAGGTGTAGCCACATGTTTATAATATTCAAGGTTGAACCTCTTTAACAATGCATCTATGTATTTCCTATGCAGCATAACAATTCCATCATTACGCTGCCAAAACTCAATGCCCAAATAATAGTGGACCGATCTAAGATCTAATATCTCAAAAGACCTCTAAATTAGCTATAAAAGTTGAAATCTGATCATCATCAGGGCTTGTGAGTAGCATGTCATCACGTATAATACGATGAACAATAAAACATCCTTAGTCCCCCTAGTATAGAGGGTACTGTCAGTTGGGCTATTGTAGAAACCTTGTGCAACTAAGTATGCATGTATCTTTTCCTACCATGCTCTAAGAACCTGCTTAAGACCATATAAAGCTTTCTTCAATCTACATACTTTTTATTCTTGACTTTTTTGAACAAAACCATAAGGCTGAGATAGACCTCCTCATGCAAATCTCCATTCAAGAAAGCAGTTTTGATATTAAACTGACGTACATTCCAACCTTTATGTGCTACAAATGCAATGCTAGCCCGCATGGTAGTCATACGACATGTGGGTGCAAAGTTTTCACCATAGTTAATGCCTTTCTCTTGTGCATAACCCTTTGTAACAAGCCTAGCTTTCTATAGCTCAACACTACCATCCGCTCTACGTTTGAGCTTGTAAACCCATTTTGTACCAATGGCCTTCTTGCCCCAAGAGGCAAGTCTACCAAATCCCATGTATCATTTTTTATTATCGAATCATGCTCAGATTGCATAGCACTCATCCAATTTTCACATTCCTTTGCTTCATCAAAGGATACAGGTTCCTCTTCATTACATAACTTGGCAATTAGAGCATAGCCTACATCAACATGAGATGCATGATGAGAACCTACATGTGTTTTCCTAGGCAAAGGAGTGGCTAATTTGCTATCATGTAGTGTTTGGACCAGCCATTTTGGCATACTTTTTGACTCCACAATTTCCTTTCTTTCCTCATCAACTACATCATCCACAATTTTCCTTCTTTCCACACATCAACTGCATCATCCACATTTGCCTCATCAATATGCTAATCTGTGGGCTGAAACACATGTTGATTTGTAACCTGTGTGGGATGATTTTTAACATTCCTTAGATTGCCTAAATGCTCTATATCAACGTGTCCTACATTGGACAATGGAAGAAGAGTGTCGAAATATATCCTGCGAACATACATTTTGCTATTTTTTACATGAAAGCAAGGGCTAAATTTCATATTCCACAAATACAACATATCTACTCCATCATCTGCTTGGATGATGGAGATGGTAACCCTTACTTTTCAAGCTATATCCCACCAAAATACATGTATCAGCCTTATCATAGAGCTTGTTACAAAGTTTCTCAGGAACAAATGCATAAGCAAGAAAATTAAAAATGTGTAAGTGACATAGGCTTTTTGCCATTCCAAGCTTCAAAAGGCGTAGTTATATGCAAAGCCTTTGTAGGAAACCTATTCAAAACATATGTTGCACATATGACTGCGTCTAGCTAGAAACCATGAGTAACTCCTGACTGTTGACCATGCAACATGCCATCTCCATGAGAGACCTATTTTTATGTTTAATTACACCATTTTGCTGAGGTGTATAGGGTATAGTACATTGGTGTTTTATCCCATGATCAGCCATGTATACATGAAACTCCTTAGACATATACTCCCCCCATTGATCAGTACGCAGGGTACCAATCTTACATGTAGAAGCATTTTGAACCATAGCAGCAAAGTGCCTAAAGCATATAAAAATCTCTGATTTCTATTTCAATGGATATACCCAGGTATGACTAGAATAATCATCGATGAATGTGAAAAATAACAGGTAGCCCTCAATAGATGGTGTCATCATAGGACCACATACATCGCTATGTATAAGTTATAGTTTTTGGATAGCTCTAGCTAAACCATCTTTGGGAAATGATGCCCCCTGCATTTTTCCAATAATACAGCACTCACAAACATGTTTGATAGGGGCTTCAAGATGTGGCTACTCAAACACCATGTCATGTTTATGCAAATAGAGCAAACTACCAAAGTTCAAGTGACCAAAGCGTGCATACCACAGCTTAGCATCACCCATTGCCTTTGTGGCATAAATTGTACATATAGCATGCCTTTGTCTTTCATATGCATCTAGCCTATAAAGGCTATGAGGCAAAGTACCAGAAACGACAATTGTCTTACTGTTTCATTGCGATTATGAACAATACATGTGTCATCCTTAAACTGAACCACTAAGCTAGCCTTACTAATGGCAGAGATAGATAACAAGTTCTTCTTGATCCCTGGTACATATAATACATCTGAAAGAGTGATTGTTCCACCATTACAGTAGTGAGAAAAATTTTCTACTTTTACAAGATATGAGGTGTTGTTTGCACATGTTACAATGTTTTCTTTGTGGAGAAAATTCAAGTGATGAGAACAAACTACGATGAGAAGTAATGTGCTTACTAGCACCACTGTCAAAATACTAGACATGTACATCTATAAACAACCATGCATACATCCTTATGCAAAGGGTCTTAATTACATTGCACAATGAAAGCCCAATCATCATGTGCATAGTTTTCACATTCTTTGTTTTCTACATTAGATGCTGATGCATCAGCTATCCAGCCATACTTGAGTCTTTCTTTTTCTCCTTCTCAAGCCGTTTCCTACACTCATTAATGTAGTGACTAGGTTTTCTGCAATAGTTTCATTTGCCCTTTTTCTTTAGCTTGTCGTCTTCCTTGTTTGCAAGCTGGTCCGATGACTCTGATTTCGGCTTGTAACTACCATATTTACCTTGTTTGCAAGCTGGTCCGATGACTCTGATTTCGGCTTGTAACTTCCATATTTACCTTTGCCTCTTTGTTGAGACTGGCATCAAAATCTTAATCTCTTGTACGCATGACAGATCCATTTTTCTTGGATTGCTCTTCTTGCAATAGCACAAAAACCAACTCCTCAAACTTCAAGTAATTTGGATTGCCTTTTAGTAGAAGCAAAACCTTGATATAAGTTTGGCAACGCATTCAAGATAGTAGGAACCAATGAACTATCAAGATATATTTCATCAACACTGGCTAACTTGAATTTTGTAAGGAAACATGGAGTCTCCCTCATCCAGATGCTTTGACTCTAAATGTTTGCGTATATAGGCAACACGTGCTTCATTACATACCAAATACAATGAGGCAAGTGCATCCCAAGCATGTTTGCATATATATGCAACATGTGCCAAGTACAATGAGGCAAGTGAATCTCAAGCATGTTTAGCAGTCTTGCATGACCGAATGTGAGGAATGATACTCCTCTTAAATGACAAATCAAGCAATGCATGTGCTTGCGCATCTCTTCCATCCCACTTTGTTTGTTCTTGAGAGTAGGAGGTATGCTATGATGTGGTAATGCACCATGTGAAACTGAGTCCGTGTCTACAGATGTGCCTTCTACATCATGTTCATCAGAGGAACTAGGACGTTTCTCAATACCAACACCATAACATTCCCTAGTCCTTTGGCTACCAATACATGCCACATCATATAGGACCATAATGGGTAGTTGGTCCCGTTAAGCTTACCCTCACGAGTGCGGATAACATCCAAAATACATCATTGTCCACTATTTTTTATAATACCCAAGTAATCATGAAACCTACAAAGTCTTCGGTGCTCTTTGGTACAACTAAGGTGGTTGCTAATAAGGCCACTGATAATGGAGATCTGTAAGGTGTATGAAAGAAATGTAGAGTATAGTGAGTAGAAATTTTACTCATAAGATACAGAGATCGATGTCAGTAGCCCGTAGATGCTTTCTCATGTATCTACACACCCGTTTGTAGTAGATCCAAAAAAACTACTCCATAATCTGATGAAGAACATTCCAAATCTGGCCCTCGAAGATATTTGTAGAAAATTGAAAATTGCACGAACGACCCCCAAAATGCGCCCGAAATGAAAATGTGACTGCAAAACTTCATTACAAAGTACTACACACTTCACGGTCCTCTTTCTTCTCCCAAAAGGGCTCCTTGACCCAATTTAAGAAGACATGCAACTCGGGATGAAGGGTAGGCAGCATCACAAGGGTGAGGAGCTTATGCTCTGATAACAAATGTTGGAAATAGGATTGTAGGGATACACACACACATACACACACAATGGAGAATCTCAAGAGAGCACACAATGAGATGATAGATAGATAATAAATGTGTATTGTACAAAGATGATAAATATACCCCAAGATGGGTGTATATTAGCACACGGAGGAAAAAACCTCCTGAAGAGGGAAAAAGTGCATTGGCTGGTCCTAGTGTGTTCACACAAGTGTGTTCACACATCACTACCAAATATGGCTACAATTTCTACCAAATCCTGACCGCGTTGGATCCTCGTCAAGCTAGTAAAAGCCCATGGATTTGGAGGAGGAGTTGCAATCTCTAAAAGATGCACAAAAACAAGCTGGAGAGCCTTCAACACCAAGAAGTCCTACCAACACTCATGAAGAGAGGGATGCAGCCTTTAAAGATGTAGGTTTGATGTTTTTTGACCTCCTGTGTAGCAACAGTGAGAGCCCATGCAATCGAATAAAGCTAATTAGGTACAACTTTAACCTTGCATTCATTTGCCAAGGGATGTTGTGAGTCCTTCTTCTGATTTCATATTGCCAATCTATGCAATCAAGTACCCCAGGTGCACTAGAAGCCCATGTAGCTATGAGGTTTTTTTAAGACCTTGGCCTTGAAGAACTTTGCCAATTTATATTGAGGTGATACGCATCCCGAATTTCATTGCATGGGAATTTTTATTTGAAAAGGCACAAATGGATTTAGATGAAGAATGCATTGAGCTTATAGCTAAAGAATACATAGCTTGATACCAATGGATATGACCATGCCAAGTAGATTTGAAATGGCTTGAGGGCATGGAAAAGTGGTTGATCACCAAATAAGGCCTATTGAAAGTTAATAGAGATGGCATGCTTGGCCTATGAGCCCTCAAACTTTTTACTAAAAACAATTGAAATTGCAGATAGAGGAAAATGCTTGCTTCTTCAGGACAGAACATTGCATACCCCAAGACTATCCCACATAAAGAATTTGGAGAGCTCAAAGCCCTCCTTGAGAAGCTAGAGTGTTTAGCAAAGAATAAAGGGACTAAGAAGATTTGGACAGCTCCAAGGAAGGGAAAGAAGAAGAGGAAAAAGACAAAACGGGGTAGGATGAGGAGAAAAAAGATGACAAAGAATCCAAAAAGGACAAAGACAAGGATGGCAAGGGTCATGGGACCAAAAGCCAGATTTAGAGACAGATAAAGTCCCCAAGCAAGACTAAGAGAAAGAGAAAGACTCCCAAGGCCAGCAACAATCAAGAAAAGGAATAACAGCTAGAAGGGGGCCAAGACTAGGATAAGCAGTCTAACAAGTCTACATAGGAAACACAAAATCCCGAAGAACACATAGAGAAACTGAAGGAAGGGAAACAACCAGTGCAACCTCAACTATTTGATTTATTGGATCTACCCTCTTCATCAATTCCACAAAGTAAGCACCATAGCCTCACCATTATCCATACCATAGAAAATTTAGGATACCCAAGGGATTTCTGATTTGTTGTTCCTGAAGACCCTTTTCTAGAGCCTATAATCCCATGGCATACTCTATTATCAGAACATTAAAAGAGTGTAGGAATAAACAAGGAGTGGGAACAATTCAGGAACCGAAATGTTAACCTTCTTTAAAAAAATGGAGATCCTAAGGTATAATAGCTTCATTTATGCCATAGCCCACCACACAGGCTGAAGTCTCCCGCAACTCCCAATATCTACAAAATGAAGCTACCTCTCCTGAAGGAATACCTAGAGTCAAGATGGTGGCAATGGGACATGGAACACATAGAGCATGAGAGGGCTGGCTACCATAGACCCATCAAAGGAAACTTCTTCACCAAAAAACCATGGAGAGTCAGCCGAGTTGGCATCTTGCTTGGTTTTCCAAATGCCCCCTATACAAGAATACATACCATAAAGCACCAACCCAAAAAAGAATTGATTCATAATACATGAAAATCAAGAGGATCTACCCATGGGTAGAATTACCTTGAGAGGTAGGCCAGAAACTCCTTCTTGATAAACTTTCCAAAGCTTCTCTCTCACCACCTAGTGAAGCCATAGTTGAATAGTGGATACTCAAGGTAATATGTTCATGGGCATGAGCATAAGGATTCTGAAGACTTATATGCCCAAGCCACTTATAAGATCTTCCATACATTGACTACCTACCTTGAAGGATTCAACGAGGTGAAGATCTCTTCGGGATGGCATATTTATCATCATAAAAGCGAGCATAAGGATTATAAAGACTTGTATGCCCAAGCCATCTATAAGATCTTCCATACACTCACTACTTGCCTTGAAAGATTCAATGAGGTGAAGAGCTCTTGGGGATGGCATATTTATCATCATAAAAGCAAAGTGCGACAATTGGCCTAGATCTATGGCTACTATGAACACATCCACTTCCCATCATCAAATAATTTTGAGGAGTGCTTCCTAAACATAATTCTTCTAATGTGGCATGTCAAAGATCTTCCACCTATTCTCTATCAATCCCCTACTTTAACATGATGCCATTAGAAACTTCTCACTCACACCGCTCATAGTACAGCAATGCTTCCAAGGATGGGGGGTTGTTACTCGTTTTCCATACACATTTTGTAATCCCCATCCTAGCTTAGGTACTTCACATTGCATATGGCTACTAGAGGACCACCTTTTTAATGGAAGCCGGCCATATAAGGGCTTGTACATATGAAGAGAACATGTCTTGGGCATCCCATAAGTGTGGGTGGCTGGGCAAATCCCAAATATATATAAGTGATTTATGAAGGTGTGGAAAGACACTTTTGGTAATATAATCCACAATTGAGCTCAAGCTTGAGAGCTCCTCTATTCTTGGTTGTCTTGTTATCTTCTTGTTTCTTGCATGCTTCTATGTCTATGTATATTCTTAGCTATGGAACCTTGTAGAGCTTGCTTGATTGCATGAGTATGTGTGTGTGCATGAGGTGAGCTTGCTTGCTTGACTCTTGCTTCGAGAATAGCTAGGTGTGGAGTGTCAATGAGAGAGAGAGAGAGAGAGAGAGAGAGAGAGAGAGAGAGAGAGCAAGCTTGCTAGCTTCTCTCTCTTGTGTGGAGATGAAGTGAATAGAGAGGAAACTTTTTAGCTTCTCCCTCTTGTGTGGTTATGTTATGTAGGTCTAAGCATTGGATTAGTAGAACTTGAGGGCTTGATAACCCTTAAGGTGTCCATTCCTACGAGAAATGCACTATCATAATCCTTGTTATTGACATGCTTGTTGTGAGACTATAAATTCTCTACACAAGGAAGCTCCCTAAGGGAGTTGTAGTATTTTTGGAGTCTACAACTTTGTTTCCTTCAGGCATCCGTGATTTTGTCATTTAGACCCTAAAAAAGTAGCCCAAATATGGTTCGTCGTCGTTTTCGCGTTGTTTTTTTTTGTGATTGTGTGGTTTTTGGGTTGTTTTTTGCCTCGATTTCTGGGTTGAATTTTGAGGCTGTTGGTCGGAGGCCAAAATGATCGATTTTGACTTCGAACAGCCGCGTCCAAAGTCGAAGAGCTCGATGTTAGCTTTCTGATGAGCCCTAGAGCGCCTTCATCGGATATACAGTTTAGGAGATATAGGCCTCCAAACAAGGGTGTTTTCCAGAGTCCTCCCCCCCTGATGGACCTCTTTTCACGCAGTGAAGCAGACTTCACGGATTTTATAAATCTTGATTTTTTTTTGGGTGTTCGCGTGAACGAAGGGTCTTACGCCGTGAACCCAGTTCAGTTCATGTCGTGAACCGAACTTCACGAAAAGGTTAATTTTTTTTTCTTTTTTTTGTTTGGTCGGGTCTCACGTCATGAACCCTTATTGGTTCACACCGTGAACCGGACTTCACAAAAAAATCAAATTCATTTTTTTTTTGTTGTGTGAATGAAGGGTTTCACGCCATGAACGATTATTGGTTTATGCCATGAACTAGACTTCACGAAAAAATTAAATTATTATTATTTTGGTCGCGTGAATGAAGGGTCTTACCCCGTGAACACTTATCGGTTCACGCTGTGAACTGGACTTCATGAAAAAATTAAATTTATTTTTTTTTTGCCACATGAACGAAGGGTCTCACACCGTGAACCCTTATCGGTTCACGCCGTGAACCGGACTTCACGAAAAAATTAATTAATTTTTTAACGCAGATTTCGAGGGCGTAAACCCTTAGGCCATGAAGTTGCAAAAATGGTTCACGCATGAACTAGACTTCATGAATTTTTATTTTTATTTTGGAGTCTAGTGGGAAATACGAATTTCTCTTTTTAGGGGGTGGGTATTCTTTAAATTTAAAATGAAAGAGATATGGGCATTTTCTCAAAAAGGTAAGTGGGAATCCAAAAAGTCAACCTTTTTATGACACCCCTTACACCCTTCATAAATGACCCCCAAAATGGACAAATTGACAACTCATGAGCATCTACTCATTGAATGCTCATTAGCCTTAATGAGTTGTGTAAAAAAGTGATTAATAATTAATCCAAGATTAATCTTTTCACTAATCTTTTCTTCTTTTACTCGAATCAAGAACTCTAATTAACCACTAATACCTAATTAATTCACACAATTGAGCACATCATTGGATAGAGCAAGAGAATGCTAATCTTTGTGCATCAACAAATATGTAAATTAATCTAAAATAGGAGATTAATTAGACTCTTAATTGTGGTCTCCTCTTTTAAGGCAAAATTAAGCAAAGAGAATCAAATTTCTCCAATTAATGAAAAAATTGATGTAGTTAGGTGTTTTAATGCATCTAGATGCTCTCAAAACACTCAAAAACACCAATTTTGACTACTCATGTGATCAATTTAGACCCCAATTAACGCATTTTCTAAATTTTTTATCTTTTGAATAAGATTAATCATCCTTAATGACAAAAACCAGTCCATTAAGAGAAATTAGTCAAATTCAAGGGTTTTTTTTATAGTTTTAAGAAATTTTTTGAAAGATGTTCTATAGATCTAGTGCAATTACACTCTACAAAGAAAACCAAACAAAAGTGCTACAGAGCTAGTTACAATTACACTCCACAAGAAAACCAAATGATGTTCAATGGTTAAGATACATCAAAGCCACAAAAGGAAAAGATGAATTCTCTTGTAAATGGGGGTGAAGAATTAAAAAAAGTAGTAGCCAATGGTGAGAAATGAATAGTAGCTAAACCTAAGGACAAGATAGATCCTTGACTCACCAAGTCTGAAAGAAGAAAGAGAAAGAAAGCCTTGGTTGAAGTTGAAAGAGACAAGAGGATCATAACACAAAAGAAGAAGAAGAAGACAATGAGCAAAATCTAGGACAAATTCTTATCACCATTTCAAGTCATACATGATGAATGATGAGAGAAGTATAGTTTTCCTTAGAGAACAATGCTCTAAAGAGGGATATGAAGGTGTATCTTATGATGGATTTGCTGAAGTTAAAGAGATCGACATAGAAGAACTTGGTGAGGATTGTCAAAGTTAAGCATGGATCTAGTGCTCGCTTATGCATAGATATGGTGGGTGTGAGTGAGTAGCATTCATCACATGAAGATGATGATAATTAGCTTGACTCAAGTTAATTAGGTTGCAAGTTAACTTGAGGAATGTGCTTGATTTCATTGCTTGGAAAGACCCCCTTTTATATGAGGTGAGTACAAATGGGCTTGCTTTGCTTTATGGATAATAGATTTGATGATGTGGCTTAATTCTAGGCATACTCACTCCCTACCTCTTCTAGTGCACACGACACCACAAAATCTCAACACCCCCGCTTGGTGCCTTGATGGAAAGGCTACTGCAAGGTGGTTGGATGTGAGGTGTTACATGTCATCACCTCCCTTTCCTTAGTGCCAACATAGCTACTTAAGGTGGTAAGGTGTGATTGCTATAGGCTCTACACTTCCCTTAGGTGCATTGTTGTTTACTGCTAAAGTGGTTAAGTGTTTTTAGCCTCCTCATTGGTGGCCATTAGATCCAACACATGATTATAAGGTTTGCGTAGGAATTGAGTAAGATTCCACTCTTCCTAACTCTCCCTATGTGCTTGGGTTACTTTGACCCTTATGCTACTTTGGCTATGATTTTTTTAGCTTGAGTGCATCATTGGCCTTAAGGTTTAGTTTTACAAATGCTACTTTGGCATTAAAGTTGTGCACTTTTTGTAGAGAGTAGAGGGTGAAGATTTTAGCTTAGATTTTTTTGTGAGGCTTGGTGGGGCTTTAAAATAAAAGGGGTGAAGCTTTTAGCTTAGATGTTTTTGTGAGGATTGGTGGCCTTTAAAACAAAGCTTTTTGGGCTTTGGGTGTGAACATGCTCTTACAAATAGAGAAAAGGCTAAGTTTAGGGTTTTTTTTAAATACACCAGAGTTCAATAAATTTCCTTCTTCTTCTTTACACAAGTTATGGCGATGGAAACAATAGCAGCTTGCACGTGTCTTTTGCTTTCTTATACACAATGATCTTTGCTAATGACTTTGGCTATCTGATATGGTCTCCGTTGTTGGGCTTTTGTTGTGATGATAGCGGCATTGACTTCTATGAATCTTTTTAATGTGTGCTATAGCTACACTCTTAGGCCTGCCTACAACTTTGTGTGCTTGTTGTTGTTGCACGTTGAACACGGCTCCTTGCTACAGGCCATCCGGATACTCGTTTGGTTAATGCAATCTTCATAGTAGCTGCTGATTTCTCAGTTGACTAATGTCCATGGGTTGCTGGTTTGCTCTTTATTAAGTGCGATATGCTTGTGTGCTTTGCTCCTATAGGCCATTCATTGCATTGTGCTGCTTGGTTTTCCACCTCTAAGCTATTACTTTAGTGGCTATGGCATGAATTTAAGGTCCTTATCCTATCCACTTGTGATTGAGCTACTGCTTGAAGATATGTAGTATCTGTAGCATCAATAGCCTACACCTGCTAAGGGTGGAAATAGTGATGGCTTGGTGGAGCAAAGAAGAGTTGTGTTGATAAGTACACAGGTAGAGGGGGATTACACCAAGAAAGTGAAGGAGCTAAATAAATGAAAAAACTAAAAACAAAATAGAATGACGAGAAACTTATTCTTAATAAAAATAACATGCATAAACAAGAAAAACTAACTCACCATAATGCTAGCTAACACGCCTAGCTCTAATACCATGTCAAATTAAAGCATGGATCTAGTACCAGCTTATGTATAGCTATGGTGGGTGTGTGTGAATTTATCACATAAAGATGATGCTGGATTAGCTTGACTCAAGTTAATTAGGTTTTAAGATAGATTAGCTTGCACTCATAGAGAAACTTGAGAAATGTGCTTGATTTCATTGCTTGGAAAGACCCCCCTTTTTTTATGAAATAAGTACAGCATGGGATGGATTTGCTTTATGTGATAATAGCTTTGATGATGCGGCTCAATGCTAGGCATACTGAATCCCTACATCTTTTAGTCCACAAGGCACCACAAAAATTTACAAGGATCCTAACTAATTTTCATCGCTACGGATGGATGAGGAAAAAGGAAAAAGAATTGGTTTATGTCTTGAAGGAATCCAAGGATTGCTTTGCTTGGAAGTATGTGGATATGAAGGGGAATTCCACCACCAAAAGTGGTGAAACATACTATTCCTATCATAGAAGGGTCCAAACCACCAAGAAAAGACCTTATCAAAGTACTCATTAATGATAAAATTGACGAACTCAATTGTTGCTAAATATTCATTTATATGATTAAGCATCCTGATGAGCTTCTCCCATTGGTCATTATGCCACAAAAGGAATGGAACGTTGAGAGAAAGTGTGGACTTTAAACATGCAAAGGCCATTATCCTCTAGTGCCCTTAGAGCGAGTGGCGAAAGTCGAAGCCTGCACCTTCGTGTTAGCACAACCAAGGGAATATAAATTAGACTACCCTATTTGTTTTACAGCATGCATGCAGCTCATCAATGATGCTAAAATGAATTATACCACCACAAAAAAGAAAGGATTGGCCATGGTATGTGAAGAAATATCGTTAAATTATCTTTTGGCCAACAAGTTTATTTTCATTGTGGACCACCATTAGGCTTTATTATATCTTCATATAAGCAAGCCTTGCACAACATGATGCATCATGTGTTGGTTTCTTTTACTCTTGGAATTTGACTTTATAGTCACTGTAAGAAAAGGATCTCAACATGTGTTTTAGCTGACCATTTGTTTCATTACCAATGTGATAAGCCTCCATCAGCATTGATGATAACCTTCTAGATACTTGTATATTCGGTACTTGAATAGAGTGCTAAGAAATCACAATACCTTACTTATGGTTTTTTGCAAGATCACCCAATAAAGATTAAATGGAAAGGTGTATCAAGCTAGTTATGCCTTATTAATTGATACTGGGACAACTATATAAGCTTGGTAAATATGATGTGCAAAGGAGATAGGTTCAAGAGGATGGAATTTGTCAATGTCTTAGAAGAGGCACACTGTGGAATAGCAAGAGAACACTTTTCTAGATGGTGAGCTTGCAAGGTTCTCCAAGAAAAATTATGCTATAGAATTTTTAAAGGTTTGTAAGGAGTGTCAAAGACTTGTCATACCATAGAAAAAATATAGAATGCCACTTTCATGTGAGCAATGAAACACATGATTCCGAGCAATGGCCATGCAACTCTGTGGTTGTCACATTGCAGCATTATAGACTAATCCTATACCCTGTAGAATCCTCCTTAGCTAAAATGCCTCACATGATGCAAAGCATGCAGCTTTGTACTCATCCTTTGTCAATAAGAGTGCATTAGTGGGCTATTTCTTACTAATACAAGAAATGCATCCTAACCAAGAGAAAAAGAATAACTTGTTGTCGAGTCCAAATCACCCACCTAATACGAGTCACAACAACAAAAGCCACTGAGGGTCTTGCCTATAGCATAGGTGATGGCATACTCCACGTAGCTTCGATGTATTGCAACACCTACATACCTTCTTTCTAATGATTCTCGCAAGGCTAGTTGGAGAACTTGCTTAAAACACCAATAAAAAAACCGATGTCTGGTCTAGAATTAGACACAAAGCTAAAACTACCAACAATTTCCTGTATAAGGTCTGAGGTGTCTCCAATGATTTTCAACTTTAGACAACTAAAAATTGTCACTATCTACATTGAGACGTGAAGGTACTGCCAATGCTTCAAAAAAGTTTCCACTAAAAGGTAACAAACCTTCAATTTTGAAGCTTGAATGAATATTTTGGGAAATTTAGATATTATGACTGAAACCTCTAAAATTGCAAAAAATTCAAAGGGTTGGCAAACGTGGGCAGGCTCCCTTGTCCGGAGAGATGTCGATACTGGGTGCCGGACACGTCAGAACCCCGTCTGAACTCCGCCATACTGAGTTGTCATTTCGTTAGGGAGGCGTAGCGACTGTACTGAAACCCGAATCCATCTGCGTTTGAATGCTCGAGGAAACCCTAAGCTAGAGCCATAGCCATAGCCATAGCCATAGCCACAGCCATAGCAATAGCGAAAGCCATGGCTAAGGTCTGAAGGTGTTTTCTCTATAAGGGGTCGTGTCTGTGTATTCTGGTTCTGCACCATGGCCTTCGCCGCGAGGTCTTCTTCCTCAAGCTTATGGCGATCAATACTGGGCCGCCTTAACGGCCACCAGCAGCAGCACCCCTCCAGCAGCACCGGCTACGGATCTCTTCTCAGTGGATCACGCTTCATGTCATCGGGAACTTCTTCCAAGCTCTTCGTCGGAGGTATTCTCTTTAGCTAAAGGCCTGTTTCTTTAGGAATTCGGATATCTTTTATCCAGTAACATGTCGCTTATGAGGTATTTCTGGTACTTCGGCATTCAGGAAAAACCTAGGCTTATCGTGGGTCTTGAACTTGTAATCAAGATAACTTTTTCTTGGTTAGGGTTTTGTTTGCAGGCCCTAGAACTTCTTAAGCTCAGGAAAACCTTATTTAGTTAGGGCTCAGTATTTAAACTTAAGGGCTTGTAACAAGTAATCCTTGACTACGCTTTAGTATATCTGAAACCTAGAAAATCCTTTTTTAGGGCTCAGTAATTCAAAACTTTGGCTCCAGGGTTAAGCGTTTTAGGTTTAGGGCAGCAAAGCTTTGTTTTGTTGAGTTTTTAGGGGTTGGGATTAGGGTTGTTTTGTGTTTAGGACATTGAAACTGAGAAAATTCCTGTTAGTTCTAGGTAAGGGTTCAGGGATTGATGATGGTTTTAGAGTCTATACCGTTTGAAACTGAGCAGAGCTTGTTTAGGTTGGGTTTAAGATTGTTTTTAAAGTGACAAGTGAATTGCAACGACCCTGTGTAGTGAGCTTTTGCTTAACAGTAGTGAGGTTCAAGCCTTGTATACTCAGTGTGTAGGGTTCTTGGGAACCTCTGAAGTCCAGAACCTTTTTGAGTTTGGGGTCAGGGTTGTTTGGCTGATCCCAATGTATTTTATTGTTTGTGCAATCCAGGTCTCTCTTGGTCAACAGATGAAAATGCGTTAAGGGATGCCTTCTCATCATATGGAAAAATCTTGGAAGGTATACTTTTATATTCTTTCCATTCTAGCATCTTGGTCTTTGCAAATGTCAAGTCTTTTTGATTATGTGTCTGACGTCTAATCTACCCTTTTATAGTCAAGGTTGTTCTGGATCGAGAAACAGGAAGATCGAGAGGCTTTGGATTTGTTAGTTTCATGTCAACGGAAGATGCAGAATCTGCCAAGAACAGCATGGATGGGCATGTAGGTTGTCTCCATGTGTCTCACATTTTTTTTTCTTCAAATTGTGGTGGGTTTTTACAGGGTGAGTGAGGTCTCTAACCTACCTTTACTGCACAGAACCTAAATGGGAGAACCGTGCGTGTGAATTTTGCAATTGAAAAACCCCCATCTGCACGCACATTTGGGGGGTTTGGCGGAGGCGGAGGCGGAGGCGGAGGCATGGGTTATGGTGGCCCAGGTGGGGACTCTTCATTTGGAGACTCGTATTCGACACCTAATAGTAGCTTCTCATCTTATGGGTCCAGAGACTCTTCGGATGGTGACTCTTTTGGTAGTAAGGACAGATTTGGAAGTGCTGCTTTTGGTGCCAATGATAGTTTTGGAAGCGACTCTTTTGGTGCCAAGGATAGTTTTGGAAGCGACTCTTTTGGCAGTAAGGATAGTTTTGGAAGCGACTCTTTTGGCGGTAAGGATAGTTTTGGAGGCGACTCTTTTGGCGGTAAGGATAGTTTTGGAAGCGACTCTTTTGGCAGCAAGGGCAGTTTTGGAGGTGACTCTCTCGTCAAGGACAGTTTTGGAAGCGGACCTTCTTCTTCTAAGGACAGTTTTGGAGGTGACTTTTATGGCGGCGACAGTTTTGGGAATAATGACTCTTATGCAAAGAAAAATGGTAACAGCTTATTAGAAGATGACTCTTTTGGCATCAAATTATTTGACGATGACTCTTTTGGTGGGGATCACACTGGTGGGAAGGACAAATACTAGTGAGACCATGCAGCAGATTTTCACACCTTCTTTTTGTGGGCAATGGGTGCGGTAGCCTAGATGAGAGTTTGGGACTGAGTCATAAAGACCCTTGGCATAATTATGGAGCCCTCTAACGTGAGGGTGTAGGATTCCCATGGAGCCATCCATGCATTGGCAACGTCTTTGTCGAGACTGATGGTGGATATTTGGGGAAGTAGAATATTTTGGTTAGGTTTTGTTTCTTGTTTGTACTAGCTGCTCGAGTGTTGCAGAGGGGCTTTGATTAAAGGGGTGGTGATAGTCTTCAGATTGTTTTAGCTTTGTCAAGAGTTTACTTTGCCTTGTACAGTTTTTGTTTATGTGTCCTTGGATCTATTTGGGTGAGTTTTTCATATCTATGCTGGACCTTACGAAGGTCTCGACGTGTCTCGAGACCATTTTTCCAGTTCAAAGCTTGCCCTTGCACTTAGCTAGCAATGGGATTGGATCAGTCTGATGGGCAAGGTATTTCGTATGGTATGTGCTGCCCTGGCGTCTCTACTGGTGCTGCCAGGCTCTTGTTTACTGCTGGATATCATTAACTCTCAGAGCTTGGGTGAATCAAAGGTAGGTATGGTGAGATTGTCTCTGCCCAATTCCATGCTCCTACACCTGCAGTTTTGAGAGTTGGGGTGAATACTTGTGCAAAGTAGCAAGATCCATAATTCAATTTGCATGGTTAAGGGAGGGTGTTGGCTCC
The DNA here is from genome assembly GCF_041138505.1 of Cibotium barometz. Taxonomy (NCBI): domain Eukaryota; kingdom Viridiplantae; phylum Streptophyta; class Polypodiopsida; order Cyatheales; family Cibotiaceae; genus Cibotium; species Cibotium barometz. The sequence continues at coordinate 7,942,362 of NC_141073.1, forward strand.
TCCTTGTGGGATCCTTCCTCTCAGCATTAGTACCAATGCTTTGGCCTAAGTATCAATTAGGAATTTTATATAATCTATACAGTCTTCTGTCTGTGTAGAACCATCATACATGATGTACATTAGATGCATGACTTACATGACTCATGCCATGATACATAACGGAAGGGTGTCAGGTCCTCCTTGTGGGATCCTTTCTCTCAGCCTAAGTACTAAGGCTTTGTGCCTAAGTATCAATTAGGAATTTTATATAGTCTATACAGTCTTCCGCCTGTGGAGGGCCATCATACATGACTTATAGATATGCGACTCATGCCATGATACATACAGGAAAGATCCTCTTTTCATAGTCAGCTCTAGAAGTGCCAGTTTTCACCACGTCTCCATGTAGTTTTGTGCTGACATGATGCAGGCATATTATATTTGACCTAAACGAGGATCCTGATGTGGATGGGTTACTCTTTTTACTCAGCTGCACAAAATCCAACTTGTCATTGTTCATAAGCTTCACCGATTGTGAGTAAAATCCATCTTTGGAAGTGGTGGGAAACTTGCTTTGCAGAGAAGGAATTCAGTTGCAAATGGATGTATAGGCAAGGCAGGCTTTTTGGTGAGTTATCAGGTGTTGCAATTGTCACACAACAATCTATGCAAGGGATTGTATATTCTCTCATTTAATGGTGAGTTTGTTAAATGCATTTTACTTGTGGCACATATTCTAGTGTACAGTCTTGCCTCCAATCACTCATGATAATGCTGTCCATTGTAAGCAGCTAAAAAATAATGGATTTTTAAAGTCTTTGTTACGCAAACCTTTGCCCATTGTTATATGGACAGACGTTTGGGTATGTGTGATATGCGTGTAAATATGAGTTTTCTTTCAATGAGCTGGGGGAGACCTCGCTAACCTAGATTGTCTCTAGCTCTTGTATCTTGAGCTGGGAAAAGACTTCTGAGGTAGTGGCATAAGTTTGTTAGTGAAATTGTGCATCCTGATTTGCATGTCACATCAGTACTATGTGTTGAGACTTTTGAAATTACTCTTATATATGCAGCCTTTAAAACTTAATTACAGCAATTAGTAGGTTATTAATGATTTAGCATATCTCCGAGGGCTGGCTTCTTTTGTCCACCCAGCCATAGCATGCCCAATCTTCATTGCATGACTCCCCTGAAACCCCAATTGGTATGCCTTCATTCATGGCTTCCCTCACATGCTAGGCCGGACACTCTCTCGCTTTGCACTCGGCCATAATTTACTAAGGGCTGGATCCCCATTTGGGCCTTTTGAGTATTGTCTCAGCGTCCCGTCTTCACATTGGCTGCCTCAAAGGTTGGTTGCATTCATTGGGACATGTGGCACTTTCTCCCTGAGTAATGTTTATGTCCGCAGAAACAATTTCTTAAGTAAATTGTTAACCTGCTTCCTTTTAACCTATCTTTCTGCTTGACTAAATTTTTAAGTACTCAAAATGTCAAGTATGTTTGGTTATTACATTAAGAATTTTTTCGGTTTCATATGAGCACTAGGTCGTTCAATTAACTTAATTAGGGTTTCATCATTTGTCAGATTATTCTCGTTGCTTTTTATTTTTCTTCGGCAGCGTACATTCCACACAGTATATACCTTACATCCTTTTGGTAGCTTTGGTTTGTAACCTTGTAATGGGAAAAGACCACAATACCTAGGATATATCTTAGGGCCTTTGATCATCTTTGGGGTATCAGAAGTTTTAGGCATCTTTAAAAATTTGTTTTGTTTAGGTACCAAAAGTTTTAGATATCTTTAAAAATATTTTGTTTACTTTATAATGCTCTACGCTTCTTTATGTAGGATCACATAGCTTGTGGCTCTATCTTGAGTCTTGCAACAAATAACGCTGTAGGAGATTAAATGGACTTGTAATTTGTTGGATCTTTTCGTAGCAGCAAGGCTTGTGAGGATGAGATCTTGCAAAATTTGAACTGCGAACAGGGGTATTGGAAAGGAAAGTTTAATGTGGTAGGACGACTCCTTAGTTGAATGGCAATAGTAGATGTTGGTATTATTAGTAATCGGGATGATAAATTTGACAATTACTTTTGGAGGGTTGCCTTTCAAAGGTTAGATATGAAGTTGCATATGAGCACAATTGAACATCCACAAACAGATGAGCACAATTGAACATCCACAAACAGATGGCTAGGTCAAAAGAGCCAATTAGATCTTTGAGGATATGTGCTCTATGCATATGTTAATAAGAGGCAAACTGATTGGGAAAAGCACATAACAATTTTAGAGTTTGCCTATGCCAATGCAAAATACTCAACAAGTTTTACTCCATTCATGATAATGTATGGATTTCATCCTAAAGCTCTAGTAGCAATTCTATTAGAGAAGGAAAAAGGTAGGATCAACTTCCTTCATAATATGAATGAAATGATTAAACTTTCTCGAAATTACAGGAGCTCACAATGTTGCACTTTATAAACATTAAATGCCTTTAACGAAGTTGGCTTGGCCATGGGAAAAGCATCTTACTATGAAAACCATGCAAAAAGTCACTTGCCCATCAACCCAACCGTTGTTCCTTGACTACGGCTTTCTTTAGTTTTTCGAAGCACTCACGGTAAAGGAACCGGAATGCTCTCAATCCTTTTTCTTAGGGAAAAGACTATAGGCCACTACATTATACTAAGTAATGCCAAAAAAGAAATATGTACAATTGTCACCTTGGTGCTTAAATGTAATATGATTGATGTAAGCTTTCCATGACTCTAGAGAGTTACTCTCACCCAAAAAAGAAAAATCATTCGCATTTATGAAATTTATAATATAATTAAAAATTTGTAGATTGTCCATTGAACATTCATATGCCCAAAAAGGTGGAGCAAGGATTTTTACTTTCAATCAATAGTCTAATAAGGATTATGCCTCACTTATAAAATATAAATAAAGAAGTATTTTGATTTGTATATTGTTAAGTTCCACCACTCAAGTCCATATTGTGTAACAATCATTGTTTTTGTGTGTGTGTGTGTGTGAGAGAGAGAGAGAGAGAGAGAGAGAGAGATAGAGAGAGAGCCTTTTTATATATTATTATAAAATGGACAAAGGAAAAACTAATAAGAATGTAATATTATCATGTGAAAGCCAACCTTAATGAGTACCCATGTTTTTATCATTATATTCACCAAAACATTTTTAAAGTGATCTTTTTGCGCATCCAAATTGCAATTCATATCGAGAGTGAAAACATACAAGGTGATAGCTTTGCATATCCAAGTATAAACATCTCTAGAGATGTGGGCCAAAGATTTTAAGTGCCAAATTTGGAGAAATGTGATAGGGTGCCAAATGAGATGTTGGAGGAATGCTTGGCAATGGCATTTTTGTGTCCCAATACTTGTCAAACAAGGTGCTATATTATGTGGGTGACACTAGGAGTTGTCGATTAGTTCGAAGAAATGAGAACATATGATGATGTTTAAAGTTGTTAGTGAAGAGATATGAAGGGACATATGCAAGGCTCTTGGGTGTTGAAGAGAGCTCACCAATGGAATAGTTTTCTCATATGTTTGAGTTGGGGTTGGATTTTTATTTTTATTTTCTCATATTTTTATTTTATTTTTTCTTTTTTCTTTATGAATTTATTAAACTGCAATTAAAGGGATAATATGAAGACATTTTTAATATTTTATATTATATATTTTCCCCTTGAGGGCCGGCAGGCCGGCCGACCATCTTGTCTTAAGACTTAAAACGTGAATTTAAAATATAAAGGTTTACCCTTCTTAACTAATTTTATAGGCATTTCTTCAAATTATATCAGATTGCCTTAATAAATAAATATATATTATATTTATATGAACAATTACAGATTTATAATTCTGTGTGGAAGTCTAGCTAGAAGGAAAGTGTGACAAACAAATTAAATATAGGTTTTGCAATAACATATGTGACAAACAAATTAAAAACTAGGGTTTTGCAATAAAATTGTGACAAACAGATTATTGCGATAAAATTCTTGTTGCTTGCTATTGTCTTTTGCAGCAACCTGGCATCTTCTGTGTGCATTCTATTCCTCCTCTTAATATGATGCTTCATCTTTGGTGTTACAAGCCACTTTGTTTAACATTATTGTAAGGCCTTCTTCTTAGCACCCATCACATCACACATCCTCAAATTCCCATCAGTTGATTGTCTGCAACAGCATCAAGCAGCTGCAGCAATGGTGGTAGAAGCTGGGGATGTGCTTCTTCATCAGCATACCTCTAGCATTAGCTTTGAAGTGGAAAATCAGCAGAACTGCCTCCATGATCCCCACAAAGCAGACAATAATCTGAGCACACAATTGAACACCACAAATGCAAAAGTTGATGCCCTAGACGAGGCAGAGAAGATGGGCAGTGCTGATCCACACAATTTGAGCATTGAATTCAGGCCCATAGAAGCAGCCCTTGATGATCTTGGCAAGGCAAGCACTGACAATCTAGACAAGATGAGCATTGATAATTTAGACAAGAGGAGCATAGGATTAAAGCCCATTAATAATGGCAATCTTGATTATTTAGACAGAGGTAGAGCCAAAGGAGACTTGCTTGACATGTATGAGAATTTGAATTGCAGCTTCCAAGACCTGTCATTCAAAGATTTTGCTGGTCATGCATTGCCAAATCACCTTAGCCAGAAAGACCTATCAGATTTCAGCTTGGATTTTGCAGATGGATTAGCAGCTGTGGTTGACAGTAAACCTACGTCAACCATTGTGGAGGAGCCTGATCAAGAGCCATTAATTCTAACAGGAGGGGTGGGATTAAGGGGCAATTCAAGGAGATTATCTAGTGCTGATGGTAATGCTAATCATAATTATTATGATAAGAGAGGAGAAGAGGATGAGGTTGCAAGTACACCAAGGGACAGCAGTGTGTCAGTTGCAGCTATAAGGGAAGTCCTGTCAAGAGATGCATCATGGAGAGGCTTGAAGGACCCCTCTGCATTATTCTCATCTTCATCTTCTACTAAACAAGAACTAGGTGGTGCACCCCACACTAATTATTGTGCCACCTGCAGCAAATACATTCTCTTCTTCAAAACGCGATGCTTGGTATGCTAATACTGCCTAATTACTACGGATTATCTCATGCATGGTGTACATCTTGATTAGAACACTAGCAAAATTCGTTGCTTGGTATGTTAATAACACCTTAATTAACGATAAATTATCTCATGCATGGTCTTTGATTAGCATGGATGTCTTAATTAGAACAATAGTGATAAGACAGTTGATTAGTTTAATTAACTCTCTATGTTTGGCTTTGTATGCAGGTATGTGGCAAGTGTTATTGCTCCAAGTGCGTGAAAGATGGTATGGGCAGCATGCCTGAGGGCCGGAAATGCAAAGGGTGTGTTGGAAAACGATTTAGTGAAAGGTAAAATATGCTTTAGTGTAGTTGAATCTTTAATGATCAGTCTTTAATGAGCAGTAAATATGCTTTAATGATCATTTAGGCAATCACTTTAGTTGAATCTTTCATGATCATTTATATGATATTTTCATATATAGGCAATTAGTTATAAAACATGATAAAATGCCTGCCCTCTCTTGATAACTAAATTGAACAAGGTTTTGGAAAATTCAAAGGACAACCTTTAAAAAATTATTCACCGAAGAATAATTGGGTTAGGATTAGAGACTTGTGAAAAGCACATTCCTTTACAAACTTGAGAAATTAAAGTTAAACATAGAGTCAAGCTTGTGCATGATGTGGGATGCTTATTACAGGTATAGAGAAAGGGCCGGGAAGGGATGTAGTTACATGATGTCTAATGCAGCAAAGAAGGCAGAAATCAGGTGGGCAAGAAGAAAAACCAAGAGGGCAAGAGAAGGGGCACATGGACTATCCTCAAGCATCAGCAACTCAGCAACTCCAAAGAAACACCACTCTTATAATCACATGCACAATTCCAAAGCCATGGACATGACTCCTCCTACTCCCCCTAGAAGGAGCTCTTCCTACCCCCATGCATCATGAAACTAAACCTTGTGGCTAGCACCACACATGGAGTTCCTTTCTCTTCCTGCCTCAAGCTCCTTTTGCTTCTCCTTCCTACGAGATTTGGCCCTTTAAGCATGCATTCATCTCCCCAATCGCTACATAGTGACACCCATCATTTCTCCCTTAAACAATATGGCCATTGGCGATAATCCTCGAAATAGCCAAACTATACCATGGTCCTCTTGTAGTGAATGCTTGTGTGCATAGCGTGACTGTTAGATCTGCTATGAACTTATATGGTTTTCTTCCATATGTGGCATACTATGAAAGCACAATAAGATTGTGAAAGTGTTTTTTTTTTAATATTTAGGTCAAAGATTGGGAATGTGCTTTCTTAAATGTGGCATAGAATTGTTAGATTTAGGAAATCAAGACCCAATGCTAAGGCCGCTTCACATGAAAAAGATGTCATGCAGTGATGATGGTATGGTCATGCACTGATGATGGTATGATCACACTCCTTGTTACTTATATTTATACATAGAGATTGAGGCTCTATTGACTATGATATACCACCACAAGTGACTTTTCATGGTGTTTTGTATCAAATATTTTAACTATCATATCCCAAATTTATAATCATAGCTCTGAACATTCATCCCTAAGCTCATGTATCCAACTATAGCAAATTTGTGTATCCCAGAAGATTCATCTGAGTGTGAGTGTGTGTGTGTGGCCCAAATTTAAATGTTTATGCAATATTATTTGACCAAGTAATGGGAAAAAAATGTGGACTATAAATAAGCCAAAATAAAAGAAAATTTTCCACAAAGAATAATTCATCTCTCTCTCTCTCTCTCTCTCTCTCTCTCGTATGCTTTAGTAGTAGAGTACTTTCCCAAATGGCATGTACTCTCATATCTTTATGTTATGGTTATAGAGAAGAGAATAATAGCATGTATGCTTTAGTAGTAGAGTACTTTCCCAAATGGCATGTACTCTCATATCTTTATGTTATGGTTATAGAGAAGAGAATAATAGCATGTATCTCATATCTTTATGTTTTGAGAATAGCATGTACTCTCATATCTTTATGTTATGGTTATAGAGAAGAGAAGAGAAGAGAAGAGAAGTTAACAGAACAAACTTCAGCCCATCAATCTCTCTTGTGTGCTTGTCTACTCTTGTGTGTGTGTGTGGGGGGGGGGGGGGGGGGAGGGGGGAGGGGCTTTTACAAGGAGATCAAGCTCATCATGTCCTCCACATTCTTCTCATGTTATCATATCACTGGTTTGCAAAGAGAGCTCATCAAGAGGAAAGCTAGAGGCAAGCAAAGGAAGCACTACACCAGGTAAGGGTAGCTTCATCTCTTTCCCTTTGATTTTGAAGCAAATCTTTATAGGTAGTTGCTAGTCAAGAGAAACAAGTGCACAACAATAAGGTGCACTATCACATCTTAAGCCACCCACATGGTGAAGCACATGTGAATTATATTGTGTAGGAGAGGTCCACTAGATAGTGTTTTTGAAGTTTGGATTTGATGCCATCTCAGGCCTTGTTTTGGCTCTACAAATTTTTTTACAGGAACTCTTTGGTGGACATGTCGACTTTGATTGTGTATGCCTAAATTCTATTTTGATGTATAGTTGTGGTATAAATTTAGTTGCAGGATATTTTGAAGAGATAAAGCCCACATGTTTTAAGGAGGCACTTGGACATAAGCATTAGGAAGATGCCATGGATGAAGAGATGGCTACATTGATGTAAATGAGACATGGGATTTGGTGCCTTTGCCTAAGGAAAAGAAGACAATTGGATGCAAGTGAGTTCACAAAGTAAAGCAAAATTTAGATGGGTCTGTGAGGAAGTACAAAGAAATATTGTTTGTGCCAAGGGATATGTAAAGACCTACGGCATTGACTATGATGAGACTTTCAACCTAATTGTTAGGTTGGCAACTGTGAGACCAGTATTGATATGGCTACAGCAGACCTAAGGATGGTCTTTACATTAAATGGATGCAAACAATGCTTTCTTACATGGTGATTTACATGAGGAGGTCTAAATGGTGCAACCACTAGGATATGAGGACCATACATATTACATGGTGATTTACATGAGGAGGTCTACATGATGCACAGCCACTAGGATATGAGGATCATACATATTATTACATAAAGATTTGTATAGCTTGAAGCAGGCATTATAGAGCATGGTCAATGGACAAGAGAGAAGAGTACTTTGTCACTATTGGATTTTAGATATCTAAAGTAATTTTTTTTGCTTTATGTGAAAAAACTAACAGGGGCATTGTATTGGTACTTATCTATGTTGATAACTTGATTGTCACAGAGGACAGTGCCATTGACATACATGAGGTGAAGAGGCTCTTTAAGAACTTTTTTGAAATGAAAGATTTGGGTGACCTGTGATACTTCATGGGTATAGAGGTAATTAGATCATGTGATGAGATTTGGCTTCTATAGAGACAATATGATTTTTAGACATGTTATCCAAGTACGGGATAATGTAAGATTCCTCCTCATCCTGAATATCAAATAAGCCTCTACTTCAATCCCTTGTAATCATTCTATGATTCTGAATACAAAAAATATCATTTTTCTTATTTTGCTACCTAGTGAGATAAAAAAATTCTAGAGAGTGGTAAATTAAAATTGGGATATTTTTAGATAAATAAATTCTTCAAATATCAAAAAAATATTTCCCTGAAATAGAAAATCAAAATATATTTTCCAAGGTGCAATTGGAATTAATTAAAATTGATTCTAAAGACCTTAGAGCCTAAGGGTCCAAATTTTTGATTTTTTTTTAATGGTCCAATTAAGGTTCCTATGGACCAATAAGATTAATCCAAGTGTTGGGACAAGATAAATCCAAAGAATAAAAGAAAATACCCAAAAATGAGTAAATGCCCACATAAGATGAAGAGTTGACCAAGTACTAGGTTTATTAGTTAAAAATTATGGTGTATTAATAAAAAAATCAGATATTTTAGAGTAATCATTCATTTTTGACACATGTGTAAGGAAAAGGAAGACCTTCAAGGAGGCGCCTATTTCACATGCTTGGATGAGTTTAAAACTCAACAATAATAGGATATTTTTATCTCTCCTCTCTACTCTCTCCCAAACCAAATAATAGGATATTTTTATCTCTCCTCTCTCCCAAATAAAAAAGAGAGCCAAATTGGTTCAAAAATTGTCCAAATTCAGCCAAACTGAAGCTGGAACATTCTAGAACTCAGTTGGACTCAGTTAGTGGCCTCCCTCTCCTACAAATAGACCCTCATTCCTTTGTATTATTATCAGTGAACTAAACTATGCCGGTATTACTCTAAACTAAGCTTAATTTCTATTATCCTCTAAAAACCTCTATAAAATTGAAGAGATTGGAGCTTCTCTCTCTCTTCAATCTTCCTTGGTGACTCCTACGACATACCAAACCAATTGATTGCTTGGGGACCTCTACAGTGATTAAAGAATCAAGCATTTTAGGAGGTAAAGAGTGGATTATGGTCTTTTTTCTATAATTTCTAAATGTTTCTTTCTTCTCAACCCCTCTCAAGCTTGAGAAGCTTTAATTTGAATGGCGTTTGAATATTATTGAAATGCTTTAATGTATTGTAATAAAGAAACACATAAATTTCCATTTATGTTTAATTTTAATGGTTTTTAAACATTTCTCTCTCCCCCCCCAAAAAGAAAGGTCATTCCTATGACCTATTCTCAATCCAAATGAAGCTTCTCATGAAGCATTTCTCTAATCCAAAAATAATTTTTATGCTTGTCGAATTGGAGGCCAAAATAATGGCTTTTTAATGCTTTTATGATATTTATTTCATAGAGAAATTATGAATCAATCCATAATTGGATAATGATCCAATTAGTGGTCATTCTAATCATACTAATCATATTAAACTTCATTCTCTCAATTAAATTGAGAATTATCAGTAATAGCAGCGGAGCTATGGCAAAATTTCTGTAAAATAAACACATAAAACATTTTCATTCATAATATGAAAAGAGGACTTTCTACCATATTCTAGGAATTATCATCCTAGATTAATTGAATGATTCTCATTGTAATCATGAAGAAATTTATTTTTATGATTATGAATAATTAGTAAATTAGAAAAAAGAGAAATTTTTGGTAATTTATTTTTATGTTAAAAGAGTAATCCCCAAGACATTAGATATCCATGTATTCCAATGATTTAGAGAATAAAATTGGAATGCTAAAATAATGTATAATTTATGAAAGATTTTAGTTAAATTTATCTTTTTGTATAAATAAACTTTTATGATGAAAGGAAAATTCCCACCATATTTAAATAAGGAAAGTATAATTCCTAGTGCAAAGGAATTAATGAAGATTTTTATTTAATTTTTAAAGAAAATATAGTTAAATTTATCTTTTTGTATAGATAAATTTTTATGATGAAAGAGGAATTCCCACCATATTGGAATCCAATTAATTAAATGAAGAAAGTGTAATTCCTAGTGCAAAGTAATTAATGGAGATTTTTGTTTAAATTTTAAGAGAAAAATTTAATTGAATTTGCATAGATAAGTTTAAATGATAAAAGAGAAATTCCTACTATATTGGAATTCAAATGTTTAGATGAGAAAAGTGGAATTTTTAACTTAAAAGAATCAATGGTTATTTTTATGTAATTTTTAAGAAGAATTTTAATAGATTTAATTTGGGAAAAAGAGGAATTCCCATGATAATTGGATTGCACTCATTGAAATGAGAAAAAGAAGGATTTCAAGTTTATTCAAAAAAATAGGTATTGATATTTTAGTTAAAAGATGAATTTCCATGATAATTGAGAAAAGATGGATTTGAATTAAATTGTAATGTCAAAAGATGAATTTCCATCATAATTCTACCTAATGAATTAAGGTTGAGAATTTATGTGGGAAAAAGAAAATCTTGGATAATTTAATTGGTAAAATCACTAAATGGATATTTACCCAAAAACTAGATGTTTAGTTGAAAGTAATCCTGGTACAACTAAACTGAATGAATTTAGTTAGACTACGTGAGGTCGGACAGTAAACCTAATTGTCCTTCTCTCAAACTAAATCAGACAAAAACTTTGTGAGCAATTCCAGTTACTAAATCCAAAGAATAGACTATCGGAACTAATCTAGTTTTTCCCTGACCAATCTCATCAAGAATCTAGTTGGATAAATGGATAAAATGACGGGTAGATTATCCTCATAAGAGATCAAGGATCCTCATTATTGAAACAGGAAATTATTGAAAAAAGGGTCTTTGGAACCAATCTCAAAGTGGAATCTCACTTGCATTGGAAACTCTGTTTTCATTCAAAGGACTGTTTTATGCCAGAATGCTGGAGGAAGCAATTGGCTTATGTTTTTCTAAAGAAGGTTCGTTGGAACAGCTGGCGGGGAGTCGTCAAGGGACGTCGCCCGCCGCGGCAACAAAGCCTGCCGAGGTCTTGACTAGCCTCGGTACGGTTAAAATGGTACACTTTCGGTACGATGGGCGAGGGCCGACGAAGTGATCCCTAAGTGAAGTGCTAGGACGCCTAAGGAGGATCCTAGAGGGTTCTTACCAGGCGATGCACGGGCTCGCGGTTGCTAGGACACCCAGGCGTACGTCGAGGAAGATATCTGATGGTGGACAAAAAGGAAAGGTTTTTGGGAACAAAAATTTGATACTGGATCTCGTTGGTTGGCCAGCTGGTCTTCAACGGAGAGTTGAGATGATGCATTTTTGTAATACAATGGACTTGGGATTTTGGAAAATGATGATCGGAAATATTATGATTTTTTTCAAGGATTTTCTTAAAGCCAGTCGAATCTGTTATAAATGGCAATTTCATATTGGGTGTGTATGTGGTGTGCCTATTTGATTTTTGTATGAATCGTCGGCTAGGAGGTGTGGGAACTCTTTTCCTCAGTACTCGGTCAAAAACCCAATCAAATCTTTATAAAGGAATCCCACCAATTCAGTGGTCGGGTGGTTGGCTAACCCATGGGCCGGATAGGCTGGATCGGAGGATTTTTGAGAAACAACTAGATACAATTAGTTACGTCAATCAGTTTAAATCTTGAGAAGACCTTGTTCTGTGGGAAGGGATCATCGGCTGTGCCTCGAAAATGAGGAAAAAAGCGATGATTCCATGGACCAAGTGCAAGTCTCTTCTTGATATGACCATGTGACTTCAGGCTTGGTTAGATCAGTTTAATTTAGTCAAGACTTGACTCGTTAGAGTAATCTCCTAGTTAAAAGATTTTTCACCTTCCTGGCGGAATCGCCTGTGTCTTCCGGGCGAGGGGAGTCTTCCGGGCCCGGCCTCGGAGGGACCGCCCCCTCGGGCTAGCCTCTCGTCTCCCGGACATCCGCGGGCGAGACCTCGAGTGTGCAAGACCCCCGCCCCGCGCGGGAGGGCGACGCCGCTTCCGCCACCGACGGGCGGCAGGAGCCCAGGGATGGGCAGGCGGGGATCTCACAGCTGGTATCAGAGCATTGTTGAAAGCTAATAAGGATAAACAAATTCTTATCAGAAATTGATAACAAAAACTCAAGAAAAGCGTTTTTCATAATGTATTTTCATTCCGTAAGCTTCTTTAATGAAGAATTTTTAATCAAAGAAATTGTTTTTATAGATGAAAATTCCCTATTTATCTGGTATTCCCGACCTCACCCAGTCTCAAGATATGACTGCATTCGCCTTCGAGCATCTCATCTCTTCCGCTTCAACTCGAACAAGCCGAGCAAGACTCGCACGTCATTTCGAGGATTTATATTTTCCTGACCCAGCGGAGAGACGACAACATAAGTGGTTTGCAGGGCAGTATGTCCACGCCTCTTGCGACCGGCGTGCAATGCTGAGGCAGAACCTCTCATTGGCAATGATTCTGTTAAAGCTAAAAATGGTGCGTGGTGTCATTCTATATCATTCAACGCCTCGAAATTTCAGACTTTCATTCCAACTCTACAGACTCCTTAGTTGCTTTATTCCTAAGGAGAAGATAATAGCTCCCTTGTCAGTAAGTGAACGTTTGTATTAGGGCATGGCTATGGCCCAATACCGTCCGTCGTCTTATGCATCTCCCGAGGAGATTTTGAATTCTGGAGCCGAGCTGCTCTATGTACATATTGCAACTTTTATATAAATAAAGAAATGTTTTCTGGAGAAAAATTCCCTGTTGTATAAGTGATTGTTTATGGACGAACTGTTAAAGAAAAATCTTTTATCAGACATATGTCATAGATCGCTGATAAGATCATTGTCTTGTTTAAGAAATTGTTTTCCGAACCTCTTAAGTCTTAGGATCTCGTGGACGATATCAAAATAAAATTTTAATAATATATAATTTTTGGCAAAATCATGAGACAAGGAAACTGTGGCCGTCAGCCAGACCCTCTCTCTGAAGATGATGAGCTTGATCCTATGTTCGCAAGGCTCTTCGTAGGACTCAGCCAGGACCCTTCAAAGGAGAAGGGGAGAACCTGGGCGAGGCTGTGGAGAAATGGGTGGAAGCCATGGAAGAATACTTTGACGTCATAGGCTACAATGACCGGAGCAAAATGGCTCTTGCCAGACTGAAAATAGTGGAAACAGCCAGGGTGGCATGGAGGAACCGTCTGGATAGAAATACTCAATCCTGGAGCGACCTTAAAACCTATTTGAGAAAGAGATTTTGTCCCCCTGGATTTTTGGAAACCAAAATGTATTCTTAGAGCTAAAGTAGGGGAGCAAAACCATCGAGGAATATCACCAGGCCTTTGCTCTTCTACTCAAATATTCACCACCTCTAGATGAAGAGCAACTCAAACAGATGCTTCGGATGTCAAGGACTTGGGCAGCTCAAGGATTTCCCATCTCCTTCTGTGGGCCAAGGAAGCCAGGGTCTCAGAGTTCCGAGAGACAAACTCCTTCATATCAGTCCAATCAGGGTCCCCAGTGCCAAAATCAGGGTAACCCCAGAAGAGTGCCAGCTCAGCCTATAGCCTCCATGCAAAGTAGTCTCCGAACTCCCTCCCAGAATTGGAATAACCAACAAGAGAGAGTTCCACCTCAGACCGCAGCAGCCAGAGCAGTCACCATAGCTGAGGAAGTGGAGGAAGAGAAAGGACAGATCTATGCAGCATCAGGGGAATAACCGTCAATTCTCAGTCCTCCAGACTCCAGCAGAGTACCAGGGTGAGAAATTCAAGCTTTTGATTGATTCAGGCAGTACTCATTCTTTTATTTCCCCAAGATGTCTGCGTAAATTAGTCCTAAATCAAAAATCAGGGAAACCTATGCAAGTGGAATTAGCCAGTGGGAAGATTCTTTTCACTCACCTTGAGACTGACCTTATTCAGTTTAGCTTAGATGGGAATGTAACAGAGTGCCAGTTCTCAGAGTCCTACCCCTGGGAATATATGATGGAATCCTTGGAATGGATTGGCTCCAAAAGAATCATGCTGAAATTCATTGTCACAAAGGAACCATCTCTTTCCTAGACCTTCACGGGAATAAAGTTCAAGAAATTGGAATTTCCAGATCCCCAGTGCTGCAATTAGTCAAGGCTTCCAAATTATTAAAAGGGCTCAGAAAAAGGCAAGCTGTGTATATCGTTAAAATGAATCCGGTAGACATAAAATGTAAGATTAAAGAACCAGAGTGGTTAAGTGAGTATGCAGATGTATTTCCTGATGAAGAGCTGACTGAGATGCCTCCGTCTCGTGAAGTAGATCATGAGATCGAATCAACCCCCGAAGCTCAGCCGCCGCCGGTAGCCTAGCGTGCATACAAAATGCTAGTCCTTGAAGCCATAGAACTTAAGGAGCAGTTAAGACAACTATTAGAGCAAGGATTCGTCAAACCCAGTGTCTCACCTTGGGGTGCGCCCGTTCTCTTTCAAAAGAAGAAAGATGGAACGTTAAGACTCTGTATTGACTACAGAGGACTGAATCAATTAACAATTAAGAATAAGTATCCTATTCCTAGGATTGATGAACTTGTCGATCGGTTAAGTGGTACCCAAATGTTTACAAAGATAGATCTCAAATCCGGGTACTGCGAGATCAGAATCAAGGAGCAAGACATCCCAAAGATAGCATTCAATACTCGCTATGGGCATTATGAGTTCACAGTCATGCCGTTTGGATTAACTAATGCCCCGGCAACATTCAATCGTCTTATGCAAGATATTCTCAGAGAATACTTGGATGATTTTGTTCTTGTCTTCTTTGATGATATCTTAGTATACTCGAAGAATGCTACAGACTATGAAGATCATGTGCGTAAAGTCCTAGAAATCCTCAGGAAACACCAACTCTTTGCAAAGAAGAGCAAGTGTTCCTTCTCTGTTGACCAGGTGGAATACTTGGGATTCATAGTGTCAAAGGATGGAATTTCTCCTGACCCGGCAAAGTCCTGGAAATCCTAAGGAAACACCAACTCTTTGCAAAGAAGAGCAAGTGTTCCTTCTCTGTTGACCAGGTGGAATACTTGGGATTCATAGTGTCAAAGGATGGGATTTCTCCTGACCCTGCAAAGATCCAAGCAGTATTGAATGGCAAGAACCCAAGTCAGTAAAGGAAGTCAGAGGATTCCTAGGGTTAATCGAATGGTATAGGATCTTTATACCTAGGTATGCTCAGATAGCATCCCCTTTAACTAACCTTCTCAAGAAAAGTACACTTTTTTAGTGGACTGCAATGTGTCAGAGTGCCTTTGACAAGCTGAAGACAGCCTTAGTAACCAACCCTGTCCCTTAAATTGCCAGATTTTACCAAACCCTTTGAGGTAGTTACTGATGCCAGTGGATTTGCCTTAGGCGGTGCTCTAATGCAGGAAGGTCATGCAGTGGCCTATGAATCCAGAAAACTCAGAACACATGAGAGGAATTATGCCGTCCATGACTTGGAGTTACTCTCAGTAGTGTATGCTCTGAAGTTGTGGAGACATTATCTTTTGGGACAAAGATTCACCTTGATGACAGATCATCAAAGTTTGAAGTGGATCTTCACCCAAAGGGATCTCAACATTCGTCAAAGGAGATGGATGCAGACCCTGCAAGAATTTGATTTTGAAATAAAGTATCGACCGGGGAAGGAAAATGTGGTTGCAGATGCGCTTAGCAGAAAAGCCTCCTTGCTTGCAATTACAGTGGTGTCAAATCCATTGATCAATGAAGTAAAGGAGAAAATTATGTAGGACAAATTCTTTGCCCCTATTGCTACCCTTCTGATGCAGGAAAGCAAGACTCCTCAGGAAATGAGTCGAGTTCTTGGATGAAGGATGCATGTATTATAATAATTGGCTATGTATCCCCAATGATGCAGGAATAAAGGGAAGAATTCTGAGAGAAGCCTATGATAGCCTGATAGCTGATAGCTGGACATCCAGGGTTTATAAAAACCTATATGTCTGTGAAAAAAAGCTTCTTCTGGCCAGGACTCAAAAAGGATGTACTTGATCATGTAATGAAATGCTTAATGTGCCAAAGAGTCAAGGCAGAGAGAGTCAAGATGCCAGGGAAACTGCAGCCTCTAGACATTCCACAGATGAAGTGGGAATGCATCAGTATGGACTTTGTCACTGGATTACCTTCAGTACAATCAGGTTACAACTCCATTTTTGTGGTAGTTGACAGGCTAACCAAAGTTTCCCATCTGATTCCAGTGAAAGAAACATACTCTAGTGGATGTTGCCAGAGTTTTCCTTAAGGAGATCTTCAGATTGCATGGTTTACCCAGGAGGATAGTAAGTGACCGAGATCCCAAATTCACATCAAAATTCTGGACTGCATTCTTTGAAGCAGTAGGAACTTTCTTAGATCTCAGCACAGCCTACCACCCCGAAACAGATGGCTAGACAGAAAGGGTGAATCAAGTAATTGAAGATATCCTTCGGTCATGCTGCAGTAGGGAACCCAAGAAGTGGTTATGTCATTTGCATCTGGTCGAATTTGCTTATAATGCTTCTTATCATCGGAGCATTGGGATGAGTCCTTTCAAAGCTTTGTATGGACAAGATTACCTTACACCGTTGACTTGGTCTGACCCATTGATCAGAGACGAAATGTCTAGACAAACGCTTGATGACATGGACCAACAAATGCAATCAATCCGTAATAAAGATATAAAGGCAGCCCAAGACAGGCAAAAGCAGTATGCAGATAAGAAGAGATCCGAGAGAGAGTTTGAAGAATCAGATATGGTCTTCATTCGAGTACGACCAAAAAGAAGTTCCTTATCCTTAGGGAAGTACAAGAAGCTCTCTCTCAAATATTGTGGGCCGTATGCTGTCATAAAGAAAGTGGACGATCTAGCTTACAAACTTCTTTTGCCTCCCCATCTCAAGGTACATGATGTATTCCATGTCAGTTTGCTTAAGAAGTATGTATCTAGCCCGAATCACGTGCTTGATGATGAGCAATTGATCTCTCTGACTCAAGGCCAGATGGTACTCCAACCTAAGGAAATCCTTGACGTTCGGGAGAAGATTCTCAGAAGCAGAGTCCCCAGAGAATTCTTAGTAAAGTGGAAGTTCTTCCCTCTAGAAGATGCCACCTGGGAGAAAGAAGAAGAGTTGGCAAAGGATTACCCCCACTTTGCGAGATGAGGACATCTCGTGTTTTTCAAGTGGGAGAGGATGTAAGATTCCTCCTCAGCCTGAATATCAAATAAGCCTCTACTTCAATCCCTTATAATCATTCTATGATTCTGAATACAATAAAATATCATTTTTAATGCATTTTTGTTGGTTACAGTGCTAAGAGCAAGGGTTACAGATTGTATCATCCCGCAGGCAGTCAAAGGGTATCTTGATTAGTCGAGATGTTGTTTTTGTGGAAGATGCTATGCAGCCTTTGTTATCATGTACCAAAGAGACAGGTGTGAGCTCACGGGATGTATTTGATACGTTGTTGCCTCTGTTTACAGGTGGGAATTCAAATGTAAGTCCTAATGAGGCAAATATTCAGCCTGTGTAGATTTCAAACGACATCATAGATCAGCCCATTTCTGATGCAGATTTACAGGATGTAATTTATGAGGATAGGGCTGAAAATGAGCAGGCTAGAGGTATGCCTAAATGGCTGGTGCACACCTTGCATGATAGTAAAATTGATGCACCTATGTCTCGTCATCCTCGTTCAGGTTTTCAGCATGCCTCTTATGCATCAGATTGTTATGCTTTGGTTGTGCCTAGTATGTGTGAAGAGGAAGAACCTCTTTCATTTGATGAGGCACAAAAATCAAAAAATTGGTTGGCTGCAATGCAAAGTGAATATGATGCTATAATGAAGAATGGTACATGGTCTTTGTGTGATTTGCCTATTGGTAAAAAGGTCATTAGATGTAAGTGGGTTTTTAAGTTGCTAGACTTGTTGCAAAGGGTTATGCTCAAGAAAAGGGCATTGATTTTGATGAGACCTTTGCTCCCACTTGTCGTGTGACTACCATTCGTAGCATTTGTGCATTGGCAGCTCATAATGGTTGGAATGTACACATCAGTTGGACATAAAGACTGCGTTCTTGAATGGAGATTTGCATGAGGAGGTGTATGTATCGCAGCCTCGTGGTTTTGTTCAAAGAGGGCAGGAAAACAAAGTGTGTAGGTTGAAAAAGGCTGTATATGGTTTAAAGCAAGCTCCACGAGCTTGGTATGAAAAGGTACATGCATATTTGATTGCACATGGTTTTCAGAATAGTCCAACAGAAAGCACTTTGTATGTTAAATGTGTGGATGATGTACATCTAATCATTGCTCTCTATGTCGATGACATACTGCTCACAGGACCAAATGAGAGTCATATTGCTGATTTTAAGGCTGATTTGAATGCCTCTTTTGAGATGTCAGATTTGGGACATTTGCATCATTATTTGGGGATACAATTTAAACAGTGTGATGGAGGTATTGCTTTGTGTCAAACAAAGTATATTAAGACATTGTTGCAGAGATTTGGCCTTGAAGACTGCAAGCCTATTGCTACTCCAATGGAGACAGGTGTGAAGCTGAGTCTTCATGATGCTGGGGATCACTTTGATGTCACACTCTATCAAACAGCTGTTGGTTGCCTCATTTATGTATGCATTACGAGGCCGGACATTCAGTTTGCAATCTCACAGGTGAGCAGGTTTATGCATAGCCCAGGGTCTCAGCATTGGAAGGCAGTTAAACGCATCTTTCGCTACTTGAGTGGCACCATACATCTTGGGTTGTTTTATCCCAAGGGGGGATCGTTGCCGCGCTAGATTTACATGCTTTTTCAAACTCAGATTGGGCTAGTTGCTATGACACAAGAGTGTCCACAAGTGGTTTTTGTTTCATGCTCGGTAGCTCATGCATATCTTGGTTGAGCAAGAAGCAACCTACTATAGCCACTTCTAGTTGTGAAGCTGAGTACAGGGTAGCTTTCACAGCTACAGTTGAGTGTGTGTGGCTCAGACGGCTTATGGGCTGACTTGGGTGTTGGACAAGAGTCTGCCACCTCTATCTACACTGACAGTCAGAGCGCATTGGCAGTTGCGAGAAACCGAGTTTTTCATGCTCGCACAAAGCACATTGAGGTGCATTATCACTATGTTAGGGAGAGACTCTCAGCAGGAGAGATCAGCTTGGCATATGTGCCAACATAGGAGGACCTCGCCAAAGGCGCTTCCTCGTGAGAAGTTTGAAGCTTTCCGCAAAGCTTTGGGCTTGCTCCCCTTTGTGGACTGATCTACTTTGGGCATGGCACTTCCCTATACATGAGTGCTAGCTCTCATTCATACCATCACTCCTAGGGGGGATTTGTTGCCATATATATAGGCACTGATGTGTGTGAAAACACTTAGGACCGCCGAGGCACTTTTTCCCTCTTTAGGAGGTTTTTTCTCCCTGCTTGTATATACGCCCATTATTCTAGGGATAACTTATCTTTTGTACCTTGACACAATCTAATACACGGTGTGTTGTGTGCATTCTTTCTTCTTCTTCTTCAAGCTTTGTTTGCTTTCCTGCAACCCTAATTCCAACAAGATTCGTACTAGAACTTTCAAAACATCATATATTCTGGAAAAATCTGGCCCACCTAACCATAGGGCCAGTATGTCGGCTACCATGTTGTTGAAATAATACACCAAAATATCATACATGTGACATTGGGGATATGGGCATATGGTTCTAAGGTCTTATAGCCATCATACATATGGTGTATTATGGTCAAAGGAGGATCCAAATCAGCATATTCTAGGCACTTATTGCAAGTGGAGGAGGATCTTAGTTGCCCTCAAAACTAGGCAAGTGGGTGCTCAAATCTAGGAGATGATTGAGAGATTCAAGGAAGGGATTATGGCTTAATCTCTAAGTTGCATTATACGTCTCGTATAATTATATTTTACCTAACATTTTTTAAAAGCATTTGATTCGAACGAAAGCCATTCGATCGAAAACTTTAAATTTTAGATTTTTTAAATTAGAATTTTCAAATGTGTTTTCAAATTAGAATTTGTTTTAAATTTTTCAAAAATGCATTGTGCATATGTTGTCCCACTCCGCTATTTACCGCTGTGGGACAACAATTTGTGTGTAAAGCATATATTTAAATTAAAAAAAATTATCTTCATTTGCATTTGCATTTGCATTGCAGTGTCATTACAATGTGTCATTTTTTGATAAAAAGAGAGCAAAGATGGAGGGGAGAGAAGTACAACGAACGAAGCCTCTTGTGCTCACACCTCATGAGCACATGAACATTCAATCTTTTGCCATTTTCGAAGGAGTTACGCTAGCAACTCAAGGTACAACAGCGCAACAACTATTGCAAGACTATGAAGCCTTGCGAAGAGAGAACGAAGAGCTAAGGAGAACCATAAGAGCACAAGAGGCAAAGCTCTTGCAGTATGAAGAAAAGTATGGAGCATTGCCAGATGAATCTCCTCACTTTCAATTGAACGGTCTTCTTAACAGGCCCATTTCACCATCGCCTATTAACTTAGGCTATGATTAAATTTGATCCCCCTCAATTAAACATTTGTAGACATTGATCTCCCTATATTAAACTTTTGTAAACATTGATCCCCCTATATTAAACTTTTGTAGACATGAACTTTACTACAAATTTTGTAACTGCGCCAAAATTTTATGCGTAATGAAAAGAAGTACTTGGTGTTCTTTTAATTGATTCCGACTTGTGTATAAAAACAAAATTTTTGAAGTTCTTGGTGGTCTTTAAATTGATTCTGGTTTTGTGTTTAAAAACAAAAGTTTTGAAGTACTGAGTCTTGTCATTTTACTGAAGCAAAATGGGAGCTATATCATCGATCTCCGATACATCAGGGGCATTCGAGTCTATCTCCCATTCTTCTTCTTCATCTTCACTTCCCCTTTTCTCGGCAATCACTTCATGTGTTTGCTTTGGAGCCATTCGTATATCTCGTTCTACCGCTCGGGTTGCAATGGATTGGGGCTTATGTAGCAACCTCATATTGCAAAAGCAGTACACAAGCGCCGAAGCTCTTGTTGCCTTTAATCTGTTACGTCTTTTGTTGTGAATAAAATCGTACGCTGACCAATTTCTCTCGCAACTACCTGACATGCAACAATGCTCAACACACACACAAAAATGTGTTGCAATTCAAATGTTTGACTGCCATATTCTTTCTACCACATTGGGGGACTTAAGTGTTTGATGGCATCCAAACACCATTCATCACCAAATTTTTCAATTCTATTGCTAAATTGGACACGCTAGTGATAAGCATCTTTACCTTTGTCACCTAGCAATAATGCGCTACACACTTCTTTGAAGTTAGCCATGACCTCATTGTTGCTAGACTTCTCATGCATTTGAAAGGCTAGATCTAACGCAAAGGCCGCACCATGAAATGGAGTATGCATCATAGTCCATCTCTCTGTAGCGCAAAAACAAATCTCCTTTCGCTCTCTTGTTGTAAGTTTTTCATGAGATTCAATAGTTTTGATAGCTTGAGACATCAACCAGTACACCTTGCCCACCATGACAAATTTATCGGTGTCAACAATGCATAGCAACTCCACAAATGATTTAGCCACACTTTGAATTTTTTGTACCTTACTCCAAAAAGAAGTCGAGGTAAGTAAGTTGACACATCTTGTGGCAGCCCACAGTATGTGTGGCATGCTTGCTTGTCCATGCCTGAAAGCGTTGATCTGCCCACCACAGTTTCATGTAGAGTAGCTCGAACCAATAGAAGCCTTTCTAACACATAATAGCTTGTCACGAATCTTGTGGCATAGAATATTTGCAAGCACTTATCACTCTTGGTATGAAAGAGTGCATAAGTAAACTGATGTTCACGAATGAATTTCACAATATGGTTAGCTTCTACAAGAGTTGGCTGAACAAAACTCATCTTTCCACCAATATCTTTTAACAACAAATTCAATGTATGCGCAGCACATGGCACCCATGTAATCTTAGGATATTTCTCCTGTATCCATCCAGCGCAATAGTACATCCAAAGCCTAGCACAAAATCAAGCACTGTACGTGCAAGGCTTTGCTCCATTGCATGCTTTACTTTATCCAAGTACTTTGTGCCCATTTTATTGTAAGGTGGAATAGTCAGTTTTGATCCTACTTTTGCTGTGCAAAATAACGCATCTTGAAATATAGGGTTACGCATGACATTAAATGATATCCCAAAAGCAACAAACGCGTGTGTTCACTTCAAATGCATCTCCAATGTTGCAGTTTGATCAAAGGCAGAATATAGTGGACTAGACTATTTGCTCACACCATTACTTCGTCTCTTGAGGCAACAGTGCACATAGGAGGCGTCGAGTGCATGTTACAGGGTTCCCCAATTTGCGAAGGAGCATTCTCTTTGCTGAGCTAACGCGGTCTCTTGTTGAACTGACGCATTCTCTGACCCTACTGACGCATTCACTTGTGGACATACCGCATCCTCATCCTGACCAATGTATCTTAAGAGCATGATTCCTGTAATATGTGGCGATATTTGTTACCTTTGATTGCCATGGATATTGCCTTGGTTTTTAGTTTTGCTACTTTAATTGACCTAAGCCCTAGTGTGAACAATGTTCCAACACAAGGGATTCTAACTACTTTAATTGACCTAAGCCCTAGTGTGAACAATGTTCCAACACAAGGGATTCTAGCTACTTTAATTGATCTAAACCCTAGTGTGAACAATGTTCCAACACAAGGGATTCTAGCTACTTTAATTGATCTAAACCCTAGTGTAAACAATGTTCAAACACGAGGGATTCTAACTACTGTGTGAACTACGTTGAAACACAAGGGACTTAACCTACCTAAATTGCCTAATTTAATAGCTCTAACTAAATTAGATTTTTTTTCTTACCCAAGAGGCGGTTCCTTTTGCAGGAACCCGGGGTATTGTACAATGACAATGCGGCCCATAAGCAAGCTTATATAGCTAATAGTAATTGTTTCGATAGAATTGAATTCGAACGAAAGGCATATGATAGAATACCTTTTGATCATATGACATTCGATCGAATACCATACGATCGATTTGCTGGGACTAAAACATTAAGTCGACTAATGTCCGACGTGACATGGAATAATACGACCATATTTTAAGTGTATTTGACTAAATATGCCCTTATTCGTGCATAACGTATAACTCGTATAACGTATAATGCAACTTAGCTTAATCTCATTGCTAGTCATTTGTACTCATGCATATATAAGAGGCTATCATCTAATGGAAGAGCACACTCTCATTCTCTCTTTCACATTGTCATTATATTGTCATTATTAATGCTAGTCTTATGTTATTGGTCTTAACTACTTTTTGCTTAGCCTAATGATGCCTTCACCATAAGTCTAATAACAACTTGGAAACCACCATGAAATCCAACATGGTATTAGAGCTTAGATCACTCTCCTTCAACCTGACTAGCCTCATTTTATCACTTACACTATTTATGATTAGTGATTAATCACCTTTTTATCATTTTTCCACATTTAGGTCATCTTCTCCTTAACCCATGCTCAATGGAGGTTTGATTGTTCTGTCCCATCCAACCATTGACAAAATCTT
The DNA here is from genome assembly GCF_041138505.1 of Cibotium barometz. Taxonomy (NCBI): domain Eukaryota; kingdom Viridiplantae; phylum Streptophyta; class Polypodiopsida; order Cyatheales; family Cibotiaceae; genus Cibotium; species Cibotium barometz. The sequence continues at coordinate 7,966,388 of NC_141073.1, forward strand.
AACTTGGAGTGTCTCTATAGCTTAAAGGTGCGTCATTGCAACCTTTCACTGATTCAAAAGGAGATGTAAGGAAGTCGCCATTGCTGAATCTATAGAAAGTTATATTTTTGGGAAAAAATAATCTAGGGCTTGTGTTTCTTCAAATCAGAGTGATTCCATCAAGCCTCAAGGGTTTTTTAGCCTTGCAAATCCATCTGCATCATCTGTCTTTAAAACAATCCTTTAATGAAACCATTGTGTCACTGATCACAATCCTCAAAATCTCTAGTTGAATCCTTAGATTTATCAAGCATAACTCTTAATAATGTCTTGCTTAAGATATTTTCTAGCTCTTTTCACCATTATCGTGCAAAATTTATAAAATAACTATTATTTTCTATCTTTGAGTCTCATATTAAAAAAGCGGTATTCTATCTCTTTATAATGCTTATGTTCTTGAGAAGTTTTGTAGCTTGCAAGACTATGACACAATAGTTTCGAAGTGACAATCAACATAAGAGGGCAGTTTGTATCCCAAGTAATCCTAGATAAAGGGTCTAGTGTTAACATAGTTTCAATAGATAGCCTAGCAAGGAAGTTGGAAATCACAACAATATGCAATCAGCCCGCCCCATTCCAAGTCAAGATGGTGGACTAGAGGAGAGTTTATCCAGTAGTTGGAATTGTTTAAGGAGAAGAGATTGAGATATTACCATGTGGTATCATTATCTAACTAAGAATCTTATTGAATTACTGTCAGGAAAGGAAAAAGGAAAGCTAGACTTTCAATGGCCAAGGACAAGTTAAATCCATCTAGCTAACCTTCATGCAAAAGGACTACTTGAAAGAAGTAGAAGATGATGAGGAAGAGGAGATCCTGAGGGAGAACCCATATTTGCTCTCATTATTTAAAGTGGATGTGGAATGGATCATCCTGAGGTATGATCTGGAAAGCTTCATAGTATGAGTGGAAAAGTTGTCTGCTCAAGAAATTCAATAAGAAATAATCGAAGAAGAAACATATGTGGCATGAGGACTTGTGAGAGTAGGATAAAACCATTCAAACATCATGAAGAAAAGGGGAAAGACACAATTCCAAGTGTAGAAAGATGCATATAATTCCTATCAGTAGGTAGATTTGATATAGGATGAATCCAAACTATGCGAACTAGGTCAAACAAGAAATAGACAAGTTGCTAAAAGTTGGTTCATCTATCATGTGGACAAAGCAAAATGGCTATTACCAAGATGCTTAAAGTTGGATTCATCTATAATGTGGACAAAGCAGAATGGCTATCACAAATAGTCATTGTTCCCAAAAAGATTGGGAAGCTTGCATTTTGTATTGACTATATAAAACTTAATGCAGCTACAATTGCTAATCCATTTTCTCCTCCTTTTATGAACTTCTTACTAGATGCAATGTCAGGATATGAGATATACTAAGTTTCTAGATAGATTCAGTGGGTACAATTTAGTCAAGATGGCCACAGAGGACAAGGAAAAAAATAGCCTTTGTGACCGAATCGAAAACACTTTCTTCAAATGTGATGACATTGAAACTAAAGAATACACTAACCACATTCCAAATAATGGTTTAGGAAATATTCTATAAGCATGTGACCACCTTCATGAGGGCATGTGTGGATGATTACAGTGTATTTGGAAAAAAGGTAGACTACCTTCATCATCATCATGTGTGCCTGGAGAAATGCACAGAGAATAGGCTCAACTTGAATATGGATATGTGTGCTTCTACTGTCACCAATGGATCCCTTCTAGGACACATAGTGTGAGTAGAAGGACTAGAAATAGATAAGGCCAAGTTGGAAGTCATTGTGAAGCCAGAAGCATGTGGGAATGCCAAAGAATTAGCTAGATTCCTAGGGTAGATCAAGTGGCATAGTAGATTCATGAGGTTTTTGGCTGATGTGGCTACACCTTTTGTATTGCTTGACTACGACGAACACAGAGTTTTTTTGGTCCCAAGAAGCATTCCAAAATTTGAAGAAAAATCTATTATCTATACCCATACTTTTAACTATCATGGGAGTGAGATTTTTCAGAATATTTTATCATGGGAGTGAATCCAAATAATTATGTGTGATGCATGATTCATGTGTGAAGCATGGTTATGAATGATTTCCATTTGTTTTATAATTATTTTTGTGAGTGATTCCAAAGTAATTGCGATCTAACATTGTGGACTATGTTGAGTATAGATCATGGATTCGAGCAGACCAAGGTGGACATTGGACGAGATTATGTAGCCAAGCACATGTGCGCTAAATATTTAATTTTGTATGGTTTGTCCCATTGTACATATGTTGGGCAAGGATTATTTTTTATGAGATGCTTTAAAAGCATTGGACTAAGGTTCAATTTTGTAAAAAGCCGAATTTTGGAAAAGGCTATGCTATTTATGGCTCCAAGGGCTAAATTTATTAATATGATTTAAATACCATGCGTGGGAGGGGAGCCACACACATCGGGGGGGAGATTGCACCCAGTCTTGTGTTCTTTGATTTTTATGTTCTTGGATTTATGCTCTTGATTTATGCTATGATGTTATGGTTTATTTCTTATATTATTTAATTTGTAGAATAATCTAATCTCCATGTACTATGGTCCTGTAATAGTGGTATCAGAGCACGGCAAATTCAAGGTTTAAATTTGGGTCATGGAGAGTTGAAGAAAAATCAAGAAATTGATTTTTACTCAAAGGTTATTGGCTTGCAGCAAATTTGAAGGCTTTTCAAAAAAATTTAGAAATACTTGCACGGGAAGAGCAGAATCTGCAAAGTACAAGGCTTTGGACAAGGACACAAGTTCATCCAAAAATCCAAGCGGTAAAGAAGAGAAGGTATGGAAAACCTTCAAGGATGGGAGAGGTGATGAATGTTTCTTATTTTCTTTCAATTAATAAAAGCGCTAAACTGTATGAAGAAGAAAAAGCCATATAATATATATATATATAAATCCAATTGATTTTTTTCCTCTCTCTCCGATTGAACCGGACAGCGACGACGGCTCTTTTTCTTTCTTTTCCTCATCGAATTCTGCCCGACGGATTTTCGACTCTTGCGCTCCAGCGCAGCTGAACGACGATTGCAAGAGATTATTACAAAAAAAAAATTGCTATATAAAGCTTTAATAAGCTTTTTAAATAAGCTTAATATAATATATATAAAAGCTTATAATAATGATAAGCTTACTAAAGCTTAATATTAAAAGCTTTATAACTCAAAGCTTAATTTTTTTTTAAATTCATTTAAAAGCTTCTTACAACAAAGGGTTTGACCATTATTTAAAAGCTTCTTACAACAAAGGGTTTGACCGTTATTTTTTAGCAATATTTTTTAAGATCTTTCGAAGTGGTTTTGAACGAGCTCTTTTTCGAATTGTCAACATTGAAGCATACCGGATTATTATTTCTTCGTGGGATGCCATCAACTTCAAGCACTTCAATGACCCTTCTTTCAAAATATACGGGAGTGAGATAAGTTTTCCACCTTTTTTATTTTTATTTCTGCAATTCCTTAATATCTTACTTGTTTCTTTTGCAATGGCAATCTATCCACAACCACCGACCATCCAAGATCAAGTAAATGTACTTCAAGCTCAGTTATTGAGTGAGAAAAGGGAAGGAGAAGATTTCGAGCGAAGATTTACTCTCAAGAAGCGAAGGCGTGCGTATTCTGAATTTGATTCTTTGGATTCTGACGATGACCCTTTTTCAACCAAAGACATGAAAAGACTTCCAGAAGCTGATCAAGAAGGATTTCTTACCTCCGTCATATAAGAGTAAAGCCAGACAGTGATGGGATATTTTTAGATAGCCTGAAAAGGAGAACATATCAGCCTTATTAGATCATTCACTATCAGGACTTGAGTGAACTAACAATGATGCACATATGCTTTTCGATTGATCACCAGCGAAAGAATATATGTAACTTATTATTATTTCACATTCATCCTTTAAACTCTAACACCTCATTTAAAACACTTTCTTCAAATTATTCTCTTTCTATTTTCAAAAAAGATTAACTAGGTGTCTGTAAGAGATACTTGTGTTGGTGTTTGTAAATAAATACGCAATTGAGGTCAGTTACAACCTGAACAAGGGGGAATGTTACGATAATTAATTTATTAGGTGATCCCTCTTATTCAGTTACAACCTGAACAAGAGGAAATGTTACGATAATTAATTTATTAGGTGATCCAATAAGTAAAACGAATATCTTGGGTGACTCAAGTGTGATTAATTTGGTTGTGAGTGAATCCAACCAAGTGTGACATGTGTGACACATGTATTGTGATTAAGTTGGTTGTGAGTGAGTTCCAACCAGCTCTGACATGTGTGAAACGTGTGGTATACGTTTTGAATACGTGTGATGCGTATGAAAACATTGTGAGTGAATCCAATGTGTGTGAGTTTGATTGTGAGTGAGTCCGATCAACTCTTTTGAAATAATTCTTGATGAGGGTGACCCTGGTTAGTGAGTCCAACCAGCTGTGACACGTGTGAAACGTGTGGTATACTTTGTGAATACGTGTGATGCGTATGAAAACATTGTGAGTGAATCCAATGTAGGAGTTTGATTGTGAGTGAGTCCGATCAACTCTAAGACACGTGTGACACGTGTAAAGATTTTGTGAATTTGATTGTGAGTGAATCCAATCAACTCTAAGGCACGTGTGATGCATGTGAGGATATGTGGGAGTGAATCTACTCAAATACATAATGACCTACTTTATGAATACATGTGACACGTACGAAAACATTGTGAGTGAATCCAATGTGGGATAAATTAATGTGTTTGATTACTCGTGTGTGTTAATAGTAGTTACAAATGAGGACGGTTGTGTGTTGATAGTAGTTACTCGTGTGTGTGTTGATAGTAGTTACAAATGAGGACGGTTGTTTTTCTCAAATGGGAGGACTATCACGAGAGTGAGATTTTTCAGAATATTTTATCATGGGAGTGAATCCAAATAATTATGTGTGATGCATGATTCATGTGTGAAGCATGGTTATGAATAATTTTCATTTATTATAATTATTTTTGTGAGTGATTCGAAAGTAATTACGATCTAACATTGTGGACTATGTTGAGTATAGATCATGGGTTTGAGACGACCAAGGTGGACAGTGGACGAGATTATCTAGCCAAGCACATGTGCGCTAAATATTTAATTTTGTATGGTTTGGCCCATTGTACATATGTTGGGCAAGGATTATTTTTTATGAGATGCTTTAAAAGCATTAGACTAAGGTTCAATTTTGCAAAAAACCCAATTTTAGAAAAAACTATGCTATTTATGGCTCCAAGGGCTAAATTTATTAATATGATTTAAATACCGCGTGTGGGAGGGGAGCCACACACGTCGGGGGGGAGATTGCACCCAGTCTTGTGTTCTTTGATTTTTATGTTCTTGGATTTATGCTATGATGTTATGGTTTATTTCTTATATTATTTAATTTGTGGAATAATCTAATCTCCATGTACCATGGTCCTGTAACATTAACAACCCAACTTTGACCTAATATTCCATGTCTTTGTGGATTCTTCAGATGTGGTAATAGGAAGCGCCCTAATGTAAGAGGCACAAGAAGGATGGTTTTGACCATTATACTATGCAAGTAAATGGTTGTCCAAGTTGGAAAGGAATTAACTCCACCACAGAAAAAGAATCATTGGGAATGATCTACTCCATTAAGAAGTTCAAGCATTATGGTAAACATTTTCAAGTTTCATGTGGATGACAAGACACTCCCGTATCTGGTAAATAATTGGACCGCGCCAGAAAGTAAGATGGATATGTTATTGTTGCAAGAGTTTAAATTCACCATCAAACATACCCTAGGTAACCAACATGCAGTATTCTAGATTTTCTATCCAAAATGGAGTCTGGAGAAGCTCCAGTAGAAGTGGAAGATGGCTTTCTAGATGCACAATTATTTGTGGTGGAAGTGAAACTAGTATGAAGAGATGCTACAATTATTGAATTATGTATCCTTCCCAAAATATAAAGTTTTCAATAAGCTGGAAATAGGAACAAAGTCTTGATGGTGGTGAAAGACCTGTTGTAAAATTGGGGGGCTAAAGTCATATTATGATAAGGTTTTGGGTCAGATGTAGAGTAACCAAAATCAAGGATCAGATCACAAGAATGATGACAAAAAATTGAATCCAGAAGGAAACAAAATGTGCATGTGCATGGTGTTGGCATGTAGGGCGACAAATATACAGGTGGCAATCAAACCATAGTATTAATCAAACCAAAAATAGCACCCCCTAGCTATGCCCCCCTAGCTATGCCATGAAGGAGTAAAGGGAAAAGAGTCACATTTGTCTTTTCACACCCCTACCTCATATTATATCACTTAGGAGCTGAATCAACAACATAGGATTTTGAGGAAATCATGGAGAGGTCAAGCATTCATGGGCCATACCATCGCGAAGCACGAAGCACATTGCCAACGGTCCCTTGTGCGCCCAAAATCCAAATGGTTTGGGTGGAGTCACAATTTCTAGTCGTGAAATGCCCTGCTTTCTTTGCATCTCCTATCTCCTAAATATCTAGCTTTCTTGCATTATGTGCTCCCTCTCACCCACCTCTAGTTTTGTTGTACCAAGTAGGAGTTTGAATATCTCCCCTCGTCGAACCCTTTGCACAAGGAAGTAGACAAGCATGCAAAATGACTCAATAGAGTTGGGCTCAAAAGTGAAACAGCATGCAAAATGACTCAATAGAGTTGGGCTCAAAAGTGAAACTCCCATGGGAAGATCTCCAACATAACTTCAGAGCTAAGAAGCAACTGGAGCACTTAAAAGAGGTCCAACACTATTACCCTCCCATCAGGGCAGAAGAAGTAATTCGTGTAATAATACGTGCCAGAGGTATTCAGGCTACCCACCACAAAAGGAGACGCAGAGATGAATGCGACAGAAGGAAAGGTATTTAGACTACCCGCCGCAGAGATCAAAAGCGGCAAATAAAGAGGACCTCATTACACAATTCGGTCCTCTGGAGGGTAAAGCAAAAGAGAAAAAGAAAATAACGCAAAATCCTTACAAAAATAGGGTCGAGATGATAATTCTGACCCACAAAACTTATTATATATCCAGAAAAAAATATGGCATGGTCAAGGCTACAGAGGGAAAAAAACGAAGGTAGCATGGGCGGAGATCCTCTATAATAATCTCAAGGAACATATTAGCAAACTTCTAAACCAAAGCAACAAAACTAAGATTAGAGGATAAGCAAACTTCTAAACCAAGCAACAAAAGTAAGATTAGAGGGTATCTAAAAGCCTTGTTTCAAGGAGGAGTAGAGGCAGTAGGCTAGTAACACAGGTCGTGTAGAAGGTGAAGAACATGAAGAGCTAGAAAAAATAGTGATCATACCACCGATGCCTCCTTAGCCCAAGAAGACTCCAGAACAGGTTGCCTGATCCACACAAGGAAAGGAAAGAGGTTTGAAATTCAAAGAAAGGAAGAGCAAAAGCAAGCAAAACAAGAGATTGGAGATGGAGTAGAGCAACAAGCCAAAAGCACCCCCCAATATAGCACACAGGCAATAAAAGACTTAATGACATCAGGCTTCTTGAAACAAGTCTTAATGACATTAGGCTACTTGAAACAAAGCCAAGTATAGGCATGGAGCGGTAGCATGAAGCTCAAAGGTCAACTATATATGCCAGTGAAAACCACAAATAGCCTTAAGGTTTTCGAAAACAATTGACATGGGTTGGTCTCAAGGAGCCATAAACTATTTAAAGAAGTTCATGAAGGAGGGGCTAAGAGAAATTCAAAGAATGCAAAAAAAAATTATCAAGGATAAGGAAAAGAAATAGTGATGTGGACCAATAATACTGCCATGGACAACATACCCATGAATAAGCTAAAGGAGCACGTGCCAGTTACCACCAAGTAGTTTCAAGGTAAAGCAAATGATGAATCTGCACTCAAGGTGTAGGTAAAGAAGCACGTGTTGGCTACCACCAAACAGCTTCAAGATAAAGTAAATGAGATGAATATGTACTTAAGTTGTAGGTAGAGCTAGAAAGATTGATATACAAGAGTTCAAGTAACAAAAACAATCGTACAAGCACTGAAGAAGGAAGGAGCTACAACCAAGCAACATGACTCCAATAAAGCCATGGAAGGGCTCCCATATAACGAAACCTCTACGTGGCACTGAAGTAGATAGAGCTTATAAAGAGAAATGAAACCTTCTAGGCAATCAAAGGAAATTTCACCGCGCAATGAAGACATGGTAGCTAAAGACAGAATGATTGATTGAAGACATGGCTAAGACTTGGCCAAGCGCGCGGGAGTAAGAATCGAGAGCAGGAAGCCAAGGAATGTTTGTTTGAAGAAGAGTTAAGAAAGCTCTTCGGAACCGCCTAGGAAGTTGACAAAATCAAAAGAGAGTTTGCTAGTGTTGTACGAAGCGTAGAAAATGAAGAAGGAAAAAAATCCTTAAGCACGCCACATAGCCATAAATCCTTAAGCACGCCACATAGCCATAAATTTCCTAAGTGAGAAGTGGAAGCCACGCTATGTATTCTAGAGCTAACTTTTTATCTTTTATTTGATGGATTTAGTATATTCTACTCATTGTGTTCTATATGTGTAATGTTCGGTGTGCATCTATGCCATATATCATGATGTACCAATGGGTTCACTTTAACACCATTGAACCTTCATTTCTTGCTATTTTTAAGTATGCAAATGAGTACTATAGTTCACACAAACAAGTCTTTCTTGCATAATTGATGGTAGTAGGCACTTGTTAATCCTATATCGAAACACATTTTGGACACGCACTTGTTACTCCTTTTTGAACACGTTTTGGACACTACTCTGGCACATTTGGGCTAATCTCCAGAGCTTCCCTTGCTCATGCAACCCTTGACACAATACATTAAAATCCAAGCCTTCATGCCTTTGGGGCATAAAAATCATGCAAATAGCCAAGAAAATAAAGAGTTCCCCTTTCCAGAACCTGCGAATTGAATGTGTCAAAACCTAATGCAAATAATATTTATAAAAAGACAAAAAAAACACAATAAACGCATCCTCTCTATGCTTTTTGGAGGGTGACATGCTAATTGACACACCGAGTAATATTGGATGATTCCAATAGCTTGGAATGGATTAGATTCGGAGCTAAGCCCTTAGGCTACTCCTTTTGACAGCATTCCAATAGCTTGGAATGGATTAGATTCGGAGCTAAGCCCTTAGGCTACTCCTTTTGACAGCAGTGCCATATATGTTCAAGTTGAAAGCTTACTTAGCCTTGCCGAAACATGTGGTTGGGAGACTTTCCTTAGCCATAAAATGCAACTTCCTGGTTGTGGGTGGTGTGCTCACGTGTCATCTAGATCCTCACTCTTCATTGTCACAATGGAGAGCCCCATGGCCATGGGTATGAGGAAGAACTTGAACCACCTTATGGAGGTGAGAAGAAGGTTTCTTATACTATGGATCAATCTCATAGTCTAAGCAGGTTTCTTACACTATGAGATCTCCATGGCCATGGGTATGAGGGAAGAAGGTTTCTGATACTATGTATCCATCTCATAGTGTAAGAAGGTTTCTTACACTATGGATCAATCTCATACAAGGTGAAAGAAGAGGGGAAGATCATGCAAGAGAGATTGCACAACCAATAGCATCTAAGCATGCATCCATGCAAGCATGGATTCAAAAGAACACATATAAGAGAGTAGGGACAAGAGGGAAGAGATCTCACAATATCCTATTATTGTGCAAGGAGAGGGAAGAGAGCTCATGAATATCCTATTATTGTGCAAGGAGAGGGAAGAGATCTCACAATATCCTATTATTGTGCAAGGAGAGGGAAGAGAGCTCACAAATATCCTATTATTACAAGTAAAGAGAAGAGGGCAGAGAGCTCTTGACCTATTATTGCAAGGAGAATCATTGTGTGTTTCTTAATGTCAAAATTATATAATATACAAGTGGCTAGTGTTCACACTTGGTTGGCCATGGGTTAAAAATAGTACATGATGGCAACTATGTCTAGCCTTCGTCTTTATATGGCATTAAGCATAGATTAAGGTCACTTTATATATTCCAACGCAGTCTTTCATCAAAAGATAAGCTTGCACTACATAAAAGTAAGATAGCGAAGCGCCTCTTACATAAGTAGGGGACGTGCGGGTGAGACCATGTTAACCGGGGTGGTTACGAATAGTTCAAGCAGTGACTAGCACATTAACTAGATTCATGAGCGAGTTCTAATAAATAGTCTAAAGATATAGGATAGAAGAGGTAGCCTTTACTTAAGATCCTAATTCATTAAGAGGTTAATATCAAACTAATTCTATTTTAACATGGGGAAAGCTATTTCTCTTGCATAATATGCAATCTAAGTTATGCTATCCATAATTTGCAAACACATACTCCATGATTCCCAACCCCCCTTGGTTATAGGATGATTTTAGAGCATCCATTGTTCAAAAATGGTAGTTAAAAGATTCTCACTTATTTGCCAAGGTTTCCTTGAGGAAGGAGAAAACCGTGCTGGTGAAGCATGGGACCCGCATGGTCACGGAGTCACACTCACACTAATGTGCCACATCTACTACCATCATCAAATCATTACCACATTGTTGCTTAATTGTATCATTATAAGTAAATTGGTGATGGACTTGTGAAGTTGGCAGAAAAGAAAGAATTAATGATGCATGCATAATTTCTAAATTAGTTTCACATTTTTATTTCTTAGAATTTATAATATTATCTATATGATGTAATATCAATTCCTTTAATTTATGATCATTTTCATGTACACTTAAGTAGTTTTTATGGTTAGTTTCACCAATTCACAATTGTGTATTCTTTCAACACTTAAAATACTAAATCAAATCTATAATTTATGTGATTATGCTACTTATCATAACTAATGTATAACTTATAATTTATTCTATGCATAATATTTTTAATGTATGATATTCAATCATATCTCTTCAAAATTTCATATTACTCTTGTTCTTTTTTTTCTTGTATACAAATTTGTTTATATACATTATTTATGTTTAAAGCTATTTTTTCAATATCCATTGAAAAATACATGGCTAATTATATTTCTACGTTGTATTTTGCTATGCTTTCTACTAATTGGGTAACGTGGGTACATCCTAAAGTAAAATACTCATTTCATAATCACGTTCATCTCATAAGTGTAAAATACATGGTTCTTGTAGATAAACTACAAAACAACAAGAATTCATTTCCTAAGGGCAATCATTTAATTTTGACACAACTATTAGGGTTCTATCCTTATCATGGACAACTTTCCAAATGCTTATCTACCTAATTTTTATGGTAATCATCATAAGTGGTGTCTAGCTCTTCCACTCACTATGCTAATCCCTATACCTAGTCTTAATCTTGTCTTCTAAGCTTAGAGATTACAATTTCTCCATCTGAAAACCAAAATCATTTCTATTGAGCTCACATGCTCTATCCTTGTGCTATCTTAATTATTTCTGATTCAATACCCAACATTTTACTAATGTAGTTATGTAGGGCATCTACTCAAAAAATAGTCATAACTTGTGGTATCTTACTTATTTCTAATACATTCTAATAATGTAGTCATGTAGGGTATCCACTCAAAAAATGGTCATAACTTGTTAACCTAAGTTCAAATTAACGTATATCTTTGCCAAGGTAAGAAGACAAAAACTATGGAATAAAAAATGGGTTTGATTCATTTTTTTAATCAAAATCATATTTTGAGTTGAGTAGTAGGGAGCCTCAAAAGACAAAGCAAAAAAGGCGAGTTGTGTAATTGTGTGGATTTTGACGGATCCAACCAATAAAAAGGAAGAGTAGTGGGTCCTTCATTTTGATAAGCTTGCAATGGGAAACTTCACCTTGTGGCTTTGGGGTAGTGTGTGTCGTTTGGCTTGAGACACTAGATAGATAAAGCTTTCATGTCTAACGGGCATCAAATGACAAAAACAATTAGGTGATAATCTATGGGTAAAGGAGGATGAGAGAATCTTCTTTTTTAAGGCTATACATAGTCTAACACAAGGACTAGGCTAACATGAAACGTTTTAAAAGATTTAATAATTAGTATTAGGCTAGATTGTCGACACTGGCCCATTAGCTCAGTTGGTTAGAGCGTCGTGCTAATAACGCGAAGGTCGCAGGTTCGAGACCTGCATGGGCCACATTATTGTATTCGGAGTATTATATTGTTGCAGATTTTTGTGGTTGACAAGCCATGTATATGAATGACAAATGAGTAGCATGTCCATTATTGTATTCGGAGTATTATATTGTTGCAGATTTTTGTGGTTGACAAGCCATGTATATGAATGACAAATGAGTAGCATGTCCTTTACATCAAAGGGATATTATTATTATTCTTTTAGTGAGGAAATGCATGTCCATTATTGTATTCGGAGTATTATATTGTTGCAGATTTTTGTGGTTGACAAGCCATGTATATGAATGACAAATGAGTAGCATGTCCTTTACATCAAAGGGATATTATTATTATTCTTTTAGTGAGGAAATGCACAGACCGCATGCCTAAATAAAAGGATATTATTTATTTATTTTTTAGTGAGGAAATGGACAGACCACATGCCATTTAGGCATGCGGGAGGAGGGGGCAAGTATTGAACCCAAGCCGTGGCAGTGTAGGGCAAGAGCCCTTACCACTGGGCTATCCCCCCACGTTTTTTTATCACCAAGTTATTTGAAAGAAATGCAACTTGTTATTTTAAAGAATTTGGTGGGTAGAGAGAGAGACATGCCCAAAAAAAAAAACCAAAAAAAAAACCCTCACCAGACGAGAGCATGCATTGCTATAGATTATGAATGAGAGATGTCTTGCAGAATACAAACAGCCTCTCTAGCTTGGATCAAATTGTTTATTGGAAGGTATTTTGTGAAAATGAGGTGATTTGCTAATTGAGATTAAATCTTAATACAAAATTAGGAGTAAGGCATGACCAACATAAAGGCAGAGCCATATTTTATTCTAAAGCATTTGATAGAGTGCCCATTGACCACATGATGCCACATACACCAAGCAAGTGTACAAGGCCTATTGCCACTTGCTATCCTTCTCATGCACAACACACACCCACTTCAACTTTTATACCTTCTAAGAAATTAAACTGCACACTTTAGACCAAGATACATCCTCCATATCTTGTACAAACCTTAGGGTTACACGATCGTATTTCGAACAACTTTCTGAGCGTACGTACGATGATAGTTCCAAGTAGTTTGTAGAGGGTAGAATGCAACAATGAGTAAGAATCCAATGTCTCTGCTATAACAAAGTGATTAGGACGAATATAATACTTCTCATATGTGCAAGCACTTCATTAGCATTAGCAATGTGGTTAGCTAACACCACCTTTACACACACAGTGGTAGGCAGATCCCCACCTTTTCATTGCTCCCATATGGGCTCTATCAGGATCTTCACCCCATTGCTAGGATTTGCGCCATCAACTCCTTGGCACCCTCTATTTTTGCTAAAATTACTTAATCCCAAAGCTTCTACCATGGCTAAAAAATGACATGGTATTCTCATCCTTTCCATTATGAGGAGTATCCACATCATGTGTGGCTATGGGTCTTGCATGAGTTCATGATCCTCCAAATCTAAGCAACGTTAACTTATTCAAAATTAAAAATGAACACTCTGAAGTCTACATAGGTTAAGGCACAAATAAAACATTAAGACCAAAAGATAGAAAAGTGAAAGGTGAAGTACATGTTCCAAGAGGAGAAGTCCGACCTTTGAAATGGACACTTGGCAATTATTTTTTAAATTTCCCTTAGTTGGTATATACTGCGATAAAACCCTTGACGAGAAAACGATGTCTTTCTTCTCCATGTGGGGTGTGTATTTTGCAACCGTTTAAGCCTTGCACCAAAACCCCAATAACCATATAGCAGAAGGTGCAAGATACTCATCATTTCCCTGCCATCAACACCTTGCATCAATGCTACTGTGACCAGTAAAGCAACTGGCAAACCTGCTGGAGTGCACAGGGAGCTGTTGAATATACTCCACTTGGAAACAAGCTGTCATTGTCAAACACTGTATGCAACAAAGCTGTGCTTTAATCAATGGGCCTGTCATTTCACAGACGGAGCGCAACAGTCTATGCAGATCAGCACCAATAAGATGTTGCCTGTCATTCTCAATTTGCTGGAATCAATGCAGCTCCCTCATGGCCTTGATGTTGGTTAAAGTACTTTGGTCGCTAAGTCTCCCGGCTCCCCCGTCTCTTTTTACCCAGGAAAAAAGCCCCCAAAGCATTTTCATCTAATCATGAAATACTTGTATCAAAATTTCTGTAACAGCATTTGGCACTGAAAAAAGTGATCACCTTGAACAACCTGGTAAGGGTAACCAAAAAGAGGTACCCTACCCTTTTCATCAGATTCTTTTTTGTTTAAATCTCCAAATGAATAAAAGAGAACTCAAAAAATTGATGAGAACATTTTTCTCTAAAAGAAAAAGAACTAAATTATTCACAAAAGGAATATTTACAAGGTTGCATTTGGTCCTCTTAAATGTCATCAATACACATTGGGTTGAGGGCAATATTTTTGCATGTATCCCAAAAAAGAAAGAAACATCGGATGTACACTTACGGTTTCGCCCTACCTTTAAACACACAAAAAGATGCTTGCACCTGCAATGCATCACTTGGAAGACTTTTATACACCGAGCCTAAAGCAGTTCAAAACTATGACAGTAGATCTTTCAAGCTCGTTCACTAGCACAATCTAAAAGATGCAACAAACACCTTGTCTGGTATAGCATAACCACATGATGTAATATAGTGATAGTCCACAAAAAGCTCCATTCCACTTCAAATGAGATAACCTAAGCCCCACACGTTCATCATCAATTCTTCTTAAATTTCTCAACATAGCCCTGTCACAAGACAAGCAGAAAGCCCCACACGTTCGTCATCAATTCTTCTTAAATTTCTCAACAAATCCCTTCTAAAACTAAAGATGTGTGTTAAACGAACCGAAGAAAAATGTAGGAGGTAGGTATGGGCAAACCTGTACAAGCTTGGCAATCTTGGCCTGAGACTGCACCATGTACTGGTCCACGTTTTCCTGTGATTTCGGAATCTGGTGACCTTGTACACTGCCACTCACTTTGTCAACCACCTTCTTTACTATTGCTTTGTATGAGTCCTTGCTCATGTTACCTTCTTTCCAGGCTGGCTTTAGAACCTCTTTGACATAATCTGCCAAAGCAGACTTCAGAAGTCTCAATCCATAGGCTTCTTTGGCTTGCTTTTCTGTCGCCTCCGCTACCTGGTGATCCATCTCCACCTCTTCTGTAGCTCTTGCTCCATCAGGTGGACGGCCTGAGCTGCCCTTTGAATCATCCTTTGGAATGCCTGCCCTGCTGACGTTGTCAACTACAGTCAGATCTGATTTCTCCTTTTGAACATCACCTGATAACAGGGGCTTCACATCATCTGCCACGACAAACAAGACTTAATGGATACTTCATCATCTTGGGATGCAAGTGAAAAAGATTAGATGATAAGAGTGCACGGGAAGGATGGCTTTTCTAATTGGGTCTTACAGTCTTTACATTTAAAGGTGTATTGTTTATTAGAGTCCAATGCATTTGACTTGACAGTTTCATCTTCTGAGTTTGTAAGATGGTGTGTGTGCATGCACGCACGTGCATGCGTGGGCACAAACATGTAAAAGAAGTCTGTGTATTAGCCTCTGCATGTAAATGGTATGGGAATTTTTTAAAAGATTCGTTATCACTCCAGAGCCCTTCAATTCTACCTACAGAACAATCCCCGTAGCTTGACAGAACTGACGAATTCATTTGTGCCATACCTCTTGCTCCATGGAGTGGCTGGCTTGGCCTCCTAGTCGAATCATCTTGTGGTGCTCCAACCACAGGCGAAGCTGGTTTCTTTGCTTCAACACCAATTGACAATGGGGGCTTGGCATCATCTGCTTCATGTGAACAAAATTCATGTAACTCAATAATGGAACTTTCCAACGCCCTTTGATTCTACTAATATGATAGTCTTTGCTTCTTCCATACCTCTTGCTCCATGGAGAGGGTGGTGCCGTCTCCTAGTTGAATCTTCCAGAAGCACTCCACTTTTGCCCCCCCTGTCAGTTATGGCTGATTCAGGCTTCTTCTTTTGTGTGCCAGTTGATGCTGGAGGCTTCACATCATCTGCCATATTTTTAAAAAAATATATGAAATTTAGTAAATAATATTTCATTTTTAGTTTTTTTTTTAATCATAACAGGCCCGAACCATGACCCAGCTTTACCTCTTGCTCTATGATGTGGTGGGCGGCCTGCTCTTCTAAATGAATCATCTTGTGGAGTTGCAATTTTGTCAACTCTGTCAACTGCACTCAAATCTGGTTTCTTCTTTTCAACAGCTGCTGATGGTAGGAGCTTCGCATCATCTGCCATATGAAAAGCAGTAAAAAAGGAACACTTGAAGCTATGACAAATCAAACTAATCAAGCTACTCGGTAGCATGAAGATGTCGCTTCCGACACCCCCCCCACCCCCCCCCCCTCTCCAATGTTACATGTCATTGTGTTTGATGGATGTATACTGATGGACTACCATTGTCTCATAAACCCTTCTGGCTTTTGGTTAGCATATCATGCTAATAACATTTTCTTTTCTTTCTCTCTCTAGATAATCTAAAGGTGCATTTGATGTATACATTGACCATTCTTTTGTGCTAGCCCAATCTGTGATGTCACATGCAGAAGCTCTGGGTAGTCTTCTTTCAGCCCTAAGCACTCCATAGGAACACTTGATGCAAGAACAATCAGCATAGAGTGAGAGAGAGAGAGACAGAGAGACAGAGGGCTGTATTTTCAGTATATTCATAAACTACAGAAAAGGTACAATGTCTGTGGCCTTTGGCCTTCCTAAAAAGAGTAACAAAATCCCATTCTATGACCTACTCCATAAAGGAGTGAGATAGCTAACAATGGCCCATGGCCTAGCCTTTTATAGGCTCTTAGAGCACATAATGACATGGCTGACTGCTGCTCGGGCAAGTCCCTTGGACAAATATTGCTAAAAGCTGCCAACCAACAGTAAAAGGCTCTCCACACCTGGCCGACTTCATACATGTCTACCTGGGTCGGTTCCAGTGCCTGACAAGACTCTAAAATTGTGTTTATCTGCTCCCCAAATCAGAGACTAGCTTGGGATTATGCATGTCCATGTGCATGCGCACGACATCCCCTTCTACTAAACTTGATGACGGGATTCCAACCTTTGACCCTAGATGACTGTCATCATCCCCTGTCTCCACATATGGTCTCCCTTGTCATACTTCCCTTCTTGGTGACCTTTTCACAGAAAACCTTGTCGTAGGTCTCTGAATCCATTCCAAATCTGATGTAGAGATCTATGTTAGCATTTCATTCCTGTATGTTGTCCATATATATTCCCTTTTCATCATGGCCCACCCCTTCTTGGCTGCGTGTCAAATCCCCAAGGATCTCCTCGTGATCGTTCCTGGTACGAGACTCGAATCCTACAAACAAACGAATAAACAAACAACAAGGGGGTGCAGGCCTGACTCACCGCCCAACCATGACAGCCGTGGGCAAGCCCACAGTCTTGGCTATCCCCACCGAGCCACGAGCTGAGGTAACTAGGTTGACGTACCGACCAATCTCCTCCTCGCGACGTCCCATACCGCCACGAAGCTACCCTCGCGGGCCTCGAGATTGCTGCCGGCCTCGGCTGCGTAAAGCAGGTGCATGTCTGCACTAGATCCAGGCTCCAAGACCATAGAGCTCTCACAACTCGCGAGACTCTCTATATCTCATTAACTAACCTTGGCCACCCTTTTATAGGCTCTTGGCCGGTCATCGGGCGTCCACACTTGGGCGCCCGCCCGTCCATACTTGGGTGCCCGCCCATTAGTCTATCCCTAACTCAGCTCGCCAATCAGCCTGCCTAGCTCCAAGCTTCCCCAAACCTTGAAGCTAGTCTTGCGTGCGTGTAGCACACAGTAGATACACACTGTGCACATGACATACTCCCCTTCCTCTAAGAGCTCACTCCTGAGCTCACTAAAAAGCCAGGGTAATCTCTCTGAAGAGTAGTCAATGTCTCCCATGTAGCGTCCTCCTCAACACGATCCTTCCACTTGATCTTGTATTCCGTGATAAGTGTGTTACGTAATTTTCTTTCACGAAATCCAAGAATCTTTTTAGGTTCGTGCGGAACAAATGTCATATCCTCGACATCTATAATTTCTTGAGGAGTAACTAATTGATCTGTTCCACCTAGTACTTCCTTAAGTCTACTGACATGAAATACAGGATGAACTTTCACATGAGAAGGCAAATCCAATTCATATGCAACTGAACCAATCCGTCGTGTAACACGAAATGGTCCACAGTATCTAGTGGAAAATTTCGGAGATCGACCTGTCTGTAAAGTCGCGGAATCTTTCGGAACTCGCAAATACACCATCGTTCCTTTAGAGAACTTTCTGGGTGAACGATGTCTATTAGAATAAAATCTGTCTCGGTCTTGAGCACTTCTAATAGATTCCTTCGCAACTTGTAACATTTCCTGCATATCTTGCAAAAAATTACGTATTGCATCATGCTGAAGTCCTAAGAATCCAACTGTAACAGGTGATCTAGGTTGAAAACCATACATAAGCGTGAAAGGACTAGAACCTGTACTCGTATGCTTAGTACTGTTATATGTAAATTCTAACATAGGAAGATAATCCTCCCATGAACTCTATCTTTTGGATACATATGCTCGAAGCATATCCCCCAAAATCTGATTCACTCTTTCAGTCTGGTGATCAAAGGAACTCAAATTCAAAGTTGTTTCCAACTTCTCAAAAACAAGTTTCCAAAAATCACTCGTAAACTTAAGAGTCCCTATCACTGACTATGTCCTGCAGTAACCCGTACAGTCTAAACAATTGCTCGATAAACTGCCGTGCTAATTGCGTAGCTGTAATAGTCTTCCGAGTCGGTAAAAATCTAGCATTTTTGTCAAACGATCTACCACAACACAAATAGAATCATGGCCTTGATGTGTTCTTAGCAATCCGGTAATAAAATCCATGGAAATACTTTCCCATTTATTACCTGGGATTTAGAAAGGATGCAACAACCCCGCTTGTCTAAAGCGTTCAGCTTTATTTGCCTGACAAATTTGACACTTGAGAACATAATCTTCTACATACCCTTTCATCTTTGGCCAATAAAAAGTGTGTTTCACTAACGATAGTGTCCTCTGTACCCCAGGGTGTCCAGCAGAAGGGGTGTCGTGACACTCCTTAAGAATCTTGGACCTAATGTCCGGGATATGTGGTACACAAATTTTGTCATTACGGAATAGTAAACCATTCCGAATCATCCACTGGTCTCCTGCAGCCTGAATGGTAGACTGCTCAGTCATTGAGTCTTGGTCAATCAATGAGCTCCCGTCCTGGATCTTCTGCCAAAATAGACCAAAATAAAACTATCAGTCCTGCAAAGCCCTCTCAATGACTGAAATAAGTCAGTAGAAATCTCGGTGAACGACAAAGAATTCACCTCTCTAATTCGACTAAGCGCATCTGCAACACTATTCACGGACCTTTTCCGATAACGGATCTCAAAATCAAAATCTTGCATTAACTCCGCCCAACGAGCTTTCCTTCCTCTCAAATCACCCGCATCACACACATACTTGATTGACTGATGATCAGTCAATACCACAAACTTGGAGCCATATAAATAATGTCTCCAACCCTTGAGAGCATGAATCATAGCATAAAGCTCCTTCTCAAGGGTTGGCCAACGAGATTGAGTGTCGTCTAGCTTTTTACTTTCAAAAGCAACCGGTCTACCATCTTGAAATAAAGCAGCCCGGATAGCATAGTCACTGGCATCAATTTCAAGAACATAAGGCCGACTAGGATCAGGCAATGCTAAGATAGGTGCTTCCTTGACTTTATCTTTCAAAAGTCTAAAGGCCATATCCAAATCGTTATTCCAAGTGATAGGCTGATTTGACTTACGTCCACGACCTTTCAATAAGTCGGTCATCAGTAGTGTGAGCTGAGAGTACTCCCGTACAGATTTCCGAAGAAAAACAACAAAACCGAGAAAAGAACGAAGTTGTTTCACTGTTCGCGGTATAGGCCAGACCAGAACCTTCTGAACTCGGTCATAGTCAATGCTCAATCCATCTCTAGTGATCTTGTGTCCCAAGTAAATGATGTCGGTCATAAAGAACTCACATTTAGCATATAGTCGATTCTGTCTTAAAATAGATAAGACAATCGTGAGGTGTCTGACATGATCCTCAAGAGTACGACTATAAATCAAAATATCATCCAGGAACACCACCACAAATTTCCCCAAATGTTCACGAAAAAGATCGTTCATCATTTGCTGGAAAGTGACTGGAGCATTGGTTAACCCAAAAGGTAATACGAGAAACTCGTAATGGCCATACCTAGTCCGAAAGGCGGTTCTTTCGACATGCCTTTCATGAATACGTATCTGGTGGTAGCCAGTACGTAAATCTATCTTCGTGAAATATTTCGCTCCTGCTAACCGGTCAATCAGGACATCTGATCTAGGGAGAGGATAACGGTTCTTAATGGTCAGCTTGTTCAATCTCTTATAATCTATACACATTCTCCAAGTATTGTCCTTCTTTCTCCTAAGCAACACAGGTGCACCCCAAGGTGATTTACTTGGACGGATCTGGCCCATCCTCAAATAATCTTCGAGTTGTTTAGCCAACTCATCTTCCTTAGCTTGGCTCATCCTGTAAAAGGTGGAATACTGACAGGATGAGCACCAGGGATCAAGTCAATACGATGATCTACTGCCCGTTCAGGTGGTAAACCCGATGGCAGTTCCTTAGGAAATACGTCTTGAAACAAATCAAGTATCTTCTGTAATTCTTTGCTTTCAAACACACTTAATTTATTTACATCCATGGAAGGGATGAGAAAAGAAGAAAGTGGGATCAATACACAATGGAAAGTGGTATACAAAGAAGAATCCATTATATTTCCAAAATCAATTGTATTTACAAGAGGTCCCTGAGAGGGATGGATACAATCACCTAAAATACTATACTTGGTGTCCCTATGCTGAAAAGAAAAAATATGACTAGACCAATCCATCTGGACGTCAAGAGTCTTAAACCACTTAATCCCTAATAACAAGTCTACATTTTCCAAATGCATAATATAGCATTCCAGAGTGTCTTTGTAGTCATGAATCTTGATTGGACTTCACCTTGCGATCCCAAACTTGCCTTCCCGCAGGTAGACGTACCTCATAGGTATGATCGCTGAGTGTCGTATCAAGACTCAATTTCTGCACAAGTTTGTAGTTAACAAAGTTATGCGAACTACCAGGGTCTAAAAGAATGTGAATTTTATGGCCATTCACTTCTCCATAAACTCGGAGAAGATCATGCAAGCCAAATACTTTAGAATTGAACAGACAATCAAAACAAGTACTAGGGCGAGAAAGTACAGTAATTGACATACCTGTCAAAGACAACTGGTTAGCTGCCTTTGACTTGGGTCCTGCGTTTGTCTTGGTACCCTTTTGCTTCGGGCACTCGTTACGCATGTGTCCTTTTTCTTCGCAGATAAAACAACGTTCTTCCTTCTTGAGCTTTAAAGCCCTAAGGAGTCGTTTCTTCTTCGCTGGTGTCGAGCTTGAATTCTTCGAAGGTTGGTCCGAAGACTTGCCTTCAGTCGTGTTAGCCATAGGTACGGAAAACTTTCTTTTATGCTTGTTCCCCTGCTTGGTAACGGGTTTCGACTCGGAAGAGACCATCGTATCATCATAGATACGAGCTGAATGAATGGCCACGTCCAATGTTTTACATTTGTTATTTTTAACCTGTAATCATTATGAGTCTGGTAAATCAGCTACGAAAAACCCCAAAAGAGTAGTGGGATCCATCTTTGTAGCTTTCATCTGCAAGTCACAAAACTTCTGGAGCTAGACCTCATAAGTGAGGTGCTGCGAGGTCATGGCCAAAGCTGAAAACCGGGCAACAACATCGTAATCATCCTCTTTCTTGAAAACGTCTTCGAATTGTGCCCAAGTCGTTAGCTTAGGATTGAGTTCCTTCCACCAAAGCAAAGCTTTGCCGGACAGGAAACCTGCTGCTAACTGGATCTTCTTTCCATCATCATATGGATGAAACTGAAAGTGAACTTGCCACTTGTGTAGCCACGTGTCCACGATCTCCTTGGTTCGCTGCTTTTGCTCGCCCCCGAACGGTTCCGGAGTAATGTTGGGACCTAAAGCTGAAGCCAAGGTATCCATACCCAAGAAAGTAGAGAGGGTAGTGGTCAATAGAGCAATGGAGTTCTGCAAAGCTTGCATCTAGGCTACGATTTGTGCCTGACGTTCCGTCGAAGAAGCTTCGAGAGCTACTTTGAACTCTTGCAAATCTGATTTTGACACAAAATCGTCAAAAAGATCGGCATCAGTACCTTCCGTAGCCGGCAAGCCTTCGCGTTCCACAAGGGGCTCCAACTCTGATTCTTGGGTCGACATCGTGAAGAGGGGACGTGGAGAGAAAATTCGATCTTTGCACAATGAAAGTGCGAGCGAACTTGAGAGCTTGAGAGCTTGAAAACTTGAGAGATGTGTGGCAAGAAGCCCACTTAAGGGGTTTATAAAGGTTTCCCAAAAGCCAAAAATCTCCAAAAGCTAGGCTTAGCTTTTGCTTTTGCTTTTGCTTTTGTGTTTTTTTTTTGAATATATATATATATATATATATATATATATATATATATATATATATATATATATATATATATATATATATATATAAAGATATATATATATATATATATATATATAAAGATATATATATATATGGATATATATATTCTATTTTCATTAAAAATAATAATAAAACACCTTGGAAACCTTGGAGGAGGGGTCTTTTAAAACTTTTAAAAAAAATTAACTCAAAAAAAACGAAAGCTTTTAAAAAAACGTAAGCTTTACTTTTTTTTTCTTCTTCTTCTTCCTCCTGGAATAGCCCGGCGGCGAGCTGCCGTCAACTGATGTGCTGCCGGCGCATGCTGTCCTGCCCGGCGCTTGCTCGCCCGACGGCTGCTGACCTCCAACCTGCGCCTGCACAGTTCGCGTAGGCCAGCCACGTTAGCCTGGGCGCCTGCGCTAGGCTGGTCGCCTAGCTGAGTAGGCCAAGGCGCCTACGTGGGTCTGGCAGGCCTGGCCGCCTGGCTTGGCAGGCCTGGCCGCCTGGCTACACAGGCACATGCGCCTGCCTGCTAGCCGCTGATAGCCAACCAGCGTCTCCCGCCAGCGCACAAACCTGCCCGCTTATAAGCGATCCAGCACTTCTCTCACTCTCTCTCTCGTTCAACGAAAAAGCATCGTGCTTTTCTGTCTTCTACTTCTCATCCGACTTGCTCATGCATATGACTGCACAAAAGACTCTCCTCTTCTTTGCAACGCAATCAACCCTTCCATCTACCATCTCCCATCAACATGGGTGTCTTTGATGAAGAAAAAACACATACTATTCTGAAAACAACAGTATGCACAGAAAAAACAGCAAGCTTTTTAACACTTCGATCTCTTCTTCTCTACCTACCGACTTGCTCGTTCATGAGGTATGCTCTGATACCACTGTCAAATCCCCACGGATCCCTCGTGATCGCTCTTGGTTCGAAACCCGAATCCTGCAAACAAACGAACAAACAAACAGCAAAGGGGGTGCAGGCCTGACTCACCTCCCAACCATGACAGCCGTGGGCAAGCCCACAGTCTTGGCTGTCCCCGAGCCACGAGCTGAGCTAACTAGAATGACGTACCGACCAATCTCCTCCTCGCGACGTCCCAAACCGCCACGAAGCTGCCCTCGCGGGCCTCGAGATTGCTGCCGGCCTCGGTTGCATAAAACAGGTGCACGTCTGCACTAGATCCAGGCTCCAAGACCATAGAGCTCTCACAAACTCGCGAGACTCTCTATATCTCAATAACTAACCTTGGCCACCCTTTTATAGGCTCTTGGCCGGTCATCGGGCGTCCACACTTGGGCGCCCGCCCGTCTATACTTGGGTGCCCGCCCGTTAGTATTTCCCTAACTCAGCTCGTCAATCAGCCTGCCTAGTTCCAAGCTTCCCCAAGCCTCGAAACTAGTCTTGCGTGCGTGTAGCACACGGTAGATACACACTGTGCACATGACAACGAGGCACGCTCTGATACCATTGTCAAATCCCCAAGGATCTCCTCGTGATCGTTCCTGGTACGAGACTCGAATCCTGCAAACAAACGAATAAACAAACAAACAAGGGGATGCAAGCCTGACTCACTTCCCAACCATGACAGCCGCGGGCAAGCCCACAGTCTTGGCTGTCCCCACCGAGCCACCGAGCCACGAGCTGAGCTAACTAGGTTGACGTACCGACCAATCTCCTCCTCGCGACGTCCTATACCGCCACGAAGCTACCCTCGCAGGCCTCGAGATTGCTGCCGGCCTCGGCTGCGTAAAGCAGGTGCACGTCTGCACTAGATCCAGGCTCCAAGACCATAGAGCTCTCACAACTCACGAGACTCTCTATATCTCAATAACTAACCTTGGCCACCCTTTTATAGGCTCTTGGCCGGTCATCGGGCATCCACACTTGGGCGCCCGCTCGTCCATACTTGGGTGCCCGTCCGTTAGTATATCCCTAACTCAGCTCCCTACCTAGCTCCAAGCTTCCCCAAACCTCGAAGCTAGCTTGCGTGCGTATAGCACACGGTAGATACACACTGAACACATGACACTGTGTTTTCTCCTCCAGTGGACACACATCACTTGCAGAGACGGTCTGGTGTGGCTGGTGGCTTTGAGGCATCTCTGTACCTGTGGTGGACACTTGCTTTCTTTTGAGTTGTGTGCATTTTCAGAGGATTGTGTCACCAATTTGGGCATGTTACTATGTGAAAGGACTTTGGGAATTCCAGAGTACCCCAAAATAGTACAAGTATTGAGAACAGGGGATTTCCATTCCACATGCATGTGCATAAATCATAGATACATGTGAATGCATTAGAGGATTTTTACTAGAGAATGATGTGTTTTTGTCTCCTACCTGCATGGATGTGTGAAGTGATTGGTAGTGCCGGGGATGCTTGGCATCACTTATTAGAGTACCCTTGTCTGCTAATAAATTTATCATTTATAGGGTTTAAAACGTGTGAAAAGAGGCCCAAAAAGGATGCATTTTTATAGTGACCACCTTATAAGCCATTGAGTTCACATTCATTTAAATGAAGGTGGGCACTATTATTATTGAGGTTACATGATTTTTGGGCATTCTATTTGGCAACAAGACTTGTGGAGAAGAGGAATCGAATCTGAACTTACGAATTGAGAGATTCGAGAAAAAAATACTAGTGAAGAAGGACAAACAAAAACAAAGCATTTGAAAGATCAAAAATAAATAAACTAACAAACCTAGCTACTAAGGAGAGAAAATCAAAAGATAATATCAAGCGAAGACTTTTACTTAAGACATTACCAAAAAAAAAACCAAAAACCAAAAAAAAAAACAAAAAGAAATAAAATAAACCCAAAAAAAAAACAAAAAACAAAAACAAAAACAAGAAACAAGAAAACGAGAAAATAAAACAAAACAATTACATGAATGAAAGAAACTTTTTTTTTTTCACACACACAAAAGCATACACACACTTCTTCTTAATAAGAACTTAAACCTTTTGAGCTAAGATACTAAACAACAACATAAAATAGCAAAACAGAGAACTGTAAACTCTAGACCTAAAGCACTTAAGAGCCAGAACCAAACATTAAGCTAAACTTTTAAAAGACTTCGACTCAAAAGTGCAACCATTAACTCCAATGTCTGTCCGAACATGAAGTGTAGGTTCATCAACTCTATCATGCATAGCATGGACAATAAGCTATGACATCCTTACTCACGTCATCAGTGCCCAAGAGTAGGTGCAGGTTTGTATATAAGGTTAGTCCAAAAGAACATGCTTTATAAAACCAGCGAACTGAGTTTCTATCAGTCAGTCAGTCAGTCCAAGTCCCTTAACCCACTTGAAGAGATGCATTCATGCATGCAGAGTCAGTAGAAGCCTTAGAGTTTGCACCAGGACATGTGTGCATTTATGCATAGCATTCATTCCATATGCATGTAGGCCATCTAGACCATTGCAAAAGCCTTCAAATATCATCTAGTAGTCATCAGTATTTATCCCCATATTTTTCAGCATTTATTGGGCATTTTTTACATCATTTATGTATTTGCTTGGACAAGTGCAGTCGGCCAGCCCTGTAGCCAGCCGACCAACCGAAAAGAATTATTCGGTTTATGACAAAGAGCTTTTGGATGTGATCACAGCGCTCAAACATTGGAAGCCTTTTCTTTATGGACAGGTTTTCACAATCAAAACAGACCACCAAGCACTTAAGTGGCTTCAAACCATGCAAAGTGCCCAGTGGAGTGATCGGCAAGCCAAGTGGAGTCAACTCTTCCAACAATTTGGAGGAATGATGGAGTATATCCCTGGTAAGCATAACCCAATTGCGGATGCTCTTAGTCGAAAGGCCAGCATCCAGGCAGTGCAAGAGTCTACCATTCTCGAAATCACGGGGAAGGACTTAGATAGCATGAAAGACCAGTATGTCGACTCCCCTAAGTTTGGTACTCAGTATCCATGATGCCCACGACTCCTTAGTTGGAGGACATAGAGGTATCAACAGTACCCTCGAGAAATTAGAACGGTCCTTTTATTGGCCAAAAATGAGGCGTGATGTCTATTCACATGTTCAAGCCTGTGAGATTTGTCAAAAAGTTAAGGTTCCACATACAAAGAAGACTGGGTTACTGCAACCTTTGCCCATCCCCAACAAACCTTTCATCGACATATATATGGACATTGTAGGGCCTCTACCAGCATCCACCGGATCCCGTAACACTCAATGTTTTACCATTGTGGATCGCTTAAGTAAGTTAAGCATGCTCATCCCATGCAAGCATACGGCCACAACTGAGAACGTAGCTCGTCTTTTTCTCAAACATTGGTACCCCATTTGTGGTTTGCCTAGCACCATTACATCATATAGAGATTCCAAGTTTACCTCACACTTCTGGAGGGCAACACACCTCAGTATAACCTGTCCTGCCAAATAATCACATTCATTGCTTTTGTCCTTGGACTCCTTTGAGATTTGTTTACCCTTGCCTTTGCCTTTGCCTTTGTTTTTGTTGTTGTTGTTGGAGTTCCCTTTTCTGACTTTGCCTTTGTCCTTGTCAGAGGCAACAAAAGCAGACTCCGACTTGCCTTTTCCGCAAAGCATGCACTTGTCGTGGAGATAACTTATGACTTTCTCAAAGGGGGGGAGAGGATCACGGAAGTAAATATGATCCCTAAAAGAATCAAAGGAAGCAGGCAATTTTCCAAGAAGCTTATGGATAGGATTGTTCATTGTGCTCACGTACTCCTCAAGCTGCGGTACGGGTGAACTCTCCAATCTTCTCAACCACATTATCTAACTCTTTGATTGTAATCTTCTCCAGATCTGATTCCAGTTTGGCAATCTTTACTATTGAAACTCTCCCATACCTCCTCTGGATCTCCGTCCACATCTGATGAGCATTACTCCGGGTAGAGACAAACTGTGCCTGTATAGACAGAGTCATGCAATGAATGATGATAAGACGGGCCCGAGCATCCAATATGCTTCTCAAAGTAGGGTCCACCAAGTGAGATGAGGAGATGGACATCCCCACATCGACTCCTTCTAGCAATAACTGAGTGTAGAAAGACCAAGTATGATAGTTGGCGGCTGTAAGCTTCATGAAGCCACTGACTTGGGGAGGATTGTAGGATGATATGTGGGTAGGGGTGGGAGCAAGAACTAGATGAGAGAAACTCACAGAAGAAAGATTGGGAAGAGGAACCACCTGTGGAGCGGGAGCAGGCAATCCAGGTTGTGAAGGTGCTCGAGTATCAACTAGAGAAGGAGCAGCAATAGAGAAATCTCCTGAAGCCATGCCCTCTGACAAGAAACCTTCTCTGAAGCAAGAGGGCTATAAAAAAACAGCAAATAGCCTCCTCTCAAAATGTGCACAACAAGAAGAGAGAAAGAAGAAAGGGAAAGGACGGTGGAAAACTGAAGGAGAGAAGCAAATCTCTCAAGAACTTTGTCCTCAGCACCTAGAAGAGGGCTTCAGCCTCCAACATCAAAAACGCAGCTGTCCCAGGCTACAGATGCAGAAAACACAGCACTCTTGAGGAAGCCTCTTCTCCAATCAGAAAAACATAGCATTTTCTTGCTTGTAGGTTAGTGTTGGGCTCTGATACCATGGAAGAAAGAGAAAACACAGGTTGTAGGCAAAAGCACAAACTGTAGAAGGCTGTAGACAGTTGATTATTGCTGAAAATGAGCACGAGGGAAGCCCGTAGTTGCTTACAAGCATAAGAGACTGTTGCAACAGCCAATGAACTCCAACAAATATGCAAGAATGAGATGAGATATGATGAGAAGGGTGTGAACCCTTATATATCTCCCATATGAGCAAGTCGGCCAGCTGTAGAAGGCCAACAGCAATCGTGAGGCATAAATATGCCATAAACAGCCTAAAAAGACTCATAAAATGCTAGAAAAATCCTAAATGATGTTTGCTAGATATGCTAATGTAGGGCCTCATAGAAATGGAGATGATACATTTTCCAACAAAGAAAAGCCAAGTATACTTTGAGTCTTGCAAAGTTGGTGCTTTTTGAAATTTATTGTAAGTGTTTTTGAACACTTAACCCTTGTATGCACGTACAAGCAGAATTGTGTGTTGTTTGCCTTGAACTGTTTCACGTAAACACTGTTATTGGTTGAAAAGCCTGGTTTATATGGTTTTTCATACGGATATGTCCAAGGGCTATGGACGATATTTATGGCATATCTTTGCTCAAGAATTTATACATATACAATGGTTTGGCGCATCTATATGGTTATCATTGGCCCGGTGACTCTTGGGCTTTATATACAGCTCTTTGGCTCCCTTTACTAGGATGGAGTATGTTTTTGGTTCCCTTTTATTCAGGATGCAGTGGATTTATGGATATCTTATGGATCGAGGATTTTTCTATGGATTTCTATTATCGGCCGAAATGCCTGTAAAACTATCGCTCGCAAGTATGCTTATGAAGAACCAGGATCTCTATGCCTGTGATTTATTCTTATCTTATTTGGACCAAGGTGGAAAGGTACGTAGTGTACGGCACGCTATCAGTACGTACGGAACGTGCTTCTGTACGGAACAAATTTTAAGGTACGTAAACAATACGTACCATTTGTAAGCAGTCCTAGAAACCTGAATATTTTGTAGACATAGCAACCAAAATACTTAAAATAAAGACTGAACCTCATTACTTAAAGTTTAAATCAATTATCAGTTACCAAGCCCATTACACAATACCTCATGTCAACAGTCATAGTGATATAAGCAAGAACCATGAAAGTCATAGATGATAAAAGAGAGTACAAATATCATGTCTACAGCACATGTCCTGGTCCACAAGTGCAAAAAGCAAAACAATGAAACACTACAGTTGTCTAGACTCTAGAGCATAGTCACAAGGGACGGGGGACGGTGAGACGGGGGACGGGGACGGGGACGAGACGGGGGACGGCCATAAGTAGGGAACGAGGACGGGGGAGGGAACGGCACTCAAAAAATACTCTCTCTAAATTTCTGCCGCTGGGGGGATCCAAGGGGGGCCGGCGGGGGAATCCAAGGGGGATCCAAGCTTGAAACGAACTCAAAATCGTCTCTCGTACTGTCTCTCTTACTAGTGTCTCCAACAGCCATAAACGGCTAGAAGAGCCAAGGCCCAACAGCCATAAACGGCTAGAAAACAGGCAGGCGCAACGACCAAAAACGGCAGGAGCAATGGTAGATGCAAGCGTCTCAAATCTCATCATCAGATGAAGATGATGAGTCTTCTGAAGAGAGCCACACGCCACACATTTTTTATTTTTTTTTAAATGATTCCGTACGGATCCATACAGTACGGTACCGTACCGTACCGTACGGCTGTACTGTACTGTACGGATCCGTACGTGCGTACGGCAACAACCTTGATTTGGACTCATGGAAGAGTTGGTGCCTCTATCTAGTGAGAATCTGAACTCATGGAAGAGTTGGTGACTCTGTCCAGTGAGAAGAGTTGGTGACTCTGATTACTCACTATCTGAACTCATGGAATCATGGAAGAGTTGGTGACTTTGTCCAGTGAGTATTTCATGAACTCATGGAAGGGTTGGTGACCCTAGTGAGTGACTAAGGGTTGGTGATCTTGTGAACTCATGCGAGAGTTGGTGACTCTGGTGAGTTAGTATCTAGACTTGCAGAAGGGATTTGACCCTAGTGAGTAAAGTCTGGAGGAAAGAGGAAACCCTGGTGAGCATCTATGGTTTCATGAAAGGGTGATTGCCCTAGTGAACCACATAGACATGTAAAGCATATTTGGTTTGCGCATGCATATGGAGGATCATTGGAGTGGTGCTCTTATGTAGTCCAATGGCATGACAAGATCTTTTGTGGCTATGTATGATACTTAATTTTCTTTTGCAAGTACTTAAAGCTACTTATGGATTTATGGATATTTCCGACATAGTTGGCTCTTGTGCCTGTGTCAAGTTATTATCAGAGTTCTTTACTCGCGATATGGTTAACGTTTGTTTCTTGATACGGTTGGCTCTTGTGCCCGTATCTGACTTCAGATCGTGGATCTGGATTTATGGCTTTAATGCCTGGAATTTTGGACACTACTGATTGGCAGAGCATCTGCTATACTTGAAGAGTAATCCAATAGTATCAAGATTATACATTTGCGGAAAACTACTTTATAAGAGGGAAGGGATGTCACCATTTGGTCCCTTCACTAGTCTTGACCAGTGTTTCACACATTACGCAGAGCCACGGTGTGAACGAGGATTTTCCACAAAAGAAAGCTGAAGCTTCTATTGGCAAAGTTTGGCCTGAAACATGGCAATACAACATGAGCACCATGGGATTTTGTTCATTAAAGTGACTTATAATGTTTATAAGTCAGTGTGTTCACACATCATTAATGACAGGCTGGACATATTATTATTTTGGGCATATGTGCTTGCCGTACACATCAGCGACGGCAGGTGACTAAGCTCTCTCTCTCTCTCTCTTGTTTTTTGCTATCCTTTGTGGGCTGGTCGACTGCATCAGACATGCTTTTGTCCTCCTTGGCTGGCTGCACACAGAAAAGCACAGCATAGAAGCTGCCATACAGCAGTAGTACAGGGTTTGTATAGTTAGCCACACGTGTGGCTATAGTTGGTGTTCTTCACTCTCACAATCCTAGCCTTGTTACGGGCAGATTTGGGGCTGATTCATGGACTGTTTTGAGACAGTTTTTCGGATGGCTTTTGGTGCTGTTTTTATCTTGGCACTGGATAGATATCTGGGCAAGAGATTTGCTGATGCTTTGTGGGAAATCCAGTGGAAGCCGTTCCGGCTCAGTGCGGTGTCTTTTATGTTTATATCTGTGGTTCTTCCACTGTGTTTCAAAGCTCTGTTTGGTATTTGAAGTGTCTATCTATCGCTCCGGGTCCCTGATTGGTTACAGGATGTCACCATTTTGGCCTCCCACGTGGTCTTCCTCTATTTCGTGCCAAGGTACGAGAGGCCAGGGAGCTTCGTGTCGCCCGTAGTGTGGAACCCACTGTCAAGGATCCCAGTTTAGGCTTCCGACTGAGCCAGTTCCGTGCTCAGGAAGACTTGCTATTTACAGGTTCCAGGAACGGGAGATATATCCATTGCGTAATGCATGTGCATGGATTTCTGCTTGCCTAAAATTGATTTCATGTGACTTGTTTTCGTGTGAATGCTTGCAATGACGGGTCCAGTTCACGAGCAGGGGACGCCCACTTGTGAGCCATGTGACTGCCCTATATTCTGACATGGTTTGCGACATGTGAACAAGTGGTAAGTATTCATTTAACCCTTGTTTATTATTGTAAAGGTTTTATAACCTTAGCAGTACCTACTGTACCTACTGTACCTTCTGTACCTGCAGTACCGGCTGTACCTGCTGTGCATGTGCTGTGGGCACCTGCTGTACCTACTGTCGCTGCCTTCTGTACCTACTGTGCCTATTGTACCTGCTGTGGGCACCTGCTGTACCTGACTGTACCTTAAGTACAAGCTGAAACCCTAACTGTACCTGCAAGTACATGCTGACTATTCCGACATCTACAATACCGTATGTACATGCTGAGAACCGGCACCAAGTGTACCCGTCTGAGTACCTACTATTGACACCGCGTAGCGGCGTACCAGTACCTATTTGTGTACTGGTACAACGGAGGCTTGAACCAGAGTCTCTGCAAGGGTGTGAGCCAGGCTCTAGTACAAGAGCGCCTGTTTGTGCGTGGTCTCGAAACGATAGCTTCATGTTCACTTCCCTCTAGGTGTATGAGACTAGTGGCCAAGCTATTTAGACTCATTCGACGAGTCCGGCATCGACAAACTACTCCGATATACTTATGTTTGGGTAACTTGTCTCCATATTTGCATTGCATAGGATTATCTAGCTGACAGGCCTTGGAACTTTGTACAAATTTAAATACTCCAATAATATAATCCAGTATTGAGGGGGGGGTCGGCCTGTTCGCGGCCCCAGTGATGGTGTACTGTGTAGTTCTTGTCTCATCTTGTGCAATGATATATCATTCAGTTATTATTTGCAAAGTGGATCTTAGATATTAAGTGTGACGTGCATATTGTTCACAAGACGATGCCCCACACATAGCTGGTGTAGTTT
This sequence comes from Cibotium barometz, assembly GCF_041138505.1. Classification (NCBI taxonomy): domain Eukaryota; kingdom Viridiplantae; phylum Streptophyta; class Polypodiopsida; order Cyatheales; family Cibotiaceae; genus Cibotium; species Cibotium barometz. Next base: position 7,999,284 of record NC_141073.1, read on the forward strand.
CACCAAGCCTTTGGCCAACATTTCCTCTAGTTGCTACTTGAGCTCTATCATCTCAGGATGACTCATCCGCCGGTATGGGGCACGAGATGAGGACTCTACACTAGGAATGAGATCAATGTGGTGGTCCTCGGGTCGTGTCAAAGGTAACTCCTCGGGCAAATCAACATTGAACAAGTGTCCATGCTCGTCCACAATGCATTGTTATCCGCCAAATCCTCCAAGTTGTCCGGCTGAATAGCCTGGACATATACCATACATGTATCACCACCCTTGTGTACAGCTTGTTTCATCTGAAGGGCTGAAATAACTGCAATAGGGCCTGTGTGAGATGGTAATTACTCCCCAATCACCTCTAAGGAGTGGCCGGACGTATCCTGAAAAGTCAACATGTGCTTCTTGTGGTAGACCACACCCACATGATCATACAACCATGGGTGGCCTATAATAATATCCACATGATCCAAAGGTGCCACCTTGAACATGCGACGTTCAAAAAACTCCCCAAAAGCCAAAGGGGCATCCTCCAAGGTCTCCGCAACCCAAAACTGGTTGGATTTCTTCCTCTTGCCTCTCATGGCGGTGCCTAGGACTACGCCACTGGTGTCCATCGTAGGCAACTTCAACCGCTCAACCACACGGTCTCTAATGATGTCCTCCGAGGCTCCTCCATCCCTTAGCACATCACCATATCATGCTGGCCAAGGACCACTAAGATCCTCCAAGACCAGTTCAAGTGAAGAGCAATTGTGGTACTTGTGGGAGCAGGAGGGGGGTCTCCTAGATACAGCTATGCAGACGAGCTCGCCTTCTCCTCGGACTTCTCCTTGCCCTCACCATTCTTCTTCCTCATGTTCTTCGAACAATCCTTTCCAATATGCTTCACCGAGTCACAATAAAACACCGTCCGACAGCCATCTTGACGCGACGCTCTTCAGGGGTGAGGCGAGTCACTGAGACTCACCCACTTGCCTTGTCCTCATCATCCTTGGCCTTGGACTAGCTACCCTTGTCTTTGCCTTTCTCTTGCCCCTATTATTGAGTCCCAGACTTGGAACTCTCTTGCATCTTGAGGGTTGTAGCAAGGCGAACTGCATCTGAAAGATCACCGGGCTGATGTGCACAAACGTCTGCATGCAAAGATAGTTTCAAACCATCCACAAATCGCTCAACCTTCTCCAACTGTTGAACGGTCCTTGGAAGCATGAGAAAAAGCTTCCACAAACGAGCGACATAGTCGGTTATCGATTCGCCATGTTTCTGCATAAAACGTTCCCAGTACCCCATACAGGTACACCGATTTATCTCATAGGCCGAGGTCAGTCTTTTGGAAGACGTTAAAAATCTCTCTCTCTCTCTCTCTCTCTCTCTCTCTCTCTTCTGTGTGAGCTTCTTCTTCCTACATCTAACCCTAATCTGCAAGAACCCTAGCTATGTGTGAGTGTGAGTCCCCCAACAGGTGGTATCAGAGCCATGTTCCTGCTCCCGGAAATTCCTGCAGTTCCCTTGCCAGCAGCTGTGCCGTTCGTTGACTAGTTCCATCACCAGCAGCTGTGCCATCCGTTAACTGTTTCTATCGCCGAGAGCTGTTCTGTCCGTCGGATCCCCCGCCGCCTCCGCTCCGCCCCCTTGGCACCCCTCAGCCCTTTACAGTCACCAACTCGGGCGGAGCTAGTGGGGAGGGCTCCACCACCACCCCGCCCATAGGTGGCGCTCGCACCAGGAGAGGCGGCCCAAGACAGAGCTCAGCCCCCTTTAAGGCTCACGTGGCAAGGGCTGTTTTTTGCCGAAAATTGGGGCACGTTTTCCGTCCATGTAGCCATCGTGGAGGTCTCATCGCCCAGACGTGCCCTTTCCGTCCTAGTCATCATCGTCCCACCGTTGCTGGCCCCTTCACCTGTAGCTTCTGGTCCCCGCCACCTACGACTGAGCTTTCGCCGTCTCCATCAGCAGCTTGGTCGCCCATCGCCTGCCTACAGCAGTACTCCCGTAGCTACCGTAGCCCATCGTCAGCAACTCCCGCACCTAACGCCTGCAGCAGCCCATCTTCAAGCGCCGACGTGCCCTGCAACTCCGACACCCTGAACCTTCCCGTCTGCTCGCCACCTTCATTCAGCCAATGTCAACGTCTGCAGGCCGCCTACTGAGGTATTCGAAATTTTTAAAAAAAAAAAACCAAAATTTATTGCAAACATTTTGGTGCAGGTTCAAGAATTTTGGGGGTTTGGCAAAATTCCCCTTTGCATGGAAAATTGCAAGAAGCACCATATGGTATATGCAAACTTCTCAATACAGAATTGCCAAAAATTGAACATGCTGCTTTGGTTGGAATTTGGGGGATTTTCAAATTAAGGTCAAAATCAACAAATTAAGCCTCTTCTAGTTGCAGAAATTAGGAGCTTTTAGGCAATTGACCGCACATTGAAGCAATTGCAGTGCATAAAAATTGGGGCTTTTCGGTTTGGAGCATGTAATCGGGGATTACAACGGTGATTTGTCACATATGTATACACATTGTGTATAATTGGACAATTTGGTGCAGGTTTATACTTGCTTCAGGTTGCAGGTAAAAATTTGCACAGGACATTTGGTTGCCTGGCAGTGCACATTGGTGCTTGGTTTGCCGTGTATTTTGTTGAGGAGTCTTCATTAGCCATGGGTGGTCTCTTTGATTCAGAAGAGCCTTCTTCTTATGAAGAAGCGCAAGAGAATGAGCACTGGGTGCAAGCCATGCAGGATGAAATCTCTTCTATCATGAAGAACAATACTTGGGATCTTGTGGACTTGCTGAAAGACAAGAATGTCGTTGGAACAAAGTGGGTGTACAAAGTCAAAAGGAAGTCTGATGGTACTATTGACAGGTACAAAGCAAGACTTGTGGCTAAAGGCTATTCTCAGAAAAAGGGAATAGATTATGAGGAGACTTTTGCTCCTACTTCAAGAATGACTACAATCCGATCAGTGATTGCATTGGCTGTACATAAAGGATGGAAAGTGCAACAATTGGACATCAAAACTGCATTCTTAAATGGGGATTTACAGGAGGAAGTACATGTCAATCAGCCCATTGGTTTTGTAGTTCCTGGTGAGGAACATAAAAGTATGGAGGTTACACAAAGCATTGTATGGGTTAAACCAAGCTCCAAGAGCTTGGTATGATAAAATACATGCTCATCTAACCAGCCAAGGTTATGTCAATAGTCCAGCTGAAAGCACATTGTATGTGAAGAAAAGTGGTGCCGATATTCTCATAGTCATCTTGTATGTAGATGACATGCTCATAACAAGGACTAGCAAAGCACAAATTTCAGATATCAAGGCTGATTTGAAAGCTGAATTTGATATGTCAAATTTGGGCCAAAACATTGTGCAGCCCATCTTCAATGCTTCAATTTGCAGTTAAAATTCTGCAACATTGCACAGTCCCAAAACCAAGGGCACAGAGGGACCTGAGTCCACAAGTAAACCACAAGGTGGAGGTGGGGTGGGGACAAGGATCCAATGTGCATGTTTTTTAATGTGAGTCATCTGATCTCTCAGTTGAATTGATGTGCTATATGTTAGGTTTGGTGTTTTATCAATAATTGATCATCAACACTTCCCTACAGCACCTGAGACAGAGAGAGGCCCACCACAAATGTGTATGAGAGGCTGACGAGAGCACAGAGGGACCTGAACCTACAAGTAAAGCACAGGGTGGAGAAGGGAACAAGGATTTAAATGTGAGTCATCTGTTCTCTTTCCGTTCAATTGATGTGCTATATGTTAGGTTTGGTGTTTTATCAATAATTGATCATCAAAAATTTCCTACAGCACCTAAGACAGAGAGAGGCCCAGCACAAACGCATATGAGAAGCTCACAAGCATGGACAGATGTCAGTTTCAACGAAGGTGATTAATTTTACCTGCCTCACCTCACAGGGTAACCAAAATGTGCAAATCAAAGGTTGTGGAGTTTAGACTGGGCTACAAGAGAGTAGCATGAGAAAGGACAGGCAAAGAGCATGGGCAGACCAAACAAGTTTGGAAAGATGATGTCCATACTAGTAATTAATCAAGCAAGCCGCCACCCACCAAGAAGACTATACCGCAGCATCCACTGGTCACATAGTCCCAATTAAGGTCTACCTGTTCGTCACCCAGATCAGACCTATTTAACGGCCTCCTCTCTCATGCTTAGCCATCATTGTGAACAGAGTGCATTAAGAGCCCCCAGCTATAGCCAATGGGAGAGGAGAGCACAAACTAATAATCATGAGCAACAAAATCTGCCTTTTGAGGGAGGGCGAAGTGGGAATATGCAACGTTACCAAAAAAGATACAAGGGTGATGGAGGGAGGTAGGGAGGAAGACAGAAGTTCAAGAAAAGGAGAGGAATGGAAAATGGGAAATTAAAGAGAGAAAGAAGGGAAAAGAAGAGAACCAAATTAGTCAAAGGACCTTAACTGAACACATAGATGAAATGGCTTCATCTATCCTTAGATACACGGTACACCTAATGTGGTATATAAAAATTTCCAGTATAGAATATCTGCTCCATCATACAATTAAAGGTGAGCTTGCACCATTGGTAGGTGCGGATGTGATTTTTTTGGGAACCCCTCATGTGCCCTGACTCAATCTCATACAAAAAGCAATACTTCCAGCTCTGAATATAAAAAAAGTGATACCATGTAATAATAAACCTTTTAAAGATCTACAAAGCAGCAGTAGACTATCTCTGAATCCTTCTGCTAGTAATAAGGCATAAGCATATGGAGGGAAAGCCCAGATTACAACCCTTATATCCAGGCAATCCTGAAACGAAGGGGAGTGATTCCCTCCATGGCTGGCTGATTTGAGGAAGATTATATCTGAGAGGAGGAAGGAGGGAAAAGCCACACTTGGAACCGGTACTGCCAAAAGATGCCACCCTGGACAGAAAAGGTCCTGGATTGTAAAAATTAGGGCCAAGCGATCTATTGCATGGCTCAGGATCTGTCCTGCATGTCCTCCCAATGACCATGGGAGTGTCGATGAGGTCAGACCATATGGCACAGCTCTGCTGGAGATGTCAGCGCTCTCAATGGTTGCAGCATCATACTCTCCAGCTCTGCCATTCTGCAAATTGCAATGCTGCTGATCAGCTCCTACCAAAAGCTGACGCGCCATGGGCTGATGGGAACCTAATGTGCCCCCATGGCAGAATCTGCTGATAAAAGATGATACATGCCATCCTCCTCATATAAATGGCAATACCCATCTTTGTCCCTGCCCAAGCCACTGTGCCCCAGGTGATGTAGTAGTCATCATGGCGGTCCAAGGTTGACGCAGTGGTTGTCATGGTAATCAAGATGAACAAGCACAGGATCCTGTGCCAGACCTGCTTGGGCAGCTAGGCGGTTTGAAAGACAGTGGCATTACAACTCCCGGCGGGAGGCTCTGCAGCAATGGCAGCCTGCCAGTCCGCCTGTGGTGGCTAGCCAGCTCCCCCCTGCGAGACCTTCATGAGCAGTGAGCCATAAAAAGTAGGACAACTTGAGGGGGTTCCTGCTCCACGGGCATTTCTAGAAGGCCGTCATGACTCATGAGGGATGCAGACATGCCCTGTGTCAGCCAATGCTGGATGATGGTGCCCACCTGCATCAGAATGTCCCCCCCAAGCCTGGCTGAGTAGCTGAAGAAGTAGACCAGTCAGGCTGTGGAGCCAGAAAATTGCACCATTGCCACTCTCCTAGGTCCCAAGGGAGGCAAGTAAGGGCTCGATTGATGACCTAGAGTGTAGCATGCACTTCCTCAATGATGACCTTGTGATCAATGATAACACTCCGGCTTTCTTTAATTGTTAATAATTCATCTGCCTCAAACCAGCCCATCCTTCAACTCTCTATCCCCGCTTCGCTAATTCTCTGTACATTCTGAAGAAGAGCACTTGAACAGACTCAATAGCTGCACTAAACTGTAACCTATCACATCAAAAGAGGAAGGGCTTTGAGGTGAAGGCTGAATGTCTCAAAAATAAGGGCGAGATTCCTTTTATACAAAGGAGCCTTTAATTTCAAAACCACTTTTTGCTGGCTGACACCTCTTTTTGGGGAACAGAAACTCCAGGGTGGAGCGAGTGATGGGCATAGTAGTTGCGCAACACAGTGTAAGGAGAGGCCCAGAAAAGCAGGGTGCGGGGGTGAGGGTGGAAAGCAAGCGGATGATCATGGCATTTACAAGACCAAACCTTCATCCAATCTTTGGCTCCAATGAAGGTACTAACCAACATCAATCCTTAGAGCTTGAGCCTTACAAATGTTGAAAGTGTCAAGCTGCTCTTGCTGATATTCCTTGTTGATTCCCAGACCTGCTTTTTAGGTGCCATACCTACTTCAGTTTGCCGCCGCCTGGCCTTAACAAACTCAGTGTGTTCTTAATTCATGGTCTTTGTCTGCTTCCTATGTATTGGTTCTAATTTGAGAACACACCCCGTCACATGACTTCCACGCCATGCATGATTGCCACCCATAGTGAATAATATAAGGATCCACCTTCAAAGCTTCCGTCATCTGCCTCTGCCAAGCCAAAGACAATTCATGCAAGGTTGTGCTCATCAGTAAATCAACCTTACAGTTTCTCAACTTTGAACATGATAGCCCTAAAAGGGGAGATTGTAACTACCTTGACAAAGGTGAAAAACGCATGCTATGAAGAGATTAAACAGTCAAGTTTTACCCTTGGTGTTACCAAGTCTAGTCTTTTACTTTGGACTGAAACAGAGACCCCACTAGCAAAATGTCATTGCTAATTGTTTGGACAACACCAAAAATGCCCCCCAGGAATTTTATTTTATTTTTTAAGCCGTGGATAATGACTGGTGGGTGTACCGCCTACCAATAAAAGAATGGGGCAACAGGATTGATGGAGACCCAACACCATTATCTGCTTCATCCCCCTTGCTGATTATCTGAACAGCAACCCCAACCCCACACATAAAACTCCCTTAGCTCCCAAAACAGACAAATCCCCTTCATTTCCGATATGAGCAAACTTGCAGTTCATTCTATGGGCAGCAACCCGATACCAAGATGGCATGATAGCACCTATGCCATAATGAAATAAAAATACTATTTGTTTGTTTACATGTATGTATGCATTTGAACAAGGGCAAGCCAGTATGATAAGAAGAAAAAAAGCAAGAACCCATACCCATGGCAGGCGTATGTGATGACAAAGGTGGAATGGACGGCAGCTTAGATGATGGGGGGCCGTCTTGGACCATCATGCAGATCTTGAGCTGGACATCATCAGAGCCATCTGAGGCAAACATGTGCTGCTCGAGGCGCTGTTTTTTCCACTCATAGAAGGCATGGGCTTGGGCGGCTTCGGTGCCCGGGCTGCCCCCTAAGAGGAACCCAAATTTAGGGTCCTCGGCCATCTTGGTGCGTGCCAAGTGCTCAAACTGGGCGCCGTTTTTTGCAACGAAAGCCGCCAGAACCTCGATGTTTCTCACGACTTCGGAGTCCGCGGGCACAGGTGGAGGCGACTTGGTGTACGAACTGGCCATGGCAGGCCGGCCTGCAACCACCCAACAGGGTTAATTAACCATAAATCAAGTGCAAATCCTTGCGCCCCTTGACTGCGAGCTCTGCAACTGAACTGAATCTTTGTCCAAACTTCATACTTCATAATTTTATTTTGTGCCTGGATTGTTTACCCTAGTCTTACTGGGGAATGGGTTAGTGAAAGCCACGTGGTGATCAAACATAATTCGATTTTTACTCGATTTGTCTTCTTCTTTTTTTCCAAGCCAAAATTTGAAGCCTTCATAGGGCAAAGCCCTTGAAACCTTCTATTAGAGAAGGCCTCTTAAAAACAAATTAAAGGTTGGGGTAGCCTTCAAATTTCAGCCCTCATCCCAAGAGCTCATATTTTATGGTATTTTCGATTTTTGGATTAAGGATGTTGTGCATTGAAGTTGCTTCGAATAGTATCTACAAATCTCTACAATTTTGTTGGTGAGACTTTTTCTTATGATCCTTTAATCTTCTTCTTTTTGGTGGAGGACGAACACATGCACTCTTTCACCCCTTTTTTGTGGAGTGAGGGGGGGCAACCTCGTGTCCTTGGGAGGAAAAGGGCATCGCCTTAACCACCTAGATATTGTCCATAGCCCCCCTTAGATCCAAGTATTTAATAGTTATACTTGAAATTAGGGGCTTATGATTAATTTTTGTTTTGTTTTTTTTCAAAATCTTGATCAATGGGATATTGCAAGCACTGTCATTGGAGAATATATATTGTCATTGGAGAATATATATTGTCAACTTATGCAACTGTTTTGCTTCACTTATGGCATTCCTGTAGAGTTTTTTCTTACAACCAATCATCACTTCTGTATAATCAAAATCCCATTGATCAAAATCTTGATCAATGGGATATTGCAAGCATTGTCATTGGAGAATATATATTGTCAACTTATGCAACTGTTTTGCTTCACTTATGGCATTCCTATAGAGTTTTTTCTTACAACCAATCATCACTTCTGTATAATCTTAAGCTCTTGCACCAATAGGCCTCACCATCATGAACGAATCACTAATTCCATCTTTTGAAGTCTCCCAACTATTGTCTACTATCAATGGTGGGATGCTCATACTTTCAATTTGAGCTCTCTTTTTGTGTGATTTTGCATGATATCGAGTAAGATCTGCTTGAGATTTAGATTGAAATTAAGTGTATGTGAGAGTGGACTACTTCTTGAGCTCATGGAGTGAATGTGCATTCTCTTATATTTGAATCTTGAGTGGAGTGGAGATCTAGGGAGGGAGTATAATTTGTGAGCTTAAGACACATTGAGTCACTGGTGAAGCAGGGTGAGAGAGAGAGTTAGCAAAAGAATTGTGGGCGTTCGGAGTAGTTGTTTGAGGCCCAATGGGAGACAAACCCCTCTTGTTTGTGATTATCTCAAGAAGCTTGGAGAGGAATAGGCGAAATCACATTCATCTTGAGCTATGGTGGAGAGAAAATGGCAAAGCTAGAATTTACAACAAATATGCAATACCCTTGAGCCTGATTTAAGCCTTCGGCCTTCAGCCTCAAATGTAATCCACAAAGTCAGTAAGCCTAAGACTCTCATACCTAGGACCCTAAATGGAAATTGAGCACTAGCATTGTAATCTCCCAAGGGGGTGGGGGTGGACACACCACTTAGGTTAAGAAGAGAAAAGAAGAGTGTGAACGGGTACGAGGAGGTGTAAGTAGCTTTGTGGGCATACTACTTAGGTTAGGAAGAGGAAAGAAGAACGAAAACTGGTATTACCGAAGGATGTGATGCTTGGAGGTTTTGGTGACTTGGCCAATCAGCCTAACCCACTGATAAATCTCAACGTTTGAAGTATTGGGGGGAGTTGCAAAAGCATGGGCCAATTCTGGTGGAAAGAGATGGTCCATGAGACATGCCCAATCAATAGCATCCTTGAGGTATCACGAAGGTGGGTGTGTGATGTTGGTTGCTTGAGTTGGTAAGCCAATGGTGTGGTGCTTGATCGGGTGCTTTACGGGCATGCCGATAACCTAGTGGTGGGGATGTCGATTGCTTGAGTTGGTACGCTAACAGTGATGGCATTGAAGAAGCTAGGGGTGGCTTGGTGTGGCCGGTGGAGGTTTTACAGAGGCCGAATGCTTGGTTTTGGCATGTCAGTGTGATGAGGTTGGTGGCGGTTTGGGTTCGTGAAGCACCAAGTATAGTTTGGTTATCGAAGAGGCTAGGGTGGGGTGGGGTTGTGTTAGTGAAGACAATAGAGAAGCCAGTCTCTTTCTGGCTGTGCAATGGCTTGAACCTAGCCTACATCACAATGACTGTTACATCATGAATGTGGCTTCATTAAACACAATTCCTTGAAATATACCTTCAATACGAAGAATGCATATAGGCTCTCTCTTCTCACCCTCTCTCAATCCTTCTTCTCTTTCTTGCAATCTTTCCTCTCATCCTCTTGATGCCTCTCTCACACACCAATGAAGGAGCTAGGCATGTTGATGTCCTGAATACCCAATAAAAGTTGCAAGCTCTATGTTGTGTACACATCCCTAAGATAAAATTCATAACACCATCATTGCAAAATGCTATAGAAGAAAGTCGTTATCTCATGAGCATGATCAATTACAATCCTTGAGAGTCAAAAATCTCTCTCTCTCTCTCTCTCTCTCTCTCTCTCTCTCTCTCTCTCTCTCTCTCTCTCTCTCTCTCTCTCTCTCTCTCTCTCTCTCTCTCTCTACACACACACACACACACACACACACACACACACACATACACTCTTTCTTTTTGTACATGAAAGGAGATAAGCATGTAAACCACAAGTGATTGCATTTAATGGGTTACAGCATCAGAAGGAAACAGACCTCTCTCTAGAGCTCTTTGTCACAAATACACCCCTTGCTTTCCATCACAAGCTTGCTTGTGCTCTTAACTTTCCTGCTTTCACACACATACACATGCATGGACATAAAAGAAGATAAGCATGTAAAGTGCACAAGTGATGTCATTTGATGGGTTAAATCATATCATTAGAAGAAAACATATTTGGCTCTCTCTTTTTTCATACACACACACACACACACCCACACATGCATGTGTTAAAAAAGGGGCCAGAAGGAAAAGTTGTTAGGAGAAAATAGATCTTGCATCACCACAAGCTCTCAAGTCACTTCTCTTGCTCTCATTTCAAATCTTGTACCCCCATTCCTTTCTCTCAAGATTCTTCTCTTCATGGTGAGAAGCAATCTCTATCTTAAGAAGATTGTCTCTCACTCAAGGATTTAATTAAGCTCTCTCACTCTCTCACACCCTCTTCTCAACACACATACCCTCGCTATGCATTGTGAAAGCACATGTTCTCTCTATTCTCTTCAAGAGTGCTCTCACACACAAGCATGATGTATGCATCCCTAATTTCAAATCTCGCACCTCCATTCCTTTCTCTCAAGCTTCTTCTCTTCATGGTGAGAAGCAATCTCTATCTCAAGAAGACTATCTCTCACTCAAGGATTTAATCAAGCTCTCTCACTCTCTCTCACCTTCTTCTCAACACATACCCTCGCTATGCATCTTGCAAGCACATGTTTTCTCTATTCTCTTCAAGAGCGCTCTCACACATAAGCACGTTGTATCCATCCCTCACTGCTCGCCGATCTCAGCCTTTCATCCACGTACCCTATCTACATCTCTAGCAAACTTTAATAGGAAAAAGAATACAAGTGTCCCCTTCCACTCAAAAAGGGGACAACATACCTATAAATGGATATCTAATATGGCCTAACTAGTTGTGATGCTGCACTATTATAAGACAAAACCCCAAAAATTTCTATTAACGTGCCTAGTGCAGAGGCCTCAATTTGTGACAAATAGACCAGACCCAAATCACACCATCACTGTAATCCCAAAAACAAGGTGCTGCCATCTTCACTCCAATTCGAGCTCACACAGGATGGAACTATGCTCAGTTGGAGAGATCACACGGGATGGAACTATGCCCAGTTGGAGAGATCAGGATGTAATTCATCCATAATGGTCTAGCTTGCCACATCTTAAACCTAGATGTAGCCAGGACGGGAGACTTCAAAAATGACTTATATACAAGTGGCTAGTTTTCACAGTAGGCTGTCCAAAGTTAAACATAGTCCGGCCTCTATTACTAGCCTTAAGCAACTATCAACTATGTACACTAAGTCTGTAGACTTTTCCTATTTGACAAGCCTAGGGTAAGGCCGTTTTATATGTTCCAGCGGCATTTTCGTCACCCAAGTTAGTGGTGAACCTTCTCCTGCCGAGAAGTGGATGGTATGGATAATCCAAGATATGCCATGGAGTTGGCAAAGGTTTAGTGGTGAAGTTGTTGTTGAGAAGTGGATGGTGTGGATAATCCAAGATATGCCATGGAGTTGGTGATCGAGGTTACATGGTGAGTTCTGAATCGCATAGTCAGATGCAAGGTAAAGTGATGGGTAGATTTCAGCAGCCCTAATGCCACGCAGCTTAACGAGGCGACATGGAAAGTGATAGGCGATGTAGAGGTTCTTCATACCACAACTCCAATAGTTGTGGAAGTGGTCTGGACCCTTCAACATAAGGTAGTTAGTAAAAGTGGTCCACACCTTGTGTTTGGTGGAATGAGTGCCACGACCCCATGGAATGATTAGCATGGGTAGATGGAGGTCCATGGCATCTTGGCTTGACAAGGTATTATGCTTAGATGGGCCTTTTTCTTGACCAATGTGCTGGCCACGGTGAGGTTTTTTTGGTGTTGAATTAGAGCCAAAGCAGAGGTCATATGAATTGAAACACTTGGAGGTACCTACAAGGTCGAGCATTCTCCACGTGATGGGTCGTACTATGGGCCAGGCTTATGCCTGACATGGTCCCCTCATCCAGAGATGTACATAGAGGGTTGGCATTGATGAGGTTAGTTGTAGGTGCATGTGTTTCATACCAAGCTCTACATGTCCCCCTCTCCACGGCCACAAAAATTAAAAAAAGGCCCATACGACCTTTGCTTTGGCTCTAATTCAACACCAAACAAAACCTATTGGCGTGGCCTACCAATAGGGCCTTTTTTTTAATAGAAAGCTCTCAAGCTCTCCATGGCCACAAAATTTTAAAAAATGCCATATGGGCGTTTTTTTTAAATTTTGTGAAAGCCCTCAAGCTCTCAATAACTCTCAAGCTCTCCATGGCTGTGTAGGACTACATGGCACAGAAGGTGGTGATATAAATTTGGTTTAATGTTTTGTCTTTTGTTGTTGTAACAATCCTGCAAATAAAAGCAAAAGAAGGTGGGCACAACAGAAAAGTGACCATGCACCTCTACCCAGTGACATGGAACAAGTCAGTTGTGTGGTGGAAAGTCAAGTTGGAGAAGGTGCCGGGGGTGAGGTGGAGAGTCAAGTGCTTGATGCAAATGCCGCACAATGTCAACATGAGGTAGACAATGAGCTCATGCCGCATGAGGTAAATATTGCATTGGTACCTTATGTATTTTGTCCAGAGATTCCTAGTGATGAGGGGCATGAAGCAAACTTGTACCTTGCCCAAGGGGAGGACATAATGAAAAAAACCAGGTTATTCAATTGCCCCATGAATGTCCACCAATTTCGTTATGCATGCTATTACCACATGCTAAAGTTAGAGGACTTTAGGAAGATTTGTCAAGTTTGAAAGTGGCATTTCGGAAGGAGGGATATGTCCCTGAAAAAGGAGCATTCATTGTGTCCTTATGGACTTTCTCCCATTAGGAAGCCATGGTCACAGATGTGGTGATGTCTTCTTGGGATCACCTATGGCAAGAGTAATAGGATGAGCTCGCTCAATTTTTGGCCCTCTCAATTCTCTTCAATCGCATGTTTTATGTATGGGAGGGAAACCATCGATTGGTGGCATGGATTGCGGCAATCAATGACAAAGGAAAAACACTATCGAGTCCTTTGCACGATCATTGATCTAGCGGCATCGATTGCGGTAATCAATGAAGGAAAAACACTATATCGAGTCCTTTGCACGATCATTGATCCAGCGAGATTGTATTGCTCTCAAGTTTGCAATGCATGAACTTGTGAATATATTTTTTCACTATAATTAACATGAATTCAATGTAAATAATTCATGGGAACTAACATGTCGTGTCGTCTTAGTCTCAATACACATGCCTTGGTTCCCACTACCTTGCGCGATCAGATTGTCCAACTATATAAATATATGTGCGGCTGATCAGTCCTCGTACATGCATGACTTGCCAAAAGGGATCGGAGGCTCATCATGGAGATTAGAAGAAGTACAACAAGGGTGGTGAGCCCCGGTATCTATTGACATGAAGAAATTTAGCAAAGCTTGTTTACAATGTAAATACTTTGCTTTCACTATTTGACTATCCATGCTTCTCCTTCATGTGATTTTTTAACTACCTAATCAATAGCCATGGTCGCATAGGTTCAAATAACAACTGCTTTGAACAAGAAGCTTGATCTAAAAAGGGCAACAATAACTGAAGAAGAGTTGTAAAAGGAGGAGAAGAAGCAGGTAGAGTACCTTGCAACACGTTATGGTGATTGGATAGGCAAGGTAAGGCTATTCTTTGGCTAGTGAGGTATTTCGTTGTGTACGGTTTGCTGAAACTAACTCTTGTATTCGTCAAACTATCCAAAAGATTCTCAATATCATCGACCCTTGACTTGGGGATGCATGGCATGACAAAGTATTATCATTAAAATGGGATTGTGAGAGCTTTGTAACATTGGAGAAATTGAATCTCCTCACAATATGTGAAGCCCCTGTGGAATCAAAGGTGTTATGGTTCTCTCTATTGGAGGCAAGTAGGGCTACTAAAGCCATATACCACCTTGCCCATGGTGATCATGTGTATAGACAGTGAGTGCTTTTGTCCTAAACTTGTTTCTCATATGAATTGATCATTATGGATAATGTGCTAATCTTTTGCTCTCGTGTAGTTGGATATGCAGGGAAGCCTTACTTGAGAATATCTTGCATTTGGCAAGAGACATCTTGAGGGACTTCATTCACATTCCATTGGGCTTGGTCTTACCTTCAGATTTTTCCTTGTTGGAATACTATGAGGAAATAAAATTGGAGAGGAAAAAGGCCATGTTTCCTCTAGAAACACACAATGAGAAAAAGGAGAAGGGGGCCTAGGAAGAACAAGCAATTTGTGCAGATGTGGCCGCTCTCAAAGATTGGTATTTAGGTAATTTCAATTCTTGACTATTTAGACATTGGTCCTTCAATGTTTCAATACTGAACTATTGTGCATGCGATGTATATGTGTGCTCTTTCCTCTATGTATTTTTCCACTTTGAAGGAGAGAGGATATATTGCATCGATCCAAGCGATGCCTAGGAAGTGGACAAATGTTGCAGAGGAGGCTACTTGTATGTACCCTCAAGAGATGGAAAATCTCACAGAGTGGGAAACGGCAAATTGTCCTTGGTGGCTAGACATGGCAAAGGGACATATTTTAGTAAAGGAAAAGAACGTGTTTGAGGCCAAGGAGCAAAGAGGTGAGGGTGGATAATATATTGTCAATCAGATTATGTTACTTTTATGTTTGTTATCTTGTGCACATGACCACGCTTTATTTTACAAGGCCAGTGAGGCTTTCATATAATACTATTGTATGCCACGCAGAGCACGAGGCCTTGAAAGGCTTATGGTTATTGCCTTGGTTTTGGAAATTTGTTGATTTTACTAGGTAGACTCTATCCATTTTTTTTGGTGAAATGTGACTGGATTTGTAAACCTTCCTTGCTTGTTTTTGGCTTAAGGTAAGCGTCTAGTAAATCTACCAATTTTACGTGAGCCATGTGACGTGGATGACATGTAGGGTGTGTGGGAAGGAGCGCCATCACAACCATTTGGTATGCATGTCTCGATTGCCTTTTCTTTCCATTTCAATCTATGCTTTGTGTTGTAATAATCTTTAAGAATTATATTCCTTTGAGTTATGTGTCTACCTTTTTTGTGTAGATGGGTGTGATAGGCTACATGTCAAAAAATCCATTGCCCCACAAGGATACCATGGGCCCTGCTGTGCTACTTAGAGAACCCAACTGTAAATTAGTTGTTGGTGATTCTGTGGAGATAGGATGTGATTTCGTTGCGGGATTGAAGAACACCACCTACACTCAAGTCCATGAGCATATTCTTAGGTGTCGAAGTAAGGGCAGACATTATTTTAGGAAGGGAAGATTAGTGTCATGGGCTGCAAATTTGCTGTTCTTGGATCTCCAATTTGGCGGAGTCCTCCACGGAAAGGGGCCACGGCCATAGTGGGATGCACATTCAGAGGATCATGTTTGCTATGGTGTTTCACTGGCAAATTCTACTCTATCGGATTTTGGAGTGCTACTTGTGATGGCCTCCACAGGAGGTAACAATCCTAGCCTCTTTACAAATGTGTACCTTATATTACTTTGTTTCTTAAAGTCCCTTGCATTGAGGAGATAGTATTGGTGGTTGGGTGGAACGCTAATATTTACATATATATATATATATATATATATATATATATATATATATATATATATATGTATATGTATGTATGTATATACA